>NW_024543207.1:1052500-1622500 GCF_018167655.1 Microtus oregoni
TCACATTAGGAGGACTCAAAAGGTTAATGAGCTAACAAGTTTTTACTTTATTTGAGACTGGGAATCTTTAATTCCCTTGACTCTTCAGCCTGCTGTAACAGGGACTTTCTGTTCATTCCATTATCACTCCACTAAAGCTGTGATTGTGAATGTTACCAGCACCCTTCAGTTGCTAAAGGCTTTTCAGCCATCATTTTATATAGTTCAGAAATGACGGCTTTCATCCTGTTTAATGCCTTTTCTTTCACTGTTCTCATCTGTGGTTTCTCTGGTTCTGCCTCTCTCTGCAATTGTCTGTCAATCTGCTCAACAGACTTACTTCAGCACTGCCCACCTTAAAGACTTTTGGAGCTCTGAATACCAGTGTTATCAGTTCTTTCTCATTATTCTGCTTGCTCTCCGGAAAACCTTACATATGTCCTAGGTATCCACCCAGATGACTTTTATATCTTAAGTTCCCAGTCTGTATATTATCTGTCTATTAAAAGTGGTCTCCATTTAGACATCTTCCCAGCATCTCAAATTGCATATGTCTAAAAAAATGAATCTGGGTTAATGAAATGTCTCATCAGGTAATTCACTGCTCAGCCTAATAGCACATGCACACTAAATATAATTTTAAAAAATTAAGGCAGTCTGTCTTTACTCTAACCTATTACCCCTCTTAGACTTTTCTCTCTTTGTGGAAATATTATTAGCCACCTCGTTACTTAAACGAGAGACCTGTGAGGAGTCTTTTTCTTCTTTGTGCATCATTGAAAATGAACTGTGAGTCAGTTCAGTTCTACCATATAGTTTCTCATATGTCTCTGTGTTTATTTGTTGTCAAGTTACTTAGTCATCATCTCATATATGGGCCATGTGATCTTGCTGCTAACATTGGCTGTTCCCATTTACCACAGTTCTGCCCAGCAAATCTATTCATGTCATCCTGATCCCCTCCTCAAAGATTGTTGTGAGAAGGAATAACTCCTGGATTAACTGTTCATTAAATACTCAACCACATGTCCCAGGTATCCCAGGAGTAGCTGTCTCGTTGCAATCCTACTTCAACATTTCAGATGATTATTTTTTTTTCTGAATACTATTTCCATA
Source organism: Microtus oregoni (assembly GCF_018167655.1). NCBI lineage: Eukaryota > Metazoa > Chordata > Mammalia > Rodentia > Cricetidae > Microtus > Microtus oregoni. The sequence goes on from NW_024543207.1 coordinate 1,053,596, forward strand.
CTAGGGTTCTGTTTCTTACTGGGAAACTTACTGATACTACATGCCTTCTGTTGTTCTGTTTGTGTGTATGTATTTTATGGATCAATTAAAGGGAACAACATGGACTGTCTACTTCAGAAAGACTAATATAATAGAATACTTGAATAGAGTGTTCAGTCAGTATACTTAATTATCTTCACTGATAAATTTTTTATATGTGTTATTATTGTTGCTTTCTCTTTTTAAAATTGTCTTCTAAGTTTTACATTTAACTACACGAAGACTTACTTTTTTCCTAGTAACCTTGTTAGTTTACTAACTTAAAGGCTTTAGTTTTTTATTTTTACTTAACAAGTCTGTTTTTTCATAGGTGATGAATTCTTGCAATGTGCATGATAGCAGTAATAGCTCTTCGTGGGAATGTTAGCAAGGATGTGCTAAATACCATCACACAATCTTACATTCTTCTGTGGTTGGAAATCTTATAAATTCAAAAGTATCCACAGTTTGATGTGGACTTAAAATAGGATGATTTGATCTTCAGTTTTTCAAATGTAATTGTTTTTAAGGATAAAAATTGTTTTTGGTTCGGTTGAATACAAAATAAATAGGAGTGAATGTGTCTTGGGCCCTTAGAACATGAAAGACTCTTTTGCTTCTGACCCAGGCCCTGACATGTAGAGAAGAACTCCTGACACTTCTTCTGTCACTCCTTCCCTTGGTGTGGAAGATACCTGTCCAGGAACAGCAAGCAACAGGTATGTCCCTCTTCACAGATTGCTTGCATTGTCATATCCCTTTGGGAAAAGAAGTTTATTTGCAAAGCTACCTCTTCCTGATTGGTTAATGCAGTTTCAGAGTAGTAGATATTGTGGTGATTTATTATATACCTAGTATGAAAAATTCATTAGGAAAGCACAATTTTTCTTCTTCCAGTAATATAAAAGTCCATGGTGCTTCTGATAGATGTCCATAAATGACAATTACAAATACCCGAAGAAGCAGAATACTTACCTAATGGAGTTGCTAGATATGCCATAGCGTTAGGAAAATGGGTGGTGAAGAGTTTGAAGAAAGGAATTAAAGCCCATTGCTTAAGGACGGCTATCACCAGTACTCTAAAAGTGACTTCTGCAATATTTGCTTTAGTTCAGTTTTTCTAATTTTGCTTTTGAGGGATAAATTGGAAGTCATAGTTTGTTTCTAGGCTAAGTAGAATTATGACATGAGATCAATACATTTTAATTTCTTATTTTGAAAAATATGCATTTATAAGTACGTTAAATTTCAGTGGAAGGATAAACTGGTTTTCCCCTGGATCATTTCTGGAATACTTTATGAATCTCCTGGGTTAAAAATAGTCTTCCGTATTATATTTTAATGCTGTGTTTATATTTTAATACATATTTGACATAGAACTCTTTTAAGGAAAATATTTAAAGACTTCTAATATTATTTTCCTGATTATTTATTGATTCATTAACTACTCTTTTTTTGAGTTTGCAGAATTAGAAGTTTGTTAACCACTTAAGAGTTGATTACTGCCATTTTAGGGAAGTTGCCTTCATTGATGGCATTTTATATTTCTGCGCAATTGGTCTCTTTTAACATTTGTTCTCATTTGCTTTATTTTCCTTCTCCTAGGTAAAGTGCAAAATTCTACTAATGGGTTTTTATTTAGTCCTCCTAAATTACAATTCTGTTTTCTGTGCATTTTAGCACATATTGCTACAAAGAGAAAGATTCATTTAATTAGATCCTTTCCCTAAGAAATGGCCATTGAATGGCCCCAAGCTCTGGGGACTTAGGATGGACTGCTGATCTCTCTACATTTGGCTAGTTCAGAGAACAAGGCCCTAGAGAAATACTTTGCTTGAACAACCATAGTCATGATGAATACTTGATATATACTATATGATTTTTGAGTTCATTTGGGTGAATATTGAAGTTCTGAGAAGCCACAGACTAACACTATGTCTTAATTACAGCATCACTAAAGGTTTGTAAGTGGTGAGCACAGCAGCTGGATAGTTCAAGCTCATATTTAGAAATTAGAATGCAGTAGGTTCAACTCATGTCCAATTTCCTAATTTTTCTCTTTGCCGTCCTCAAAATCAAGTTGTATCTCTTGAGCTATTACCACCTGGTATAGAGAGTAGGAAGGATAAGTGTGGGCGGAAGTGACCCAGAGATGTAACTAGGGAAAGCAGACTTGCAGGAAAATTATACCAGGCCAGACTCATAATGTGGGTTGTAAGAGTCATTGCCCATACATGTTGAGCTTAACGGGTACTGGCATATTCCTTTTTTTCATACACTTTTATTCCCCAATACAAAAGGGGGGAAAGAAGGCAAAAGACTGCTTTAACATGACACAAAAGACAATCAGAACAGTTACTTCAATACTTGAGACATCAAGCCATTATTTCCTGAGTAAAACATTTGATGTCTTGGGCAGGATATACAGTGAACATTCCCTAGACCAAGTATCCTGTAGGCAGTCACTCCCTATGCCAAACTTCTTATTTTAAATGAACAAGCAGGAGTATGCTTAAATTCTCTGATCTTTGGTCAGGGTGGAGTGAATCACTTCTATGGGCCATCTTAATGTCCAAAACAAAAGTAACTACTCCCTTGGTAGTAGTCACACCTGTTGGGTACTGACATATTCTAAGTGTATTTCTTGATTTTATTAGATTTTAACTTGCCGTTGTCATCTGATATAATCCTGACCAAAGAAAAGAACTCAAGTTTGCAAAAATCAACTCAGGGAAAATTATATTTAGAAGGAAGTGCTCCTCCTGGTTCAATCTCTGCAAAAGTAAACCTTTTTCAAAAAAGCAGACGACAGCGTAAAAGTACCCACCGCTACTCTGTAAGAGATGCAAGAAAGACACAGCTCTCCACCTCTGACTCTGAAGGCAACTCAGATGAGAAAAGTACAGTTATGAGTAAGCACAGGAGGTCCCATGTGCTACCCCGGATCCTGACGCAGTCTCCTAAGGAAGACCACCTCCTCGCCAAACTTGTCCCCTCTGCAACCAAAGAACAGATCCTTTCTGACACCATGACTTTGGAAAACTCCAGAGAAATCATCCCGAGACAGGATTCAAATGGCGACATATTAAGTGAGCCAGCTGCCTTGTCTATTCTCAGTAACATGAATAACTCTCCCTTTGACTTATGTCATGTTCTGTTATCGCTATTGGAGAAAGTCTGTAAGTTTGACATTGCTTTGAATCATAATTCTTCTCTAGCAGCCAGTGTAGTACCCACGCTGACTGAGTTTCTAGCAGGCTTTGGGGACTGCTGTAACCAGAGTGACACTTTGGAGAGACAAGTGGTTTCTACAGGTTGGACTGAAGAACCAGTGGCTTTGGTTCAACGGATGCTCTTTCGAACTGTGGTGCATCTTATGTCAGTAGATGTTAGCACAGCAGAGGCAATGCCAGAAAGTCTTAGAAAAAAACTTGACTGAATTGCTTAGGGCAGCTTTAAAAATTAGAGCTTGCTTGGAAAAGCAGCCTGACCCTTTCTCACCAAGACAAAAGAAAACACTACAGGAGGTCCAGGAGGGCTTTATATTTTCCAAGTATCGTCATAGAGGCCTTCTTCTCCCCGAGCTTCTGGAAGGAGTTCTACAGCTCCTTATCTCTTGTCTTCAGAGTGCAGCTTCAAATCCCTTTTACTTCAGTCAAGCCATGGATTTAGTTCAAGAATTTATTCAGCACCAAGGATTTAATCTGTTTGAAACAGCAGTTCTTCAGATGGAATGGCTGCTTTCAAGGGACGGTGTTCCCTCAGGGGCTGCCGAACATTTGAAAACCTTGATCAACAGTGTAATGAAAATAATAAGTACTGTCAAAAAGGTAAAATCAGAGCAACTTCATCATTCCATGTGCACGAGGAAACGGCACCGGCGCTGTGAGTATTCCCATTTCATGCAGCACCACCGTGATCTCTCAGGTCTCCTCGTTTCAGCTTTTAAAAACCAGCTTTCTAAAAGCCCCTTCGAAGAGACTGCAGAGGGAGATGTGCAGTATCCCGAGCGGTGCTGCTGCATTGCAGTGTGCGCTCACCAGTGCTTACGCTTGCTGCAGCAGGTTTCCCTGAGCACCACCTGTGTCCAGATCCTATCAGGTGTACACAGTGTCGGAATCTGTTGTTGTATGGATCCTAAGTCTGTGATTATCCCTTTACTCCATGCTTTTAAGTTGCCAGCACTGAAGAATTTTCAGCAACACATACTGAATGTCCTTAACAAACTTCTTCTGGATCAGTTAGGAGGAGCAGAGATTTCACAGAAAATTAAAAAAGCAGCTTGTAACATCTGTACTGTGGATTCTGACCAACTGGCTAAGTTAGAAGAGACACTGCAAGGCACCTTGTGTGGTGCTGGCCCTTCCTCTGGCTTGCCCAGTCCTTCGTACAGATTTCAAGGGATCCTGCCCAGCAGTGGGTCTGAAGACTTCTTGTGGAAATGGGATGCATTGGAAGCTTATCAGAACTTTGTCTTTCAAGAAGACAGATTGCAAATCACATTTGCAATTTGATCCAGAAAGGCAATGTTCAGTGGAAATTGTATAATTATATTTTTAATCCTGTGCTCCAAAGAGGAGTTGAATTAGTACACCATTACCAACAACTAAGCATTACTTCTGTTCAGACTCATATGTGTAGCCAACTGAAACAGTGTTTGTCTCAGGAAGTGCTTCAGATCTATCTAAAAACTCTGCCTATTCTACTTAAATCCAGGTTTGTGCATTTTTACAGTTGGATGAATGCTTTGAATATGAGATAAAGTCTGTGTGTGTTTAAATTTCTAACCTTGATGTCTCCAGGACCTCAACCACAGTATAATCATAGTTACTATTTTGCTTTCAAGGATTTAGTTTGTCCACAAAGAAAGTACTCTTCCCATGTCATGTTTTAAACATTTTAAAATTTACTTTTCTGGGGATAGTTAAGGAAGAGAGACTAGAGATGTTGATATTTGGCTTCTCAATGGAAAAAAAAGGTAAAAGTTTTTAATATATTTCTGAGGAAAGAAGTGTGTGGAATGAAGATGTCAGAACAAAGTCAGTTAAGATTAATTTTTTTGTTTTACTATGTAGATAGAATATTATAAACCATTAAGATGTTTATAAAGATCATGTTAGAACAAGACAATGCTTATTTTATGAGTAAAATATAAAATAATAATTTTAATGTATTTACAACAGTGTATAATTTATACATACGTGAAATATTTAGTTCTCGAGTCAGTAGCATTGAGGAGATCATTTCTTAAATATCATAGTTGCGTTTATTACTCAAAGTTGAAAACACAGATAGGTAAAAAGAAAGTTTAAGTTGTCTTCTATCAGTGAAACTTTCAAATTCATGAGATTGTTAAGTATGGGATACTTTACAATGACTGTGTAAGTAAAGCTTAATGGACAGATTGGCCATTTAAATTAATGCATATGTAATATGGCTACCTTAAAACTGGGCGGTGGTGTACGCCTTTAATCCCAGCACTCGGGAGGCAGAGGCAGGCAGATCTTTGTGAGTTCGAGGACAACCTGGTCTACAAGAACTAGTTCTAGGACAGGCTCCAAAGCTACAGAGAAACCCTGTCTCAAAAAAACAAAACAAAACAAAAAAACCTGACATGGATTCTACCAAGATAAGCTATATTCATCTTTTATATCTGTGCTGTTGACTTTGATCAACTCAACAAATTAGAAGAGAACTATAAGGAAACTCACATGGTACTAAACCTTCAAGTTGAGAGAATATCTTCCCAAGATTTTCAGCTCTGTAGTTTGGTTCTTTCCTTTCCTAGAGTGTAGTATAAAACAGATGGAAAGTCTGAGCAGAGTGTTAGACAGACAACCAAGTGAGCAAGTGAACAAATGTATGCCTGCTCTCCTGTACCCACAATCAGGGGTGGTATGATATTTAGAATTTCTATGAAATTTACTATTGAAATTGAAGAAAAAAATTCTTTCTTGAGTTACTTATTTTAATGTGTTATATATATATAAACATTTCTTTTTAAATATAGCTAGAGCTATATATAAACATGTAAGTGCATTTAGAAAATAACTTGAGATCTTAATCAGTATCTTAGAACTGTTCAGTGAGTCAGAGTAGGCAGTGGTCAGTATAGAGCACACATAGAGAACTGTTCAGACAGTGAGTCAGAGTAGGCAGTGGTCAGTATAGAGCACACATAGCAGTGTCATGTTTACATAGCATATGTGCCTATTTGCAAATGTTTCACCATGTTATATAAAATATTTTATTTTTCCTATCTCTTACAGGGTAATAAGAGATTTGTTTTTAAGTTGTAATGGAGTAAACCAAATAATTGAATTAAATTACTTAGATGGGATTCAAAGTCATTCCCTCAAAGCATTTGAAACTCTGATTATCAGCCTAGGGGAACAACAGAAAGATGCTTCAGTTCCAGGTGCCAATGGGTTAGACATTGAGCAGGAGTTACCCTCCTTAAGTGTGAGTCCTTCTCTCTGTAAGCAGCAAGCTTCTTCAGATTCTCCTCGGAGTCTCAGTAAGTTTTATGCCAGTCTCAGAGAAGCTTATCCAAAGAAACAGAAGACTGTTCAGCAGGATGTTCACATAAACACCATAAACCTCTTTCTCTGTGTGGCTTTTTTATGTGTCAGTAAAGAAGCAGATTCTGATAGGGACTCTGTCAGTGAGTCGGAAGATACTTCTGGCTATGACAGTACTGCCAGTGAACCATTAAGTCACATGCTACCGTGTCTGTCTCTTGAGAATGTCATCTTACCTTCCCCTGAATGTTTGCACCAAGCAGCAGACATTTGGTCTATGTGCCGTTGGATCTACATGTTGAGTTCAGTCTTCCAGAAACAATTTCACAGACTTGGTGGTTTCCGAGTGTGCCATCAATTAATATTTATGATAATCCAAAAACTATTCACAATTCGTGATGAGAAACAAGGAAAAAGGCACGGAGAAATGAGTGTAAATGAAAACCAAGAGTTAATCAGAATGTCTCAACCTGAAATGACATCGAAGGAAGGAGATGTGTCATCTTCAGCAGCACCAGAACTGGGACATCTGAAAAAGAGTGCTGACAGCTTGAATGACTTAGAGTCAGAGCACATGTTTCCCACAAATGTAGAGCAGACTTTGGTTACTGAAGCTGTTCCTGGGGAAGCAAAGGCATTTATGAATCAAGACAATGAGACCTCTCTCCAGAGCATACGACTTTTGGAGTCCCTCCTGGCCATTTGTCTTCATAGCTCCAGAGCCAGTCAACAGAAGATGGATTTGGAACTACCTCCTCAGGTGATGCTTTATCCTCAGTCCAGCTTATGTAACATATATGTGTAGTGTATTATTATATACATGTCATAACAATATTGACAACTTATTTTGCTACATATTTAAATTTTATTTTCTTGTATTAATTATACATAAATCTGAAACTCATTATAACAGTTTTATGTATACAGTGTATTTATATCAATTTACCCTTCCTGTTCTCTTTTTTCTTCTCCCACTTTCACTCACCCTCTTCCTCTACCCAGCTGGGTTCTCTCTCTCTCTCTCTCTCTCTCTCTCTCTCTCTCTCTCTCTCTCTCTCTGTGTGTGTGTGTCAGTGAGTGTGTGTGTATAAGTAACCCATTACATTTTATTAGGGTTTTTTCTAAGAATCTGGACCCCTGGGATGTCACTGTTGTGGGAGCCCCCAAAGGACTACCACATCTCCCTGAACCCCTACCTGAATCTACATAGCCTGCTTTCATCCAGCAACCTGGCAGGCAAGGAGACCCGGGGCTGGTGAGCATTGTTTAATTTCCATATGTTTGTGGGCTTTCTGGAATTAGCATTGCTGTTGAATTCTAATTTTAAGCCATGGAGATCCAATAAGATGCATGGGGTATGTTAAATTTTTTGTATCTGTTGAGGTTTGCTTTGTTACCTAGTATGTGCTCAATTGTTGAGAAGGTTCCATGAGGTGCTGAGAAGAAGGTATTTTCTTTTCTGTTTGGATGGAATGTTCTATAGATGTCTGTTAAGTCCATTTGAGTTATCATATCTGTTAGAGACATTCGCAGCTCTAAATCTGCTCTAGAAGGTGACCTTTGACTCTTGTCAGTGCTTTGACCCTGCTTATCTCTCAGGGGTGATGTGAACAGCCTTCTGGGATGGATGGCTGGGAACAAGCCTGCTTTGGTCTCAAGGTAGAGTGGCCTCACAGCAAAACCTGCCTTCAGTCAGGACCAGAAGGGGTTAATCTTAACAAGCCTGGCTGGAATCTTCTAGGGTGGTTGCACCACTGTAGAGAATTAGACCCTCAGGAAATACTGGTCTTTGTTGTGCTAGCCAATGGGAGGCTCCCTCAAGGGACTGAAATAGCTGAGAGGTCTAGTCTCATTTTGGGTCTTTCCTAGTTAGGTTTCCACTGCTGTGATAAACGCCATGACTAATACCAACTCGTGGAGGCTGGGGTTTGTTTTCTACTTCACTTCATCATCCATGAATGAGGAAAGGGGAGGTTCAAACCTAGAGGCAGGAATTGAAGCAGAGAACATGGATGAAGGCTGTTTACTGGCTTTGTCTCTCTGCCTTTCTACCTTCCTTGTACAACAGAACCACCTGAATCACATTATCCACCACAATGAGCCTAGGCTCCCCTGCATGAATTAACAATTAAGAACACACCCTGAGCCGGGCGGTCGTGGCGCACATCTTTAATCCCAGCACTCGGGAGGCAGAGGCAGGTGGATCTCTGTGAGTTCGAGGCCAGCCTGGTCTACAAGAGCCAGTTCCGGGACAGGAACCAAAAGCTACGGAGAAACCCTGTCTCGAAAAATCAAAAAAAAAAAAAAAAGAACACACCCTGTAGTCCTGTCTGCAAGCCAATCTGGTGAAGGCAACTCTTTGAGGTTCTGTCTTCCCAGGTGTGTCTACTTAATAACTGAGGCTATTACTGCAAGGTTTTATTCATTTTTGAGAGAAGGTTTCTTGTAGCCCAAACTGGCCTCAAATTCAATATTTAACTGAGGATGACTTTGAACTTCTGATCTTCCTGTCTCTGCCTTTCAAGTGTTGGAGTTACAGGCATGTGCCACCAAGCCAGGCTTAGAAATTTTTGTTTATCTTCCCAGATACATTATTATTACACTATTTTCTTGTGTCGCCATCCCAGTCTTAGTAGGGCCCATATAATGGTCAAAGGGCCCCACGAGTAAGCCTTATCTTTAAGGGGTTTTGAGTGCGTTGGATTCTCCATGCTGGGGTCGCAGCGGGCTCCGCTTTCTCAGCTGTATGGGTGGCCTTAACGTGTGAGGCGTGGATCCAGGCTGCGATGCCATCAACCTTCAGTGCTGTTGGGGTGGTCAGAAGGACAGTGTAAGGGCCTTTCCACCAAGGTTCCAAGTTTTTGGTCTGGTGTCTGCGGACCCAAACAGTATCTCCTATCTGGAAGGGATGTGGTACCACCGGCTTGTTCAGTTGGTCTTGGTAAGCAGCGGCGAGTGGCGTCCAAACCTCTCTTTGCACAATCTGTAACTCCTGTAAATGGGCTTCCAGAGAAGGACTGTCAGCAAAATCGGCAATGTTTGAATCAAAGAAATTTATAAATGGGGGAGGAGCTCCATATAGGTTTTCAAAAGGTGTCAGTCCATGAGGCCCCGGAGTGTTGCGGGCCCTGTACAGGGCCAGTGGTAAGAGGACCACCCAGTCTCTAGTGCCAGTTGCAAGCGTTAATTTGGATAAGGTCTCCTTAATTGTTCTATTCATGCGTTCTACCTGCCCTGAACTTTGGGGAAATTACGCACAATGTAATTTCCATTCGACCCCTAGGAGTTTGGCCACCAACTGACTTACCTGGGAGACAAAGGCGGGCCCATTATCGGTGCCTAAGACTTGAGGCATTCCATACCTGGGAAAGATTTCTTCCAAGAGCTTTTTGGTCACCACCTTTGCGGTTTCGTGTTTGGTGGGAAAGGCTTCCAGCCATCCTGAAAAAGTGTCTATGAACACCAAGAGGTATCTGTACCCATAGAGACCTGGCTTGACCTCCGTAAAGTCGATCTCCCAATGTACTCCGGGATGATGTCCCTGTGCCTGAACTCCTGGACCAAGCTTGGTTCTGCCTGCGTTTACCTGGGCGCAGGCTTGGCATTCATCAGTCACTTTTTGCAGGGCTCCATCGCTGTTCAGGAGGTGTTGGCCTGACTCCTGTCTGTCCAACAAGGTTTTCATCTTCTTTGGCCCCAAATGGGTCAATTTATGTAAGTAGTCTATTATTTCATAAGTATGTTTTGTTGGCATAACAATCTTTTCCTTAAAAACCCAATGTTGCTTTTTGGGGTCATATGTGGCCCCCATTTTCTTTAGGAGATCAATGTCCTCTTTACTCTAGGGTAGCGAACTGGAGGCTGGGGCCTCTTCTGGGTTCGTCAAGGGGAAAGCTTGGAAGGTCTTGGTTGATTTCATAGCAATCTCTCGAGCAATGTCATCTGCCAGTCTATTTTCCTTTGCCTCAGGGCTATGGCCTTTTTGATGCCCAGGGCAGTGCATAATACTTAATTTTGGGGGCAAAAATAAGGCCTTTAGGAGTGCCAGTATCTCAAGTTTGTTTTTAATTTCCTTTCCTTCTGAGGTCAGCAGCCCTTGTCTTCGATAAATTTCTCCATGTATGTGAGCCGTGGCGAAGGCATATTGGCTATCAGTATAAACATTTAGCCTCTTACCTTCTGCCATCCGGAGTGCCTGGGTCAGAGCGATGAGTTCAGCCCTCTGGGCGGAGGTGCCTGCAGGGAGGGCTTCTGCCCAAATTACCTCAGTCTCCGTTGTCACTGCCGCCCCCGCTCTTTGTTCCCCATTTGCCAGGAACCTGCTGCCATCCGTATAGCAAGTATAGTCAGCATCTCGGAGGGGTTGATCCGTCAGGTCCAGCCTGGTCCCGTGTATTTCCACAAGGATCTGGAGGCAGTGTGTTCTGCTTCCTCTGGCAGGGGGAGCAAGGTCGTGGGATTAAGAGCGACCACAGGTCCGAAGTGCACCCGGTCCGTATGGCTTGGTAATGGGTCATGCGGGCATTAGAGAGCCAGCGGTCTGGAGGCTGTTTGACCAGGGCCTCCACCGCATGGGGCGCCAGGATAGTCAATGGCTGGCCCAGAGTCAGTTTACCCGCGTCCTTGGTGAGGACTGCAATAGCTGCTACCATTCGCAGACAGGGCGGCCACCCTGAAGCTACTGGGTCGAGTTTCTTTGAGAGGTAAGCTACAGGACGCCTCCAAGGGCCCAGTTTTTGAGTTAGGACCCCTTTAGTGTAACCCTGTTTTTCATCCACGAACAAATCGAAAGACTTGGTAATGTCAGGGAGGCCTAGAGCAGGGGAGGCTAACAAGGCTTTCTTAATGTTTTCGAAAACCCTCTGTTGTTCCTCTCCCCAATCAAACATTGTTCCTTGTTTAGTTAATGGATACAAGGGTGCAGCCATCTCTGCAAACCCTGGGATCCAGAGGCGGCAGTATCCCGCTGTTCCCAGGAACTCTCTGAGCTGGCGGGGGTTCGGGGGGGGGGGGCAGGAATGTTAGTGATAGTCTGTTTGCGCGCCTCGGTCAGCCATCTCTGTCCATCTTTTAATTGATAACCTAGGTAAATGACTTGCTTCTGGCATATCTGAGCCTTCCTGGCTGATGCCCGATATCCTGCTTGTCCCAATGTCTGTAGGAGGGCCTTTGTACCCTCCTGACAGTCTTTCTCCGAAGCGGCCACCAGAAGGAGGTCATCTACGTATTGGAGCAATGTCAGGGCAGGGTACTGAACCCGAAAGTCTGCCAGGTCCTGGTGTAAGGCCTCATCAAAGAGGGTCGGGCTGTTCTTGAACCCGTGGGGGAGCCGTGTCCAGGTCAATTGACCCGAAAGTCCAAGATCTGGGTCCTTCCATTCTAAGGCAAAAAGGGACTGGCTCTCCGGATGCAGCCGCAAGCAGAAGAAGGCATCCTTTAAGTCTAACACGGTATACCAAATGTGGGATGGTGGCAGAGTGCTCAATAAGTTGTAGGGGTTGGGGACCGTGGGGTGTATGACCTCCTTCAAATCCTGCACTGGCCGGTAGTCCCCAGTCCCCTGTTTCTTTACCGGTAAAAGGGGGGTATTCCATGGTGACCGGTAGGGAGTGAGAATGCCCTGATCCAACAGTCTTTTTATGTGGGGCCTTATGCCTTGATATGCTTCATGGGACATGAGGTACTGCTTGATTGAAACAGGAGTAGCTGTTGTCTTCAATTGAATGATAAGTGGAGGTTGTTGTAAAGCCATCCCTATTCCCCCGGTCTCTGCCCATGCCAATGGAAATTCATTGAGCCAAGGGGCCATGTCAATTGTCTGTTGCCCCAGGGGCTCGTAAAGTCTATATTCATCCTCCAGCTGGAGGGTCAAAATTTGGAGGGGACCTCCATCTGGGCCCGTTATCTTAGCCCCTGTGTCCTCGAAATGAATTTGGGCCCTTAGCTTGGTGAGGAGGTCCCTACCCAACAAGGGATAGGGACAGTCCGGAACATGCAGAAAGCTGAACCTTCCGATTAGTTGTCCATCTCTTGCCACCAGTGGCTCATTGGACCCAAGCAGATAGTTCACTGAGTGGCCCTGAAGTCTGGGTCAGGACTGAATGCTGGGCCCCAGTGTCTACTAGGAAGGTGACTGGTTGCCCCCCGACATCAAGAGTTATCCTAGGCTCGGGGGGGGGGGAGATGCTCCTGGCCCTGAGTTCCCTAATCCTCTAAGGTGAGGAGGGAGGTTTGGGGCCTGGGCTTCCTAGGTCCTTTGTTCCTCCTGGGGCAATCCTTAATCCAGTGCCCTCGTTCTTTACAATAGGCCCCATTGGTCTCTGTCCACCTTGGCCCTAAGTCGTTCTCCCTTCCTGTCTCCCTCTCTATTCTGTCCCTGAACCACGGTGGCCAACACCTTAGTTAATTCCTTGTTTCTCCTCTTGTCTCTTTCATCCTCCCGATCTTTCATTCTCTGCCATAATCTTTCCTCTTTTTCTTCTGGAGTCTCTCTCTTATTGAAAATCTTCTCTGCCTCTTTTAGTAAGTCTTGTATAGTATATCCCTGGAGACCCTCAAGCCTCTGCAATTTGCTTCTAATATCCAGACTAGACTGCCAAATGAAAGACATGGATACACTTGTAGCTTACCCTGGATCTTCAGGGTCATAGGGGGTATACATCCTATAAGCATCCTAAGAAGGCTGAGGGCATCTCTTCATTTCCCTGTATTACTTGCTTAACCTGGGCCAAATTGGTGGGGCGGCGTGCTGCCCCTCGGAGACCCACGATTAGCAACTGGCAATAGAGGCGTAGATGTCCCCTACCTGCAGGCGTGGTGAAATCCCAGTCAGGTCGCGTCAGAGGGAAGGCCTCGTCAATTTCGTTAGGCAAAAGGGTTGGGCTACCGTTGTTGCCTGGGACGTTTTTCCGAGCCTCCAAAAAGACTCTTTGCTTTTCCTCTGAGGTCAGCAGGGATTGCAAGAGTTGCTGGCAATCATCCCAAGTGGGCTGGTGGGTGACTAAAATAGACCCAATCAGGTTAGTCAGCGTTATTGGATCTTTGGAGAATGGGGGGTTATGGTGTTTCCAATAGTATAGATCTGAGGCAGAGAATGGCCAGTATTGCTGTTGGCCATTTGGGCCCTCGCTCAAGGGTAGGGCATGAGGAGTGGAATCAGGGGGTGGCTCGCGCCTTCCCCGGAGTCTTCCAGCCATGGGTGAAGGGGCTGGGGAGACTTGTGCAGGCTGTTCACCCGCCGATGCAGTCTCCGACCCATCCGGACTCTCTGGATCCTCTGGATCTGCAAAAGGAGGGGGATCTTCTGATAGAAGGTCAGTGAGGGGAGAGTCAGGGTTCCGAGGAAGGACTGGAGGGGGCACAGGGGAAGGGGACGCCCCTCACGCAGGCCACGACCCTCCCGCAGGCACGCCCCTCACGCAGGCCACGACCCCTCACGCGGACCACGCCCCCCACGCAGGCCACGCCCCCTTGTGGCGGGCCCGCCCCCCTACATTTCCCATGAGGCCAGGACAGGAAGTGCTCGAAACTGCACCGGAAGTGCCTTTCCCTGGGCTCTGAGGCTCCTTCTCGGGTCCCGGAAACTACATTTCCCATGGTGCTTGGCGGCCGGGACAGGAAGTGCTCAGGGCCGACACCGGAACTGCTTTTTCCTCTGGCAGTGAGCCTCCGTTTCGGGTGGATAAAACTACATTTCCCATGAGTCCGGGACAGGAAGTGCTAGAAACTGGACCGGAAGTGCCCTTTCCCGGGGATCAAAGGTTCCCTTTCGGGTCCCTGAGACTACATTTCCCATGGGGCTCAGCGGCTGGGACAGGAAGTGCCCAGTGGCAAACCGGAAGTACCATTTCCTCGGGCTCTGAGGCTCCGTTTCGGGTCCCTGAGACTACATTTCCCATGGGGCTCAGCAGCTGGGACAGGAAGTGCCCAGTGGCGAACCGGAAGTACCCTTTCCTCGGGCTCTGAGGCACCGTTTAGGGTCCCGGAGACTACATTTCCCATGGGGCTGTGCGGCCGGGACCGGAAGCGCCCTGAGCCGGCACCGGAAGCGGCCGTTCCGCCATCTTTGTAGTTCTTCGGTTTTCCGCCCCCCCATAAGTTGCGGCGGCGACTGGAAGGCGCACAAGGGGCCGGAAGTCCCGCCTCCGACGTCACGGGGGTCGCGCCAGAGTGACCTCACAATGCCCCGTCGCAGGTGTCGCTGGTGACCAAGGCGCTCCACACAATTACTACATCTCCCATGATTCCCTGGGGCAGGGTCTGCGTGAGGGGGCGTGGTCTGCGTGAGGGGCGTGCCTGCGTGAGGGGGCGTGGTCTGAGTGAGGGGCGGGGCCTGCGTGAGGGCCCATGGTCTGCGTGAGGGGAGGGGCCTGCGTGAGGGGGCGGGGCCATATATCCCCCAAGTTTTGGCCTGCCAGCCGGGCTCTCCACACAACTACTACATCTCCCATGATTCCCCTGGGGCGGGGCCTGCGTGAGGGGGCGTGGTCTGCGTGAGGGGCCATGGTCTGCGTGAGTGGGCGTGGTCTGCGTGAGGAGGCGTGGTCTGCGTGAGGGGCGGGGCCTGCGTGAGGGGGCGTGATCTGCGTGAAGGGAGGGGCCTGCGTGAGGGGGCGGGGCCTGAGTGAGTGGGCAGGCCCTGCGCGAGGGGGCGTGGTCTGCATGTGGGGGCGTGGCCGGCGTGAGTGGGCAGGGCTTGCACGAGGGGGCGTGGTCTGCGTGTGGGGGCATGGCCGGCGTGAGTGGCCAGGGCCTGGGCGAGGGGACGTGGCCTGCGTGTGGGGGCGTGGCCTGCGTGAGGGGTCGTGGTCTGCGTGAGGGGCGGGGTCTGCCTGCGGGGCGGGGCCTGCGTGAGGGGGTGTGGTCTGCGTGAGGGGGCGTGGTCTGCGTGAGGGGCGGGGCCTGCGTAAGGGGGCATGGTCTGCGTGAGGGGGCGAGGACTGCTTGAGGGGGCGTAGTCTGTGTGAGGGGCGGGGCCTGCGTGAGTGGGCGTGGTCTACATGAGGGGAGGGGCCTGCGTGAGGGGGCGGGGCCTGCGTGAATGGGCAGGGCCTGCGCGAGGGGGCGTGGTCTGCGTGTGGGGGCTTGGCCTGCACGAGGGGGGGTGTTCTGCGTGTGGGGACGTGGCCGGCGTGAGGGGGCGTGGTCTGCATGTGGGGGCGTGGCCTACGTGCGGGGGCCTGGTCTGTGTGAGGGGAGGGGCCTGCGTGAGGGGGCGGGGCCTGCGTGAGTGGGCAGGGCCTGCGCGAGGGGGCGTGGTCTGCATGTGAGGGCGTGGTCTGCATGTGGGGGCGTGGCCTGCGTGAGGGGGCGTGGTCTGAATGAGGGGAGGGGCCTTCGTGAGGGGCGGGGCCTGCGTGAGGGGGCGTGGTCTGAATGAGGGGAGGGGCCTGCGTGAGTGTGCGGGGCCTCTGTGAGTCTGCAGGGCCTGCACGAGGATTCGTGGTCTGTGTGTGGGGTGGCGGCCTGCGTGAGGGGGCAGGGCTTGCGCAAGGGGGCGTGGTCTTCGTGTGGGGGCGTCGTCATATATCCCCGAAAGTTCGGCCTGCAGGCCGGCCGCTCCACACAATTACTACATCTCCCATGATTCCCCAGGGGCGGGGCCTGCGTGAGGGGGCATGTTCTGGGAGAGGCGGCGTGGTCTGCGTGAGGGGCGGGGCCTGCGTGAGGGGGCATGGTCTGCGTGAGGGGTGGGGCTTGCGTGAGGGGGCGTGGTCTGCGTGACGGGTTGCCGTCGGCGAAAGGGGGTGTGGTTTGCGTGAGGGCTCCTGGTCTGCATGAAGGGGCGTGATCTGCGTGAGTGGGCAGGGCCTGCACGAGAGGGCGTGGTCTGCATGTTGGGGCGTGGCCTGCGTTAGGGGGCGTGGTCTGCTTGAGACGGAGTGGCCTACGTGAGGGGGCGGGGCCATATATATCCAAAGTTTCGGCTTGCTGGCCAGCTGCTCCACACAACTTCTACATCTCCCATGATTCCCAGGGGCGGGGCCTGCCTGAGGGGGCGTGGTATGCGTGAGTGGGCGTGGTCTGCGTGAGTGGGCGTGGTCTGCGTGAGGGGGCATGGTCTGCGTGAAGGGCGTGGTCTGTGTGTTGGGTGGGGGCCTGCGTGACTGGGAAGGGCCTGCACGAAGGGGCGTGTGGGGTCGTGGCCTGCGTGAGGGGGCGTGGTCTGCGTGAGGGGGAGTGGCCTGCGTGAGGGGGCAGGGCCTGCGCGAGGGGGCGTGGTCTGAATGAGGGGAGGGGCCAGCGTGAGGGTGAGGGGCCTGCGTGAGTGGGCAGGGCCTGCACGAGGGGGCGTGGTCTGCATGTGGGGGAATGGCCTGCGTCAGGGGGCGTGGTCTCCGTGAGGGGGCGTGGTCTGCATGTTGGGGCGTGTCCTGCGTGAGGGGGCGTGGTCTGCGTGAGGGGAGGGGCCTGCATGAGGGGGCGTGGTGTGCGAGAGGTGCGGGGCCTGCGTGAGGGGGCGGGGCCTTCATGAAGGGGTGTGGTCTGCGTGAGTGGGCGTGGTCTGCAAAAGGGGCGTGGTCTGCCTTAGTGGGCAGGGAATGCACGAGGGGGCGTGGTCTGCATGTTGGGGCATCTCCTGTGTGAGGGGGCGTGGCCTGCGTGAGGGAGCGTGGCCTGCGTGAGGGGCGGGGCATGCGTGAGGGGCGGGGCCTGTGTGAGGGGAAGGGCCTGCTTGAGGAGAGGGGCCTGCTTGAGGGGACAGGGCCTGCGCGAAGGGGCATGGTCTGTGTGAGGGGCGGGGCCTGCGTGAGAAGGCGGGGCCTGCGTGAGGGGCCATGGTCTGCATGAGGGGGCGTGGTCTACGTGTGGGGGCGAGGCCATATATCCCTGAAGTTTCGGCCTGCCGGCCGGCCGCTCCACACATTTACTACATTTCCCATGATTCGCCGTGGCGGGACCAGCGTGAGAGGGCGTGGTCTGTGTGAGGGGCGTGGTCTGCATGAGGGGGCGTGGTCTGCGCGAGGAGGCGTGGTCTACGTGTGGGGGCGAGGCCTGCGCGAGGAGGCGTGATCTGCGTGAGGGGGCGGGGCCATATATCCCTGAAGTTTCGGCCTGCCATCCGGCCGATCCACACATGTACTACATCTCCCATGATTCCCCGGGCCGTGGCCTGCGTGTGGGGGCGTGGTCTGCGTGAGCTGGTGTGGACTGCGTGAGAGGAGGGGCCTGCGTGAGGTGCGGGGCATGCGTGAGTGGGCAGGGCCTGCGCAAGGGGGTGTGGTTTGCGTGTGGGCCGTGGCCTGCGTGTGGGGCGGGGTTTGCGTGCTGGGAAGGGCCTTCGTGAGGGGGCGTGGTCAGCGTGAGGGGGCGTGGTCTGCGTGACGGGGCGTGGTCTGCGTGTGGTGGTGTGGTCTGCGTGAGGGGCGGGGCCTGCATGAGGGGGCGTGGACCGCGTGAAGGGAGGGGCCTGCGGGAGGGGGCGGGGCCGGTGTGAGGGGCGTGGTCTGCGTGACGGAGCGTGTTCTGCGTGACGGGGCGTGGTCTGCGTGAGTGGGCGTGGTCTGCGTGAGGGGGTGTGGTATGCGTGATGGGAGGGGGCTGCGAAAAAGGGCGTGGTCTGCATGAGTGGGCAGGGACTGCGAGAAGAAGCAGGGCCTGCGTGAGGGGCGGGGCCTGCGTGAGGGGCGTGGTCTGCGTGTGGGGGCGTGGCCTGCAAGAGGGGGGTGTTCTGCATGTGTGGGCGTGGTCTGCGTAATGGGGCGTGGTCTGAATGAGGGGGCGTGGTCTGCGTGTGGGGGTGTGGCATGCACGAGGGGGGGTGGTCTGCGTG
Source organism: Microtus oregoni (assembly GCF_018167655.1). NCBI lineage: Eukaryota > Metazoa > Chordata > Mammalia > Rodentia > Cricetidae > Microtus > Microtus oregoni. The sequence goes on from NW_024543207.1 coordinate 1,071,908, forward strand.
TGTGGGCGTGGCCTGTGTGAGGTGGCGGGGTTTGCGTGCGGGGCGGGGCCTGCGTGAAGTGGCGTGGTCTGCGTGAGTGGGTGTGGTCTGCATGAGGGGGCGTGGTCTGCATGTGGGGGCGTGGCCTGCGTGAGGGGGCGGGCTCTGCCTGAGGGGACGTGGTATGCGTGTGGGGCGGGGCCTGCATGAGGGTGCATGGTCTGCATGAGTGGGCGTGGCCAGCGTGAGAGGGCGTGGTCTGCGTTTGGGGGCGGGGCCTGTGTGAGTGGCCAGGGCCTGCGCAAGGGGCCATGGTCTGCCTATGGGGGCTTGATCTGCATGTTGTGGCGTGGCCTGCGTGAGGGGTCATGCTCTGGGTCAGGGGGCGGGGCCATATATCCCCGAAGTTTCGGCCTGCCAGCCGGCCGCTCCACATAAGTACTACATCTCCCATGATTCCCCTGGGGCGGGGCATACGTGAGGGGGCGTGCTCTGCGTGAGGGGGCGTGGTTTGCGAGAGGGGCGGGGTCTGCGTGAGGGGGCGTGGTCTGCGTGAGAGGAGGGGCCTTCGTGAGGGGGCGGGGCCTGCGCGAGGGGGCGTGGTCTGCGTGTTGGGCCTGGCCTGCGTGAGGGGGCGTGGCCGGCGTGAGGGGGCGTTGTCTGCATGTTGGGGTGTGGTCTGTGTGATGGGAGGGGCCTGCATGAGGGGGCGGGGCCTTCGTGAGGGGCGGGGCCCGCCTGAGGGGGCGTGGTCTGCATGAGGGGGCGTGGTCTGCGTGAGGGTCTTGGCATGCACGAGGGGTGGTGGACTGCGTGTAGGGGCGTGGCCTGTGTGAGGGGGCGGGGTCTGCGTGAGGGGGCGTGGTCTGCGTGAGTGGGCAGTGCCTGCGAGAGTAGGCAAGGCCTGCGCAGGGGGTGTGGTGTGCGTGAGGGGGCGGGGCCATATATCCCCGAAGTTTCGGCCTGCCTGCAGACCTATCCACACAAGTACCAGATCTGCCATGATACCCCCGGGACAGGGCTTGCGTCATGGGGCGTGGTCTGTGTGAGGGGGCGTGGTCTGCCTGTGGGGGCGAGGCCTGCGTGAGGATGCCTGGTCTGCGTGAGGGGCGGGGCCTGCGTGAGGGGGCGGGGCCTGCTTGAGTGGCCAGGGTCTGCCTGAGGCGGCATGGTCTGAGTGTGGGGGTGTGGCCTGCGTGTGGGGGCATGGTCTGCGTGAGTGGGAGTGGTCTGCGTGAGGGGGAGTGGCCTGCGTGAGGGGGCGTGGTCTACCTTCTGTTTCACCTTCTAAATTGAAAGGGAACACTGTACTCACTTCTAACACTACTTTGACATATAGCAAACAACCGCTTCTATTTTCAAAGAAACACATGTGCGTTTCTCACAAAAGCATTTCATGAAATTCATACACTTTCAAAAGAACATGATTATCTTTCAAAGTAAAGGTTCTACAGAGAACAGGAACACTGTTCGCACTTCAACAATACTTTGACATATAGCAAACAATGTCTTCTCTTTTCAGAGAAACACATATGCGTTTCTCACAGAAGCATTTCTTGAAATTCATACACTTTCCAAGGAACATGATTATCATCCGAATAAAGATTCTATAGAGAACAGGAACACTGTTCTCACTTCTGACAATACTTTGACAAATCTCAAACAACGGCTTCTCCTTTCGGAGAAACTCATGTACGTTTCTCACTAAAGCATTTCATGAAATTCAAACACTTTGAAAAGAAGATGATTATCTTTGGAAGTAAAGGTTCCACAGAGAACAGGAACACTGTTCTCACTTCTAACAATACTTTGACAACGGCTTCTCTTTTCGGAGAAACACATGTGCGTTTCTCACAGAAGCATTTGTTGAAATTCATACACTTTCCAAGGAACATGATTATCATCCGAATAAAGATTCTATAGAGAACAGGAACACTGTTCTCACTTCGGACAATACTTTGACAAATCTCAAACAACGGCATCTCCTTTCGGAGAAACTCACGTACGTTTCTCACAAAAGTATTTCATGAAATGCATACACTTTCCAAAGAACATGATTATCTTTCCAAGTAATGGTTCCACAGAGAACAGGAACACTGTTCTCCTTCTATCAATACTTTGACATATAGCAAACAACGTCTTCTCCTTTCAGAGAAACACATGTGCGTTTCTCACCGAAGCATTTCATGAAATTAATACACTTTCAAAAGAACATGATTATCTTTCAAAGTAAAGGTTCTACAGAGAACAGGAACACTGTTCGCACTTCAACAATACTTTGACATATAGCAAACAATGTCTTCTCTTTTCAGAGAAACACATATGCGTTTCTCACAGAAGCATTTCTTGAAATTCATACACGTTCCAAGGAACATGATTATCATCCGAAATAAAGATTCTACAGAGAACAGGAACACTGTTCTCACTTCTGACAATACTTTGACAAATCTCAAATAACGGCTTCTCCTTTCAGAAAAACAATTGTGCGTTTCTCAAAAAAGCTTTTCATGAAATGCATCCACTTTCAAAGAAGTTGATTCTCTTTCAAAGTAAAGCAACTGCAGTGAAGAGCAAAACTTTCCATTTGAGAAACACATGTGCATCTCACAAAAGCATTTCATGAAATTCATACACTTTCAAAAGAAGGTGATTACCTTTCACAGTAAACCTTTTACAGTGAAAAGGAACACTGTACGCACTTCTAACACTACTTTGACATATACCAAACAACGGCTTCTCTTTTCAGAGAAACACATGTGAGTTTCTCACAAAAGCAGTTCATCAAATTCATGCACTTTCCAAAGAATATAATTATATTTCGAAATAAAGATTATCCAGAGAACAGGAACACTGTTCTCACTTCTGACAATACTTTGACAAATCTTTAACAACGGCTTCTTTTTTCGGAGAAACTAGTGTACGTTTCTCACAAAAGTATTTCAAGAAATTCATGCATTTTCCAAGGAACATGATTATCGTTGGACGTAAAGGGTCTACAGAGAACAGGAACACTGTTCACACTTCTAACACGACTTTGACATAGAGCAAACAACGGCTTCTCTTTTCGGAGAAACACAGGTGCGATTCTCACAAAACCAGTTCATCAAATTCATACACGTTCCAAAGAACATGATTATCTTTCGAAGTAAAGATTCTACAGAGAACAGGAACACTGTTCTCACTTCTGACACTACTTTGACATATACCAAACAACGGCTTCTCTTTTCAGAGATACACATGTGCGTTTCTCACAAAAACATTTCATGAAATTCATACACTTTGAAAAGAACATGATTATCTTTCGAAGTAAAGTTTTACCGAGAACAGGAACACTGTTCTCACTTCTGACAATACTTTGACCAAATCTCAAACAACGGCTTCTCCTTTCGGAGAAACTCATGTACGTTTCTCTCAAAAGCATTTCATGAAATTCATACATTTTACAAGGAACATGATTATCTTTGGAAGTAAAGGTTCTACAGAAAACAGGAACACTGATCTCACTTGTGACTAACACTACTTTGACATATAGCAAACAACGGCTTCTCTTTTCAGAGAAACACAAGTGCGTTTCTCACAAAAGCAGTTCATCAAATTCATACACTTTCCAAAGAATATGATTATCTTTCGAAGTAAAGATTCTACAGAGAACAGGAACACTGTTCTCACTTCTAACACGACTTTGACATAGAGCAAACAACGGCTTCTCTTTTCGGAGAAACACAAGTGCGTTTCTCACAAATGCAGTTCATCAAATTCATACACTTTCCAAAGAATATGATTATCGTTCGAAGTAAAGATTCTACAGAGAACAGGAACACTGTTCTCACTTCTAACACCTCTTTGACAACGGCTTCTCTTTGCCGAGAAACACATGTGCGTTTCTCACAAAAGTAGTTCATCAAATTCATACACTTTCAAAAGAACATGATTATCTTTCGAAGTAAATGTTCTACTGAGAACAGGAACACTGTTCTCACTTCTGACAATACTTTGATAAATCTCAAATAAAGGCTTCTCCTTTCAGAAAATCAATTGTGCGTTTCTCAAAAAAGCTTTTCATGAAATCCATACACTTTCAAAGAAGTTGATTCTCTTTCAAAGTAAAGCAACTGCAGTGAATAGCAAAACTTTTCATTTGAGAAACACATGTGCATCTCACAAAAGCATTTCATGAAATTCATACACTTTCAAAAGAACGTGATTATCTTTCACAGTAAACCTTCTACAGTGAAAAGGAACACTGTACTCACTTCTAACACTACTTTGACATATACCAAACAACGGCTTCTCTTTTCAGAGAAACACATGTGCGTTTCTCACAAAAGCAGTTCATCAAATTCATGCACTTTCCAAAGAACATAATTATGTTTCGAAATAAAGATTCTACAGAAACACATGTGAGTTTCTAACAGAAGCATTTCTTGAAATTCATGCACTTTCCAAAGAACATGATTATCTTTCGAAATAAAGATTATCCAGAAAACAGGAACACTGTTCTCACTTCTGACAATACTTTGACAAATCTTAAACAACGGCTTCTTTTTTCGGAGAAACTAGTGTACGTTTCTCACAAAAGTATTTCAAGAAATTCATGCATTTTCCAAGGAACATGATTATCGTTGGACGTAAAGGGTCTACAGAGAACAGGAACACTGTTCACACTTCTAACACGACTTTGACATAGAGCAAACAACAGCTTCTCTTTTCGGAGAAACACAAGTGCGTTTCTCACAAATGCAGTTCATCAAATTCATACACTTTCCAAAGAATATGATTATCGTTCGAAGTAAAGATTCTACAGAGAACAGGAACACTGTTCTCACTTCTAACACCTCTTTGACAACGGCTTCTCTTTGGAGAGAAACACATGTGCGTTTCTCACAAAAGTAGTTCATCAAATTCATACACTTTCAAAAGAACATGATTATCTTTCGAAGTAAATGTTCTACTGAGAACAGGAACACTGTTCTCACTTCTGACAATACTTTGATAAATCTCAAATAAAGGCTTCTCCTTTCAGAAAAGCAATTGTGCGTTTCTCAAAAAAGCTTTTCATGAAATACATACCCTTTCAAAGAGGTTGATTCTCTTTCAAAATGTAGCGTCTGCAGTGAATATCAAAACTTCTCATTTGACAAACACGTGTGTATCTCACAAAAGCATTTCATGTAATTCATACACTTTCAAAAGAACATGATTATCTTTGGAAGTAAAGGTTCTACAGAGAACAGGAACACTGTTCTCAGTTGTGAATAACACTGCTTTGACTTATAGCAAAGAACGGCTGCTCTTTTAAGAGAAACACATGTGCGCTTCTCACAAAACCAGGTCATCAAAATCATACACTTTCAAAAGAACATGATTATCTATCGAAATAAAGATTCTACAGAGAACAGGAACACTGTTCTCACTTCTGACAATACTTTGACAAATCTCAAACAACGGCTTCTCCTTTCGGAGAAACTCATGTACGTTTCTCACAAAAGCATTTCATGAAATTCATACATTTTACAAGGAACATGATTATCTTTGGAAGTTAAGGTTCTACAGAGAACAGGAACACTGTTCTTCCTTCTAACACTACTTTGACATATAGCAAACAACGAATTCTCTTTTCAGAAAAACACATGTGCGTTTCTCACAAAAGCAGTTCAGCAAAATCATACATTGCAAAGAACATGATTATCTTTCGAAGTAAAGATTCTACAGAGAACAGGAACACTGTTCTCAGTTCTGACAATACTTTGACAAATCTCAAATAACGGCTTCTCCTTTCAGAAAAACACTTGTGCGTTTCTCAAAAAAGCATTTCATGAAATCCATACACTTTGAAAGAAGATGATTCTCTTACAAAGTAAAGCATCTGCAGTGAATAACAAAACTTCTCATTTGAGAAACACGTGTGTATATCACAAAAGGCTTTCATGAAATTCATACACTTTCAAAAGAACGTGTTTATCTTTCACAGTAAACGTTCTACAGTAAAAAGGAACACTGTACTCACTTCTAACATTGCTTTGACAAATCTCAAATAACGGCTTCTCCTTTCAGAAAAACACTTGTGCGTTTCTCAAAAATGCATTTCCTGAAATTCCTACACTTTCAAAGAAGATGATTCTCATTCAAAGTGTAGCGTCTGCAGTGAATATCAAAACTTCTCATTTGAGAAACACGTGTGTATCTCACAATAGCATTTCATGAAATTCATACACTTTCAAAAGAACATGATTATCTTTGGAAGTAAAGGTTCTACCGAGAACAGGAACAATGTTCTCAGTTGTGAATAACACTGCTTTGACTTATAGCAAACAACGGCTTCTCTTTTAAGAGAAACACATGTGCGCTTCTCACAAAACCAGGTCATCAAATTCATACACTTTCAAAAGAACATGATTATCTTTTGAAATAAAGGTTCTACGGAGAACAGGAACACTGTTCTCACTTCTGACAATACTTTGACCAAATCTCAAACAACGGCTTCTCCTTTTGGAGAAACTCATGTACGTTTCTCACAAAAGCATTTCATGAAACTCATACATTTTACAAGGAACATGATTATCTTTCGAAGTAAAGGTTCTACAGAGAACAGGAACACTGATCTCACTTGTGACTAACAGTATTTGACATATAGCAAACAACGGCTTCTCTTTTCAGAGAAACACAGGTGCGTTTCTCACAAAAGCAGTTCATCAAATTCATACACTTTCCAAAGAATATGTTTATCTTTCAAAGTAAAGATTCTACAGAGAACAGGAACACTGTACTCACTTCTAACACTACTTTGACATATACCAAACAACGGCTTCTCTTTTCAGAGAAACACATGTGCGTTACTCACAAAAGCAGTTCATCAAATTCATGCACTTTCCAAAGAATATAATTATGTTTCGAAATCAAGATTATCCACAGAACAGGAACACTGTTCTCACTTCTGACAATACTTTGACAAATCTTAAACAACGGCTTCTTTTTTCGGAGAAACTAGTGTACGTTTCTCACAAAAGTATTTCAAAAAATTCATGCATTTTCCAAGGAACATGATTATCGTTGGACGTAAAGGGTCTACAGAGAACAGGAACACTGTTCAAACTTCTAACATGACTTTGACATAGAGCAAACAACGGCTTCTCTTTTCGGAGAAACACATGTGCGTTTCTCACAAAAGCAGTTCATCAAATTCATAGACTTTCCAAAGAACATGATTATCTTTCGAAGTAAAGATTCTACAGAGAACAGGAACACTGTTCTCACTTCTGACACTACTATGACATATACCAAACAACGGCTTCTCTTTTCAGAGAAACACATGTGCGTTTCTCACAAAAGCATTTCATGAAATTCATACACTTTGAAAAGAACATGATTATCTTTCGAAGTAAAGGTTCTACCGAGAACAGGAACACTGTTCTCACTTCTAACAATACTTTGACATATAGCGAACAACGTGTTCTTTTTTCAGAGAAACACATGTGCGTTTCTCACAAAAGCAGTTCATCAAATTCATACACTTTCCATCGAACATGATTATCTTTCGAAGTAAAGATTCTACAGAGAACAGGAACACTGTTCGCACTTCTGACAATACTTTGACAAATCTCAAATAACGGCTTCTCCTTTCAGAAAAACACTTGTGCGTTTCTCAAAAAAGCATTTCATGAAATCCATACACTTTCAAAGAAGATGATTCTCTTACAAATTAAAGCATCTGCAGTGAATAACAAAACTTCTCATTTGAGAAACACGTGTGTATATCACAAAAGGCTTTCATGAAATTCATACACTTTCAAAAGAACGTGTTTATCTGTCACAGTAAACCTTCTACAGTGAAAAGGAACACTGTACTCACTTCTAACATTGCTTTGACAAATCTCAAATAACGGCTTCTCCTTTCAGAAAAACACTTGTGCGTTTCTCAAAAATGCATTTCCTGAAATTCCTACACTTTCAAAGAAGATGATTCTCTTTCAAAGTGTAGCGTCTGCAGTGAATATCAAAACTTCTCATTTGAGTAACACGTGTGTATCTCACAATAGCATTTCATGAAATTCATACACTTTCAAAAGAACATGATTATCTTTGGAAGTAAAGGTTCTACCGAGAACAGGAACACTGTTCTCAGTTGTGAATAACACTGCTTTGACTTATAGCAAACAACGGCTTCTCTTTTAAGAGAAACACATGTGCGCTTCTCACAAAACCAGGTCATCAAATTCATACACTTTCAAAAGAACATGATTATCTTTTGAAATAAAGATTCTACGGAGAACAGGAACACTGTTCTCACTTCTGACAATACTTTGACCAAATCTCAAACAACGGCTTCTCCTTTTGGAGAAACTCATGTACGTTTCTCACAAAAGCATTTCATGAAACTCATACATTTTACAAGGAACATGATTATCTTTCGAAGTAAAGGTTCTACAGAGAACAGGAACACTGATCTCACTTGTGACTAACAGTATTTGACATATAGCAAACAACGGCTTCTGTTTTCAGAGAAACACAGGTGCGTTTCTCACAAAAGCAGTTCATCAAATTCATACACTTTCCAAAGAATATGATTATCTTTCGAAGTAAAGATTCTACAGAGAACAGGAACACTGTACTCACTTCTAACACTACTTTGACATACACCAAACAACGGCTTCTCTTTTCAGAGAAACACATGTGCGTTACTCACAAAAGCAGTTCATCAAATTCATGCACTTTCCAAAGAATATAATTATGTTTCGAAATAAAGTTTATCCAGAGAACAGGATCACTGTTCTCACTTCTGACAATACTTTGACAAATCTTAAACAACGGCTTCTTTTTTCGGAGAAACTAGTGTACGTTTCTCACAAAAGTATTTCAAGAAATTCATGCATTTTCCAAGGAACATGATTATCGTTGGACGTAAAGGGTCTACAGAGAACAGGAACACTGTTCAAACTTCTAACACGACTTTGACATAGAGCAAACAACGGCTTCTCTTTTCGGAGAAACACATGTGCGTTTCTCACAAAAGCAGTTCATCAAATTCATACACTTTCCAAAGAACATGATTATCTTTCGAAGTAAAGATTCTACAGAGAACAGGAACACTGTTCTCACTTCTGACACTACAGTGACATATACCAAGCAACGGCTTCTTTTTTCAGAGAAACACATGTGCGTTTCTCACAAAAGCATTTCATGAAATTCATACACTTTGAAAAGAACATGATTATCTTTCGAAGTAAAGGTTTTACCGAGAACAGGAACACTGTTCTCACTTCTAACAATACTTTGACATATAGCGAACAACGTGTTCTTTTTTCAGAGAAACACATGTGCGTTTCTCACAAAAGCAGTTCATCAAATTCATACACTTTCCATAGAACATGATTATCTTTCGAAGTAAAGATTCTACAGAGAACAGGAACAGTGTTCGCACTTCTGACAATACTTTGACAAATCTCAAATAACGGCTTCTCTTTTCAGAAAAACTATTGTGCGTTTCTCAAAAAAGCTTTTCATGAAATCCATACACTTTCAAAGAAGTTGATTCTCTTTCAAAGTAAAGCAACTGCAGTGAATAGCAAAACTTTTCATTTGAGAAAAACATGCGCATCTTACAAAAGCATTTCATGAAATTCATACACTTTCAAAAGAACGTGATTATCTTTCACAGTAAACCTTCTACAGTGAAAAGGAACACTGTATTCGCTTCTAACACTACTTTGACATATACCAAACAATGGCTTCTCTTTTCAGAGAAACACATGTGCGTTTCTCACAAAAGCAGTTCATCAAATTCATGCACTTTCCAAAGAACATAATTATGTTTCGAAATAAAGATTCTACAGAAACACATGTGAGTTTCTAACAGAAGCATTTCTTGAAATTCATGCACTTTCCAAAGAACATGATTATCTTTCGAAATAAAGATTCTACAGAGAACAGGAACACTGTTCTCACTTCTGACAATTCTTTGACAAATCACAAACAATGGCTTTTCCCTTCGGAGAAACTCATGTATGTTTCTCACAAAAGCATTTCATGAAATTGATACATTTTCCAAAGAACATGATTATCTTTGGAAATAAAGTTTCCACAGAGAACAGGAACACTGTTCTTCCTTCTAACACTACTTTGACATATAGCAAACAACGAATTCTCTTTCAGAGAAACACATGTGCGTTTCTCACAAAAGCAGTTCAGCAAAATCATACATTGCAAAGAACATGATTATCTTTCGAAGTAAAGATTCTACAGAGAACAGGAACACTGTTCTCAGTTCTGACAATACTTTGACAAATCTCAAATAACGGCTTCTCCTTTCAGAAAAACACTTGTGCGTTTCTCAAAAAAGCATTTCATGAAATCCATACACTTTCAAAGAAGATGATTCTCTTTCAAAGTAAAGCGTCTGCAGTGAATAGCAAAATTTCTCATTGGAGAAACACGTGTGTATCTCACAAAAGCATTTCATGAAATTCATACACTTTCAAAAGAAGGTGATTATCGTTTACAGTAAACCTTCTACAGTGAAACGGAACACTGTACTCACTTCTAACATTACTTTGACATATAGCAAACAACGGCTTCTCTTTTCAAAGAAACACATGTGCGTTTCTCACAAAAGCATTTCATGAAATTCATACACTTTCCAAGGAACATGATTATCATCCGAAATAAAGATAATATATTTTACAAGGAACATGATTATCTTTGGAAGTAAAGGTTCTACAGAGAACAGGAACACTGATCTCACTTGTGACTAACACTACTTTGACATATAGCAAACAACGGCTTCTCTTTTCAGAGAAACACACGTGCGTTTCTCACCAAAGCAGTTCATCAAATTCATACACTTTCCAAAGAATATGATTATCTTTCGAAGTAATGATTCTACAGAGAACAGGAACACTGTTCTCACTTCTATCAATACTTTGACATATAGCAAACAACGGCTTCTCTTTGCAGAGAAACACATGTGCGTTTCTCACAAAGGCATTTCATGAAATCCATACACTTTCAAAGAAGATGATTCTCTTTCAAATTAAAGCGTCTGCAGTGAATAGCAAAACTTCTCATTTGAGAAACACATGTGTATATCACAAAAGCATTTCACGAAATTCACACACTTTCAAAAGAAAGTGATTATCTTTCACAGTAAACCTTCTACAGTGAAACGGAACACTGTACTCCAAACACTACTTTGACATATAGCAAACAACGTCTTCTCTTTTCAGAGAAACAAATGTGCGTTTCTCACAGAAGGATTACTTGAAATTCATACACTTTCCAAAGAACATCATTATCTTTCGAAATAAAGATTCTCCAGAGAACAGGAATACTGTTCTCACTACTGACAATACTTTGACAAATCTTAAACAACGGCTTCTTTTTCGGAGAAACTAGTGTACGTTTCTCACAAAAGTATTTCAAGAAATTCATACATTTTCCAAGGAACTTGATTATCGTTGGACGTATAGGGTCTACAGAGAACAGGAACACTGTTCTCACTTTTAACACTACTTTGACATATAGCAAACAACGACTTCTCTTTTCAGGGAAACACATGTGCGTTTCTCACAAAAGCAGTTCATCAAATTCATACACTTTCCAAAGAACATAATTATCTTTCGAAGTAAAGATTCTACAGAGAACAGGAACACTGTTCTCACTTCTGACAATACTTTGACAAATCTCAAATAACGGCTTCTCCTTTCAGAAAAACACTTGTGCGTTTCTCAAAAAAGCATTTCATGCAATCCATACACTTTCAAAGAAGATGATTCTCTTTCAAAGTAAAGCGTCTGCAGTGAATAGCAAAATTTCTCATTGGAGAAACACGTGTGTATCTCACAAAAGCATTTCATGAAATTCATACACTTTCAAAAGAAGGTGATTATCGTTCACAGTAAACCTTCTACAGTGAAACGGAACACTGTACTCACTTCTAACAATACTTTGACATATAGCAAACAACGGCTTCTCTTTTCAAAGAAACACATGTGCGTTTCTCACAAAAGCATTTCATGAAATTCATACACTTTCAAAAGAACATGATTATCTTTCAAAGTAAAGGTTCTACAGAGAACAGGAACACTGTTTGCACTTCTAACAATACTTTGACATATAGCAAACAATGTCTTCTCTTTTCAGAGAAACACATACGCGTTTCTCACAGAAGCATTTCTTGAAATTCATACACTTTCCAAGGAACATGATTATCATCCGAAATAAAGATTCTACAGAGAACAGGAACACTGTTCTCACTTCTGACAATACTTTGACAAATCTCAAACAACGGCTTCTCCTTTCAGAAAAATACTTGTGCGTTTCTAAAAAAAAGCATTTCATGAAATCCATACACTTTCAAAGAAGATGATTCTCGTTCAAAGTAAAGCGTCTGCAGTGAATAGCAAAACTTCTCATTTGAGAAACACGTGTGTATATCACAAAAGCATTTCATGAAATTCATACACTTTCAAAAGAACGTGATTATCTTTCACAGTAAACCTTCTACAGTGAATGGAACACTGTACTCCAAACACTACTTTGACATATAGCAAACAACGTCTTCTCTTTTCAGAGAAACAAATGTGCGTTTCTCACAGAAGGATTACTTGAAATTCATACACTTTCCAAAGAACATGATTATCTTTCGAAATAAAGATTCTCCAGAGAACAGGAATACTGTTCTCACTACTGACAATACTTTGACAAATCTTAAACAACGGCTTCTTTTTCGGAGAAACTAGTGTACGTTTCTCACAAAAGTATTTCAAGAAATTCATACATTTTCCAAGGAACATGATTATCGTTGGATTTAAAGGGTCTACAGAGAACAGGAACACTGTTCACACTTTTAGCACTACGTTGACATATAGCAAACAACGGCTACTCTTTTCGGAGAAACACATGAGCGTTTCTAACAAAAGCAGTTCATCAAATTCATCCACTTTCAAAAGAACATGAGTATCTTTCACAGTAAACCTTCTACAGTGAAAAGGAACACTGTACTCACTTCTAACACTAATTTGAAATATACCAAACAACGGCTTCTCTTTTCAGAGAAACACATGTGCGTTTCTCACAAAAGCATTTCCTGAAATTCATACACTTTCCAAGGAACATGATTATCATCCGAAATAAAGATAATACATTTTACAAGGAACATGATTATCTTTGGAAGTAAAGGATCTACAGAGAACAGGAACACTGATCTCACTTGTGACTAACACTACTTTGACATATAGCAAACAACGGCTTCTCTTTTCAGAGAAACACACGTGCGTTTCTCACCAAAGCAGTTCATCAAATTCATACACTTTCCAAAGAATATGATTATCTTTCGAAGTAAAGATTCTACAGAGAACAGGAACACTGTTCTCACTTCTATCAATACTTTGACATATAGCAAACAACGGCTTCTCTTTGCAGAGAAACACATGTGCGTTTCTCACAAAGGCATTTCATGAAATCCATACACTTTCAAAGAAGATGATTCTCTTTCAAAGTAAAGCGTCTGCAGTGAATAGCAAAACTTCTCATTTGAGAAACACGTGTGTATATCACAAAAGCATTTCACGAAATTCATACACTTTCAAAAGAACGTGATTATCTTTCACAGTAAAACTTCTACAGTGAAACGGAACACTGTACTCCAAACACTACTTTGACATATAGCAAACAACGTCTTCTCTTTTCAGAGAAACAAATGTGCGTTTCTCACAGAAGGATTACTTGAAATTCATACACTTTCCAAAGAACATCATTATCTTTCGAAATAAAGATTCTCCAGAGAACAGGAATACTGTTCTCACTACTGACAATACTTTGACAAATCTTAAACAACGGCTTCTTTTTCGGAGAAACTAGTGTACGTTTCTCACAAAAGTATTTCAAGAAATTCATACATTTTCCAAGGAACTTGATTATCGTTGGACGAAAAGGGTCTACAGAGAACAGGAACACTGTTCTCACTTTTAACACTACTTTGACATATAGCAAACAACGACTTCTCTTTTCAGAGAAACACATGTGCGTTTCTCACAAAAGCAGTTCATCAAATTCATACACTTTCCAAAGAACATAATTATCTTTCGAAGTAAAGATTCTACAGAGAACAGGAACACTGTTCTCACTTCTGACAATACTTTGACAAATCTCAAATAACGGCTTCTCCTTTCAGAAAAACACTTGTGCGTTTCTCAAAAAAGCATTTCATGAAATCCATACACTTTCAAAGAAGATGATTCTCTTTCAAAGTAAAGCGTCTGCAGTGAATAGCAAAATTTCTCATTGGAGAAACACGTGTGTATCTCACAAAAGCATTTCATGAAATTCATACACTTTCAAAAGAAGGTGATTATCGTTCACAGTAAACCTTCTACAGTGAAACGGAACACTGTACTCACTTCTAACATTACTTTGACATATAGCAAACAACGGCTTCTCTTTTCAAAGAAACACATGTGCGTTTCTCACAAAAGCATTTCATGAAATTCATACACTTTCCAAGGAACATGATTATCATCCGAAATAAAGATAATACATTTTACAAGGAACATGATTATCTTTGGAAGTAAAGGTTCTACAGAGAACAGGAACACTGATCTCACTTGTGACTAACACTACTTTGACATATAGCAAACAACGGCTTCTCTTTTCAGAGAAACACACGTGCGTTTCTCACAGAAGCAGTTCATCAAATTCATACACTTTCCAAAGAATATGATTATCTTTCGAAGTAAAGATTCTACAGAGAACAGGAACACTGTTCTCACTTCTATCAATACTTTGACATATAGCAAACAACGGCTTCTCTTTGCAGAGAAACGCATGTGCGTTTCTCACAAAGGCATTTCATGAAATCCATACACTTTCAAAGAAGATGATTCTCTTTCAAAGTAAAGCGTCTGCAGTGAATAGCAAAACTTCTCATTTGAGAAACACGTGTGTATATCACAAAAGCATTTCACGAAATTCATACACTTTCAAAAGAACGTGATTATCTTTCACAGTAAACCTTCTACAGTGAAACGGAACACTGTACTCCAAACACTACTTTGACATATAGCAAACAACGTCTTCTCTTTTCAGAGAAACAAATGTGCGTTTCTCACAGAAGGATTACTTGAAATTCATACACTTTCCAAAGAACATCATTATCTTTCGAAATAAAGATTCTCCAGAGAACAGGAATACTGTTCTCACTACTGACAATACTTTGACAAATCTTAAACAACGGCTTCTTTTTCGGAGAAACTAGTGTACGTTTCTCACAAAAGTATTTCAAGAAATTCATACATTTTCCAAGGAACTTGATTATCGTTGGACGTAAAGGGTCTACAGAGAACAGGAACACTGTTCTCACTTTTAACACTACTTTGACATATAGCAAACAACGACTTCTCTTTTCAGAGAAACACATGTGCGTTTATCACAAAAGCAGTTCATCAAATTCATACACTTTCCAAAGAACATAATTATCTTTCGAAGTAAAGATTCTACAGAGAACAGGAACACTGTTCTCACTTCTGACAATACTTTGACAAATCTCAAATAACGGCTTCTCCTTTCAGAAAAACACTTGTGCGTTTCTCAAAAAAGCATTTCATGCAATCCATACACTTTCAAAGAAGATGATTCTCTTTCAAAGTAAAGCGTCTGCAGTGAATAGCAAAATATCTCATTGGAGAAACACGTGTGTATCTCACAAAAGCATTTCATGAAATTCATACACTTTCAAAAGAAGGTGATTATCGTTTACAGTAAACCTTCTAAAGTGAAACGGAACACTGTACTCACTTCTAACATTACTTTGACATATAGCAAACAACGGCTTCTCTTTTCAAAGAAACACATGTGCGTTTCTCACAAAAGCATTTCATGAAATTCATACACTTTCCAAGGAACATGATTATCATCCGAAATAAAGATAATACATTTTACAAGGAACATGATTATCTTTGGAAGTAAAGGTTCTACAGAGAACAGGAACACTGATCTCACTTGTGACTAACACTACTTTGACATATAGCAAACAACGGCTTCTCTTTTCAGAGAAACACACGTGCGTTTCTCACCAAAGCAGTTCATCAAATTCATACACTTTCCAAAGAATATGATTATCTTTCGAAGTAATGATTCTACAGAGAACAGGAACACTGTTCTCACTTCTATCAATACTTTGACATATAGCAAACAACGGCTTATCTTTGCAGAGAAACACATGTGCGTTTCTCACAAAGGCATTTCATGAAATCCATACACTTTCAAAGAAGATGATTCTCTTTCAAAGTAAAGCGTCTGCAGTGAATAGCAAAACTTCTCATTTGAGAAACACATGTGTATATCACAAAAGCATTTCACGAAATTCACACACTTTCAAAAGAAAGTGATTATCTTTCACAGTAAACCTTCTACAGTGAAACGGAACACTGTACTCCAAACACTACTTTGACATATAGCAAACAACGTCTTCTCTTTTCAGAGAAACAAATGTGCGTTTCTCACAGAAGGATTACTTGAAATTCATACACTTTCCAAAGAACATCATTATCTTTCGAAATAAAGATTCTCCAGAGAACAGGAATACTGTTCTCACTACTGACAATACTTTGACAAATCTTAAACAACGGCTTCTTTTTCGGAGAAACTAGTGTACGTTTCTCACAAAAGTATTTCAAGAAATTCATACATTTTCCAAGGAACTTGATTATCGTTGGACGTATAGGTTCTACAGAGAACAGGAACACTGTTCTCACTTTTAACACTACTTTGACATATAGCAAACAACGACTTCTCTTTTCAGGGAAACACATGTGCGTTTCTCACAAAAGCAGTTCATCAAATTCATACACTTTCCAAAGAACATAATTATCTTTCGAAGTAAAGATTCTACAGAGAACAGGAACACTGTTCTCACTTCTGACAATACTTTGACAAATCTCAAATAACGGCTTCTCCTTTCAGAAAAACACTTGTGCGTTTCTCAAAAAAGCATTTCATGCAATCCATACACTTTCAAATAAGATGATTCTCTTTCAAAGTAAAGCGTCTGCAGTGAATAGCAAAATTTCTCATTGGAGAAACACGTGTGTATCTCACAAAAGCATTTCATGAAATTCATACACTTTCAAAAGAACATGATTATCTTTCAAAGTAAAGGTTCTACAGAGAACAGGAACACTGTTTGCACTTCTAACAATACTTTGACATATAGCAAACAATGTCTTCTCTTTTCAGAGAAACACATACGCGTTTCTCACAGAAGCATTTCTTGAAATTCATACACTTTCCAAGGAACATGATTATCATCCGAAATAAAGATTCTACAGAGAACAGGAACACTGTTCTCACTTCTGACAATACTTTGACAAATCTCAAACAACGGCTTCTCCTTTCAGAAAAATACTTGTGCGTTTCTAAAAAAAAGCATTTCATGAAATCCATACACTTTCAAAGAAGATGATTCTCGTTCAAAGTAAAGCGTCTGCAGTGAATAGCAAAACTTCTCATTTGAGAAACACGTGTGTATCTCACAAAAGCATTTCATGAAATTCATACACTTTCAAAAGAACGTGATTATCTTTCACAGTAAACCTTCTACAGTGAATGGAACACTGTACTCCAAACACTACTTTGACATATAGCAAACAACGTCTTCTCTTTTCAGAGAAACAAATGTGCGTTTCTCACAGAAGGATTACTTGAAATTCATACACTTTCCAAAGAACATGATTATCTTTCAAAATAAAGATTCTCCAGAGAACAGGAATACTGTTCTCACTACTGACAATACTTTGACAAATCTTAAACAACGGCTTCTTTTTCGGAGAATCTAGTGTACGTTTCTCACAAAAGTATTTCAAGAAATTCATACATTTTCCAAGGAACATGATTATCGTTGGATTTAAAGGGTCTACAGAGAACAGGAACACTGTTCACACTTTTAGCACTACGTTGACATATAGCAAACAACGGCTACTCTTTTCGGAGAAACACATGAGCGTTTCTAACAAAAGCAGTTCATCAAATTCATCCACTTTCAAAAGAACATGAGTATCTTTCACAGTAAACCTTCTACAGTGAAAAGGAACACTGTACTCACTTCTAACACTAATTTGAAATATACCAAACAACGGCTTCTCTTTTCAGAGAAACACATGTGCGTTTCTCACAAAAGCATTTCCTGAAATTCATACACTTTCCAAGGAACATGATTATCATCCGAAATAAAGATAATACATTTTACAAGGAACATGATTATCTTTGGAAGTAAAGGATCTACAGAGAACAGGAACACTGATCTCACTTGTGACTAACACTACTTTGACATATAGCAAACAACGGATTCTCTTTTCAGAGAAACACACGTGCGTTTCTCACCAAAGCAGTTCATCAAATTCATACACTTTCCAAAGAATATGATTATCTTTCGAAGTAAAGATTCTACAGAGAACAGGAACACTGTTCTCACTTCTATCAATACTTTGACATATAGCAAACAACGGCTTCTCTTTGCAGAGAAACACATGTGCGTTTCTCACAAAGGCATTTCATGAAATCCATACACTTTCAAAGAAGATGATTCTCTTTCAAAGTAAAGCGTCTGCAGTGAATAGCAAAACTTCTGATTTGAGAAACACGTGTGTATATCACAAAAGAATTTCACGAAATTCATACACTTTCAAAAGAACGTGATTATCTTTCACAGTAAAACTTCTACAGTGAAACGGAACACTGTACTCCAAACACTACTTTGACATATAGCAAACAACGTCTTCTCTTTTGAGAGAAACAAATGTGCGTTTCTCACAGAAGGATTACTTGAAATTCATACACTTTCCAAAGAACATCATTATCTTTCGAAATAAAGATTCTCCAGAGAACAGGAATACTGTTCTCACTACTGACAATACTTTGACAAATCTTAAACAACGGCTTCTTTTTCGGAGAAACTAGTGTACGTTTCTCACAAAAGTATTTCAAGAAATTCATACATTTTCCAAGGAACTTGATTATCGTTGGACGTATAGGGTCTACAGAGAACAGGAACACTGTTCTCACTTTTAACACTACTTTGACATATAGCAAACAACGACTTCTCTTTTCAGGGAAACACATGTGCGTTTCTCACAAAAGCAGTTCATCAAATTCATACACTTTCCAAAGAACATAATTATCTTTCGAAGTAAAGATTCTACAGAGAACAGGAACACTGTTCTCACTTCTGACAATACTTTGACAAATCTCAAATAACGGCTTCTCCTTTCAGAAAAACACTTGTGCGTTTCTCAAAAAAGCATTTCATGCAATCCATACACTTTCAAAGAAGATGATTCTCTTTCAAAGTAAAGCGTCTGCAGTGAATAGCAAAATTTCTCATTGGAGAAACACGTGTGTATCTCACAAAAGCATTTCATGAAATTCATACACTTTCAAAAGAAGGTGATTATCGTTCACAGTAAACCTTCTACAGTGAAACGGAACACTGTACTCACTTCTAACAATACTTTGACATATAGCAAACAACGGCTTCTCTTTTCAAAGAAACACTTGTGCGTTTCTCACAAAAGCATTTCATGAAATTCATACACTTTCAAAAGAACATGATTATCTTTCAAAGTAAAGGTTCTACAGAGAACAGGAACACTGTTTGCACTTCTAACAATACTTTGACATATAGCAAACAATGTCTTCTCTTTTCAGAGAAACACATACGCGTTTCTCACAGAAGCATTTCTTGAAATTCATACACTTTCCAAGGAACATGATTATCATCCGAAATAAAGATTCTACAGAGAACAGGAACACTGTTCTCACTTCTGACAATACTTTGACAAATCTCAAACAACGGCTTCTCCTTTCAGAAAAATACTTGTGCGTTTCTAAAAAAAAGCATTTCATGAAATCCATACACTTTCAAAGAAGATGATTCTCGTTCAAAGTAAAGCGTCTGCAGTGAATAGCAAAACCTCTCATTTGAGAAACACGTGTGTATATCACAAAAGCATTTCATGAAATTCATACACTTTCAAAAGAACGTGATTATCTTTCACAGTAAACCTTCTACAGTGAATGGAACACTGTACTCCAAACACTACTTTGACATATAGCAAACAACGTCTTCTCTTTTCAGAGAAACAAATGTGCGTTTCTCACAGAAGGATTACTTGAAATTCATACACTTTCCAAAGAACATGATTATCTTTCAAAATAAAGATTCTCCAGAGAACAGGAATACTGTTCTCACTACTGACAATACTTTGACAAATCTTAAACAACGGCTTCTTTTTCGGAGAAACTAGTGTACGTTTCTCACAAAAGTATTTCAAGAAATTCATACATTTTCCAAAGAACATGATTATCGTTGGATTTAAAGGGTCTACAGAGAACAGGAACACTGTTCACACTTTTAGCACTACGTTGACATATAGCAAACAACGGCTACTCTTTTCGGAGAAACACATGAGCGTTTCTAACAAAAGCAGTTCATCAAATTCATCCACTTTCAAAAGAACATGAGTATCTTTCACAGTAAACCTTCTACAGTGAAAAGGAACACTGTACTCACTTCTAACACTAATTTGAAATATACCAAACAACGGCTTCTCTTTTCAGAGAAACACATGTGCGTTTCTCACAAAAGCATTTCCTGAAATTCATACACTTTCCAAGGAACATGATTATCATCCGAAATAAAGATAATACATTTTACAAGGAACATGATTATCTTTGGAAGTAAAGGATCTACAGAGAACAGGAACACTGATCTCACTTGTGACTAACACTACTTTGACATATAGCAAACAACGGCTTCTCTTTTCAGAGAAACACACGTGCGTTTCTCACCAAAGCAGTTCATCAAATTCATACACTTTCCAAAGAATATGATTATCTTTCGAAGTAAAGATTCTACAGAGAACAGGAACACTGTTCTCACTTCTATCAATACTTTGACATATAGCAAACAACGGCTTCTCTTTGCAGAGAAACACATGTGCGTTTCTCACAAAGGCATTTCATGAAATCCATACACTTTCAAAGAAGATGATTCTCTTTCAAAGTAAAGCGTCTGCAGTGAATAGCAAAACTTCTCATTTGAGAAACACGTGTGTATATCACAAAAGCATTTCACGAAATTCATACACTTTCAAAAGAACGTGATTATCTTTCACAGTAAAACTTCTACAGTGAAACGGAACACTGTACTCCAAACACTACTTTGACATATAGCAAACAACGTCTTCTCTTTTGAGAGAAACAAATGTGCGTTTCTCACAGAAGGATTACTTGAAATTCATACACTTTCCAAAGAACATCATTATCTTTCGAAATAAAGATTCTCCAGAGAACAGGAATACTGTTCTCACTACTGACAATACTTTGACAAATCTTAAACAACGGCTTCTTTTTCGGAGAAACTAGTGTACGTTTCTCACAAAAGTATTTCAAGAAATTCATACATTTTCCAAGGAACTTGATTATCGTTGGACGAAAAGGGTCTACAGAGAACAGGAACACTGTTCTCACTTTTAACACTACTTTGACATATAGCAAACAACGACTTCTCTTTTCAGAGAAACACATGTGCGTTTCTCACAAAAGCAGTTCATCAAATTCATACACTTTCCAAAGAACATAATTATCTTTCGAAGTAAAGATTCTACAGAGAACAGGAACACTGTTCTCACTTCTGACAATACTTTGACAAATCTCAAATAACGGCTTCTCCTTTCAGAAAAACACTTGTGCGTTTCTCAAAAAAGCATTTCATGAAATCCATACACTTTCAAAGAAGATGATTCTCTTTCAAAGTAAAGCGTCTGCAGTGAATAGCAAAATTTCTCATTGGAGAAACACGTGTGTATCTCACAAAAGCATTTCATGAAATTCATACACTTTCAAAAGAAGGTGATTATCGTTCACAGTAAACCTTCTACAGTGAAACGGAACACTGTACTCACTTCTAACATTACTTTGACATATAGCAAACAACGGCTTCTCTTTTCAAAGAAACACATGTGCGTTTCTCACAAAAGCATTTCATGAAATTCATACACTTTCCAAGGAACATGATTATCATCCGAAATAAAGATAATACATTTTACAAGGAACATGATTATCTTTGGAAGTAAAGGTTCTACAGAGAACAGGAACACTGATCTCACTTGTGACTAACACTACTTTGACATATAGCAAACAACGGCTTCTCTTTTCAGAGAAACACACGTGCGTTTCTCACCAAAGCAGATCATCAAATTCATACACTTTCCAAAGAATATGATTATCTTTCGAAGTAAAGATTCTACAGAGAACAGGAACACTGTTCTCACTTCTATCAATACTTTGACATATAGCAAACAACGGCTTCTCTTTGCAGAGAAACACATGTGCGTTTCTCACAAAGGCATTTCATGAAATCCATACACTTTCAAAGAAGATGATTCTCTTTCAAAGTAAAGCGTCTGCAGTGAATAGCAAAACTTCTCATTTGAGAAACACGTGTGTATATCACAAAAGCATTTCACGAAATTCATACACTTTCAAAAGAACGTGATTATCTTTCACAGTAAACCTTCTACAGTGAAACGGAACACTGTACTCCAAACACTACTTTGACATATAGCAAACAACGTCTTCTCTTTTCAGAGAAACAAATGTGCGTTTCTCACAGAAGGATTACTTGAAATTCATACACTTTCCAAAGAACATCATTATCTTTCGAAATAAAGATTCTCCAGAGAACAGGAATACTGTTCTCACTACTGACAATACTTTGACAAATCTTAAACAACGGCTTCTTTTTCGGAGAAACTAGTGTACGTTTCTCACAAAAGTATTTCAAGAAATTCATACATTTTCCAAGGAACTTGATTATCGTTGGACGTATAGGGTCTACAGAGAACAGGAACACTGTTCTCACTTTTAACACTACTTTGACATATAGCAAACAACGACTTCTCTTTTCAGAGAAACACATGTGCTTTTCTCACAAAAGCAGTTCATCAAATTCATACACTTTCCAAAGAACATAATTATCTTTCGAAGTAAAGATTCTACAGAGAACAGGAACACTGTTCTCACTTCTGACAATACTTTGACAAATCTCAAATAACGGCTTCTCCTTTCAGAAAAACACTTGTGCGTTTCTCAAAAAAGCATTTCATGAAATCCATACACTTTCAAAGAAGATGATTCTCGTTCAAAGTAAAGCGTCTGCAGTGAATAGCAAAACTTCTCATTTGAGAAACACGTGTGTATATCACAAAAGCATTTCATGAAATTCATACACTTTCAAAAGAACGTGATTATCTTTCACAGTAAACCTTCTACAGTGAATGGAACACTGTACTCCAAACACTACTTTGACATATAGCAAACAACGTCTTCTCTTTTCAGAGAAACAAATGTGCGTTTCTCACAGGATTACTTGAAATTCATACACTTTCCAAAGAACATGAATATCTTTCGAAATAAAGATTCTCCAGAGAACAGGAATACTGTTCTCACTACTGACAATACTTTGACAAATCTTAAACAACGGCTTCTTTTTCGGTGAAACTAGTGTACGTTTCTCACAAAAGTATTTCAAGAAATTCATACATTTTCCAAGGAACATGATTATCGTTGGATGTAAAGGGTCTACAGAGAACAGGAACACTGTTCACACTTTTAGCACTACGTTGACATATAGCAAACAACGGCTACTCTTTTCGGAGAAACACATGAGCGTTTCTAACAAAAGCAGTTCATCAAATTCATACACTTTCAAAAGAACATGATTATCTTTTACAGTAAACCTTCTACAGTGAAAAGGAACACTGTACTCACTTCTAACACTACTTTGAAATATACCAAACAATGGCTTCTCTTTTCAGAGAAACACATGTGCGTTTCTCACAAAAGCATTTCCTGAAATTCATACATTTTCCAAGGAACATGATTATCATCCGAAATAAAGATAATACATTTTACAAGGAACATGATTATCTTTGGAAGTAAAGGTTCTACAGAGAACAGGAACACTGATCTCACTTGTGACTAACACTACTTTGACATATAGCAAACAACGGCTTCTCTTTTCAGAGAAACACACGTGCATTTCTCACAAAAGCAGTTCATCAAATTCATACACTTTCCAAAGAATATGATTATCTTTCGAAGTAAAGATTCTACAGAGAACAGGAACACTGTTCTCACTTCTATCAATACTTTGACATATAGCAAACAACGGCTTCTCTTTGCAGAGAAACACATGTGCGTTTCTCACAAAGGCATTTCATGAAATCCATACACTTTCAAAGAAAATGATTCTCTTTCAAAGTAAAGCGTCTGCAGTGAATAGCCAAACTTCTCATTTGAGAAACACATGTGTATATCACAAAAGCATTTCACGAAATTCATACACTTTCAAAAGAACGTGATTATCTTTCACAGTAAACCTTCTACAGTGAAACGGAACACTGTACTCCAAACACTACTTTGACATATAGCAAACAACGTCTTCTCTTTTCAGAGAAACAAATGTGCGTTTCTCACAGAAGGATTACTTGAAATTCATACACTTTCCAAAGAACATCTTTATCTTTCGAAATAAAGATTCTCCAGAGAACAGGAATACTGTTCTCACTACTGACAATACTTTGACAAATCTTAAACAACGGCTTCTTTTTCGGAGAAACTAGTGTACGTTTCTGACAAAAGTATTTCAAGAAATTCATACATTTTCCAAGGAACTTGATTATCGTTGGACGTAAAGGGTCTACAGAGAACAGGAACACTATTCTCACTTTTAACACTACTTTGACATATAGCAAACAACGACTTCTCTTTTCAGAGAAACACATGTGCGTTTCTTACAAAAGCAGTTCATCAAATTCATATACTTTCCAAAGAACATAATTATCTTTCGAAGTAAAGATTCTACAGAGAACAGGAACACTGTTCTCACTTCTGACAATACTTTGACAAATCTCAAATAACGGCTTCTCCTTTCAGAAAAACACTTGTGCGTTTCTCAAAAAAGCATTTCATGAAATCCATACACTTTCAAAGAAGATGATTCTCGTTCAAAGTAAAGCGTCTGCAGTGAATAGCAAAACTTCTCATTTGAGAAACACGTGTGTATATCACAAAAGCATTTCATGAAATTCATACACTTTCAAAAGAACGTGATTATCTTTCACAGTAAACCTTCTACAGTGAATGGAACACTGTACTCCAAACACTACTTTGACATATAGCAAACAACGTCTTCTCTTTTCAGAGAAACAAATGTGCGTTTCTCACAGGATTACTTGAAATTCATACACTTTCCAAAGAACATGAATATCTTTCGAAATAAAGATTCTCCAGAGAACAGGAATACTGTTCTCACTACTGACAATACTTTGACAAATCTTAAACAACGGCTTCTTTTTCGGTGAAACTAGTGTACGTTTCTCACAAAAGTATTTCAAGAAATTCATACATTTTCCAAGGAACATGATTATCGTTGGACGTAAAGGGTCTACAGAGAACAGGAACACTGTTCACACTTCTAACAATACTTTCACATATAGCAAACAACGTCTTCTCTTTTTAGAGAAACACATGTGCGTTTCTCACTGAAGCATTTCTTGAAAGTCATACACTTTCAAAAGAACATGATTATCTTTCACAGTAAACCTTCTACAGTGAAAAGGAACACTGTACTCACTTCTAACACTACTTTGACAGTGTTAGAAACACTGCTTCTCTTTTCAGAGAAACACATGTGCGTTTCTCACAAAAGCATTTCCTGAAATTCATACATTTTCCAAGGAACATGATTATCATCCGAAATAAAGATAATACATTTTACAAGGAACATGATTATCATCCGAAATAAAGATAATACATTTTACAAGGAACATGATTATCTTTGGAAGTAAAGGTTCTACAGAGAACAGGAACACTGATCTCACTTGTGACTAACAATACTTTGACATATAGCAAACAACGGCTTCTCTTTTCAGAGAAACACACGTGCGTTTCTCACAAAAGCAGTTCATCAAATTCATACACTTTCCAAAGAATATGATTATCTTTCGAAGTAAAGATTCTACAAAGAACAGGAACACTGTTCTCACTTCTATCAATACTCTGACATATAGCAAACAACGGCTTCTCTTTGCAGAGAAACACATGTGCGTTTCTCACAAAGGCATTTCATGAAATCCATACACTTTCAAAGAAGATGATTCTCTTTCAAAGTAAAGCGTCTGCAGTGAATAGCCAAACTTCTCATTTGAGAAACACATGTGTATATCACAAAAGCATTTCACGAAATTCATACACTTTCAAAAGAACGTGATTATCTTTCACAGTAAACCTTCTACAGTGAAACGGAACACTGTACTCCAAACACTACTTTGACATATAGCAAACAACGTCTTCTCTTTTCAGAGAAACAAATGTGCGTTTCTCACAGAAGGATTACTTGAAATTCATACACTTTCCAAAGAACATCTTTATCTTTCGAAATAAAGATTCTCCAGAGAACAGGAATACTGTTCTCACTACTGACAATACTTTGACAAATCTTAAACAACGGCTTCTTTTTCGGAGAAACTAGTGTACGTTTCTCACAAAAGTATTTCAAGAAATTCATACATTTTCCAAGGAACATGATTATCGTTAAATGTAAAGGGTCTACAGAGAACAGGAACACTGTTCACACATTTAGCACTACGTTGACATATAGCAAACAACGGCTACTCTTTTCGGAGAAACACATGAGCGTTTCTAACAAAAGCAGTTCATCAAATTCATACACTTTCCAAAGAACATGATTATCTTTCGAAGTAAAGATTCTACAGAGAACAGGAACACTGTTCTCACTTCTGACAATGCTCTGACAAATCTCAAATAACGGCTTCTCCTTTCAGAAAAACACTTGTGCGTTTCTCAAAAATGCATTTCCTGAAATTCATACACTTTCAAAGAAGATGATTCTCTTTCAAAGTGTAGGGTCTGCAGTGAATATCAAAACTTCTCATTTGAGAAACACGTGTGTATCTCACAAAAGCATTTCATGAAATTCATACACTTTCAAAAGAACGTGTTTATCTTTCACAGTAAACCTTCTACAGTGAAAAGGTACACTGTACTCACTTCTAACAATACTTTGACATATACCAAACAACGGCTTCTCTTTTCAGAGACACAAGTGCGTTTCTCACAAAGGCATTTCATGAAATTCATACACTTTCAAAAGAACATGATTATCTTTCGAAGTAAAGGTTCCACAGAGAACAGGAACACTGTTCGCACTTCTAACAATACTTTGACATATAGCAAACAACGACTTCTCTTTTCAGAGAAACACGTGTGCGTTTCTCACAGAAGGATTACTTGAAATTCATACACTTTCCAAGGAACATGATTATCATCCGAAATAAAGATTCTCCAGAGAACAGGAACACTGTTCTCACTTCTGACAATAGTTTGACAAATCTTAAACAACGGCTTCTTTTTTCGGAGAAACTAGTGTACGTTTCTCACAAAAGTATTTCACGAAATTCATACATTTTCCAAGTAACATGATTATCGTTGGACGTAAAGGGTCTACAGAGAACAGGAACACTGTTCACACTTTTAACACTACTTTGACATATAGCAAACAACGACTTCTCTTTTCAGAGAAACACATGTGCTTTTCTCACAAAAGCAGTTCATCAAATTCATACACTTTCCAAAGAACATAATTATCTTTCGAAGTAAAGATTCTACAGAGAACAGGAACACTGTTCTCACTTCTGACAATACTTTGACAAATCTCAAATAACGGCTTCTCCTTTCAGAAAAATACTTGTGCGTTTCTCAAAAAAGCATTTCATGAAATCCATACACTTTCAAAGAAGATGATTCTCGTTCAAAGTAAAGCGTCTGCAGTGAATAGCAAAACTTCTCATTTGAGAAACACGTGTGTATCTCACAAAAGCATTTCATGAAATTCATACACTTTCAAAAGAACGTGATTATCTTTCACAGTAAACCTTCTACAGTGAATGGAACACTGTATTCCAAACACTACTTTGACATATAGCAAACAACGTCTTCTCTTTTCAGAGAAACAAATGTGCGTTTCTCACAGGATTACTTGAAATTCATACACTTTCCAAAGAACATGAATATCTTTCGAAATAAAGATTCTCCAGAGAACAGGAATACTGTTCTCACTACTGACAATACTTTGACAAATCTTAAACAACGGCTTCTTTTTCGGTGAAACTAGTGTACGTTTCTCACAAAAGTATTTCAAGAAATTCATACATTTTCCAAGGAACATGATTATCGTTGGACGTAAAGGGTCTACAGAGAACAGGAACACTGTTCACACTTCTAACAATACTTTCACATATAGCAAACAACGTCTTCTCTTTTTAGAGAAACACATGTGCGTTTCTCACTGAAGCATTTCTTGAAAGTCATACACTTTCAAAAGAACATGATTATCTTTCACAGTAAACCTTCTACAGTGAAAAGGAACACTGTACTCACTTCTAACACTACTTTGACAGTGTTAGAAACACTGCTTCTCTTTTCAGAGAAACACATGTGCGTTTCTCACAAAAGCATTTCCTGAAATTCATACATTTTCCAAGGAACATGATTATCATCCGAAATAAAGATAATACATTTTACAAGGAACATGATTATCATCCGAAATAAAGATAATACATTTTACAAGGAACATGATTATCTTTGGAAGTAAAGGTTCTACAGAGAACAGGAACACTGATCTCACTTGTGACTAACACTACTTTGACATATAGCAAACAACGGCTTCTCTTTTCAGAGAAACACACGTGCGTTTCTCACAAAAGCAGTTCATCAAATTCATACACTTTCCAAAGAATATGATTATCTTTCGAAGTAAAGATTCTACAGAGAACAGGAACACTGTTCTCACTTCTATCAATACTTTGACATATAGCAAACAACGGCTTCTCTTTGCAGAGAAACACATGTGCGTTTCTCACAAAGGCATTTCATGAAATCCATACACTTTCAAAGAAGATGATTCTCTTTCAAAGTAAAGCGTCTGCAGTGAATAGCCAAACTTCTCATTTGAGAAACACATGTGTATATCACAAAAGCATTTCACGAAATTCATACACTTTCAAAAGAACGTGATTATCTTTCACAGTAAACCTTCTACAGTGAAACGGAACACTGTACTCCAAACACTACTTTGACATATAGCAAACAACGTCTTCTCTTTTCAGAGAAACAAATGTGCGTTTCTCACAGAAGGATTACTTGAAATTCATACACTTTCCAAAGAACATCATTATCTTTCGAAATAAAGATTCTCCAGAGAACAGGAATACTGTTCTCAGTACTGACAATACTTTGACAAATCTTAAACAACGGCTTCTTTTTCGGAGAAACTAGTGTACGTTTCTCACAAAAGTATTTCAAGAAATTCATACATTTTCCAAGGAACATGATTATCGTTAAATGTAAAGGGTCTACAGAGAACAGGAACACTGTTCACACATTTAGCACTACGTTGACATATAGCAAACAACGGCTACTCTTTTCGGAGAAACACATGAGCGTTTCTAACAAAAGCAGTTCATCAAATTCATACACTTTCCAAAGAACATGATTATCTTTCGAAGTAAAGATTCTACAGAGAACAGGAACACTGTTCTCACTTCTGACAATGCTCTGACAAATCTCAAATAACGGCTTCTCCTTTCAGAAAAACACTTGTGCGTTTCTCAAAAATGCATTTCATGAAATTCATACACTTTCAAAGAAGATGATTCTCTTTCAAAGTGTAGGGTCTGCAGTGAATATCAAAACTTCTCATTTGAGAAACACGTGTGTATCTCACAAAAGCATTTCATGAAATTCATACACTTTCAAAAGAACGTGTTTATCTTTCACAGTAAACCTTCTACAGTGAAAAGGTACACTGTACTCACTTCTAACAATACTTTGACATATACCAAACAACGGCTTCTCTTTTCAGAGACACAAGTGCGTTTCTCACAAAGGCATTTCATGAAATTCATACACTTTCAAAAGAACATGATTATCTTTCGAAGTAAAGGTTCCACAGAGAACAGGAACACTGTTCGCACTTCTAACAATACTTTGACATATAGCAAACAACGACTTCTCTTTTCAGAGAAACACGTGTGCGTTTCTCACAGAAGGATTACTTGAAATTCATACACTTTCCAAGGAACATGATTATCATCCGAAATAAAGATTCTCCAGAGAACAGGAACACTGTTCTCACTTCTGACAATAGTTTGACAAATCTTAAACAACGGCTTCTTTTTTCGGAGAAACTAGTGTACGTTTCTCACAAAAGTATTTCACGAAATTCATACATTTTCCAAGTAACATGATTATCGTTGGACGTAAAGGGTCTACAGAGAACAGGAACACTGTTCACACTTTTAACACTACTTTGACATATAGCAAACAACGAAGCAGTTCATCAAATTCATACACTTTCCAAAGAACATAATTATCTTTCGAAGTAAAGATTCTACAGAGAACAGGAACACTGTTCTCACTTCTGACAATACTTTGACAAATCTCAAATAACGGCTTCTCCTTTCAGAAAAACACTTGTGCGTTTCTCAAAAAAGCATTTCATGAAATCCATACACTTTCAAAGAAGATGATTCTCGTTCAAAGTAAAGCGTCTGCAGTGAATAGCAAAACTTCTCATTTGAGAAACACGTGTGTATATCACAAAAGCATTTCATGAAATTCATACACTTTCAAAAGAACGTGATTATCTTTCACAGTAAACCTTCTACAGTGAATGGAACACTGTACTCCAAACACTACTTTGACATATAGCAAACAACGTCTTCTCTTTTCAGAGAAACAAATGTGCGTTTCTCACAGAAGGATTACTTGAAATTCATACACTTTCCAAAGAACATGATTATCTTTAGAAATAAAGATTCTCCAGAGAACAGGAATACTGTTCTCACTACTGACAATACTTTGACAAATCTTAAACAACGGCTTCTTTTTCGGTGAAACTAGTGTACGTTTCTCACAAAAGTATTTCAAGAAATTCATACATTTTCCAAGGAACATGATTATTGTTGGATGTAAAGGGTCTACAGAGAACAGGAACACTGTTCACACTTTTAGCACTACGTTGACATATAGCAAACAACGGCTACTCTTTTCGGAGAAACACATGAGCGTTTCTAACAAAAGCAGTTCATCAAATTCATACACTTTCCAAAGAACATGATTATCTTTCACAGTGAAAAGGAACACTGTACTCACTTCTAACACTACTTTGAAATATACCAAACAATGGCTTCCCTTTTCAGAGAAACACATGTGCGTTTCTCACAAAAGCATTTCATGAAATTCATACACTTTCCAAGGAACATGATTATCATCCGAAATAAAGATAATACATTTTACAAGGAACATGATTATCTTTGGAAGTAAAGGTTCTACAGAGAACAGGAACACTGATCTCACTTGTGACTAACACTACTTTGACATATAGCAAACAACGGCTTCTCTTTTCAGAGAAACACACGTGCGTTTCTCACAAAAGCAGTTCATCAAATTCATACACTTTCCAAAGAATATGATTATCTTTCGAAGTAAAGATTCTACAGAGAACAGGAACACTGTTCTCACTTCTATCAATACTTTGACATATAGCAAACAACGGCTTCTCTTTGCAGAGAAACACATGTGCGTTTCTCACAAAGGCATTTCATGAAATCCATACACTTTCAAAGAAGATGATTCTCTTTCAAAGTAAAGCGTCTGCAGTGAATAGCCAAACTTCTCATTTGAGAAACACATGTGTATATCACAAAAGCATTTCACGAAATTCATACACTTTCAAAAGAACGTGATTATCTTTCACAGTAAACCTTCTACAGTGAAACGGAACACTGTACTCCAAACACTACTTTGACATATAGCAAACAACGTCTTCTCTTTTCAGAGAAACAAATGTGCGTTTCTCACAGAAGGATTACTTGAAATTCATACACTTTCCAAAGAACATCATTATCTTTCGAAATAAAGATTCTCCAGAGAACAGGAATACTGTTCTCAGTACTGACAATACTTTGACAAATCTTAAACAACGGCTTCTTTTTCGGAGAAACTAGTGTACGTTTCTCACAAAAGTATTTCAAGAAATTCATACATTTTCCAAGGAACATGATTATCGTTAAATGTAAAGGGTCTACAGAGAACAGGAACACTGTTCACACATTTAGCACAACGTTGACATATAGCAAACAACGGCTACTCTTTTCGGAGAAACACATGAGCGTTTCTAACAAAAGCAGTTCATCAAATTCATACACTTTCCAAAGAACATGATTATCTTTCGAAGTAAAGATTCTACAGAGAACAGGAACACTGTTCTCACTTCTGACAATGCTCTGACAAATCTCAAATAACGGCTTCTCCTTTCAGAAAAACACTTGTGCGTTTCTCAAAAATGCATTTCATGAAATTCATACACTTTCAAAGAAGATGATTCTCTTTCAAAGTGTAGGGTCTGCAGTGAATATCAAAACTTCTCATTTGAGAAACACGTGTGTATCTCACAAAAGCATTTCATGAAATTCATACACTTTCAAAAGAACGTGTTTATCTTTCACAGTAAACCTTCTACAGTGAAAAGGTACACTGTACTCACTTCTAACAATACTTTGACATATACCAAACAACGGCTTCTCTTTTCAGAGACACAAGTGCGTTTCTCACAAAGGCATTTCATGAAATTCATACACTTTCAAAAGAACATGATTATCTTTCGAAGTAAAGGTTCCACAGAGAACAGGAACACTGTTCGCACTTCTAACAATACTTTGACATATAGCAAACAACGACTTCTCTTTTCAGAGAAACACGTGTGCGTTTCTCACAGAAGGATTACTTGAAATTCATACACTTTCCAAGGAACATGATTATCATCCGAAATAAAGATTCTCCAGAGAACAGGAACACTGTTCTCACTTCTGACAATAGTTTGACAAATCTTAAACAACGGCTTCTTTTTTCGGAGAAACTAGTGTACGTTTCTCACAAAAGTATTTCACGAAATTCATACATTTTCCAAGTAACATGATTATCGTTGGACGTAAAAGGTCTACAGAGAACAGGAACACTGTTCACACTTTTAACACTACTTTGACATATAGCAAACAACGAAGCAGTTCATCAAATTCATACACTTTCCAAAGAACATAATTATCTTTCGAAGTAAAGATTCTACAGAGAACAGGAACACTGTTCTCACTTCTGACAATACTTTGACAAATCTCAAATAACGGCTTCTCCTTTCAGAAAAATACTTGTGCGTTTCTCAAAAAAGCATTTCATGAAATCCATACACTTTCAAAGAAGATGATTCTCGTTCAAAGTAAAGCGTCTGCAGTGAATAGCAAAACTTCTCATTTGAGAAACACGTGTGTATATCACAAAAGCATTTCATGAAATTCATACACTTTCAAAAGAACGTGATTATCTTTCACAGTAAACCTTCTACAGTGAATGGAACACTGTACTCCAAACACTACTTTGACATATAGCAAACAACGTCTTCTCTTTTCAGAGAAACAAATGTGCGTTTCTCACAGAAGGATTACTTGAAATTCATACACTTTCCAAAGAACATGATTATCTTTAGAAATAAAGATTCTCCAGAGAACAGGAATACTGTTCTCACTACTGACAATACTTTGACAAATCTTAAACAACGGCTTCTTTTTCGGTGAAACTAGTGTACGTTTCTCACAAAAGTATTTCAAGAAATTCATACATTTTCCAAGGAACATGATTATTGTTGGATGTAAAGGGTCTACAGAGAACAGGAACACTGTTCACACTTTTAGCACTACGTTGACATATAGCAAACAACGGCTACTCTTTTCGGAGAAACACATGAGCGTTTCTAACAAAAGCAGTTCATCAAATTCATACACTTTCCAAAGAACATGATTATCTTTCACAGTGAAAAGGAACACTGTACTCACTTCTAACACTACTTTGAAATATACCAAACAATGGCTTCTCTTTTCAGAGAAACACATGTGCGTTTCTCACAAAAGCATTTCATGAAATTCATACACTTTCCAAGGAACATGATTATCATCCGAAATAAAGATAATACATTTTACAAGGAACATGATTATCTTTGGAAGTAAAGGTTCTACAGAGAACAGGAACACTGATCTCACTTGTGACTAACACTACTTTGACATATAGCAAACAACGGCTTCTCTTTTCAGAGAAACACACGTGCGTTTCTCACAAAAGCAGTTCATCAAATTCATACACTTTCCAAAGAATATGATTATCTTTCGAAGTAAAGATTCTACAGAGAACAGGAACACTGTTCTCACTTCTATCAATACTTTGACATATAGCAAACAACGGCTTCTCTTTGCAGAGAAACACATGTGCGTTTCTCACAAAGGCATTTCATGAAATCCATACACTTTCAAAGAAGATGATTCTCTTTCAAAGTAAAGCGTCTGCAGTGAATAGCCAAACTTCTCATTTGAGAAACACATGTGTATATCACAAAAGCATTTCACGAAATTCATACACTTTCAAAAGAACATGATTATCTTTCACAGTAAACCTTCTACAGTGAAACGGAACACAGTACTCCAAACACTACTTTGACATATAGCAAAAAACGTCTTCTCTTTTCAGAGAAACAAATGTGCGTTTCTCACAGAAGGATTACTTGAAATTCATACACTTTCCAAAGAACATCATTATCTTTCGAAATAAAGATTCTCCAGAGAACAGGAATACTGTTCTCACTACTGACAATACTTTGACAAATCTTAAACAACGGCTTCTTTTTCGGAGAAACGAGTGTACGTTTCTCACAAAAGTATTTCAAGAAATTCATACATTTTCCAAGGAACTTGATTATCGTTGGACGTAAAGGGTCTACAGAGAACAGGAACACTGTTCTCACTTTTAACACTACTTTGACATATAGCAAACAACGACTTCTCTTTTCAGAGAAACACATGTGCGTGTCTTACAAAAGCAGTTCATCAAATTCATACACTTTCCAAAGAACATAATTATCTTTCGAAGTAAAGATTCTACAGAGAACAAGAACACTGTTCTCACTTCTGACAATACTTTGACAAATCTCAAATAACGGCTTCTCCTTTCAGAAAAACACTTGTGCGTTTCTCAAAAATGCATTTCATGAAATCCATACACTTTCAAAGAAGATGATTCTCTTTCAAAGTAAAGCGTCTGCAGTGAATAGCAAAATTTCTCATTGGAGAAACACGTGTGTATCTCACAAAAGCATTTCATGAAATTCATACACTTTCAAAAGAGGTGATTATCGTTCACAGTAAACCTTCTACAGTGAAACGGAACACTGTACTCACTTCTAACATTACTTTGACATATAGCAAACAACGGCTTCTCTTTTCAAAGAAACACATGTGCGTTTCTCACAAAAACATTTCATGAAATTCATACACTTTCAAAAGAACATGATTATCTTTCAAAGTAAAGGTTCTACAGAGAACAGGAACACTGTTCGCACTTCTAACAATACTTTGACATATAGCAAACAATGTCTTCTCTTTTCAGAGAAACACATATGCGTTTCTCACAGAAGCATTTCTTGAAATTCATACACTTTCCAAGGAACATGATTATCATCTGAAATAAAGATTCTACAGAGAACAGGAACACTGTTCTCACTTCTGACAATACTTTGACAAATCTCAAACAACGGCTTCTCCTTTCAGAAAAATACTTGTGCGTTTCTAAAAAAAAGCATTTCATGAAATCCATACACTTTCAAAGAAGATGATTCTCGTTCAAAGTAAAGCGTCTGCAGTGAATAGCAAAACTTCTCATTTGAGAAACACGTGTGTATATCACAAAAGCATTTCATGAAATTCATACACTTTCAAAAGAACGTGATTATCTTTCACAGTAAACCTTCTACAGTGAATGGAACACTGTACTCCAAACACTACTTTGACATATAGCAAACAACGTCTTCTCTTTTCAGAGAAACAAATGTGCGTTTCTCACAGAAGGATTACTTGAAATTCATACACTTTCCAAAGAACATGATTATCTTTCGAAATAAAGATTCTCCAGAGAACAGGAATACTGTTCTCAGTACTGACAATACTTTGACAAATCTTAAACAACGGCTTCTTTTTCGGAGAAACTAGTGTACGTTTCTCACAAAAGTATTTCAAGAAATTCATACATTTTCCAAGGAACATGATTATCGTTAAATGTAAAGGGTCTACAGAGAACAGGAACACTGTTCACACTTTTAGCACTACGTTGACATATAGCAAACAACGGCTACTCTTTTCGGAGAAACACATGAGCGTTTCTAACAAAAGCAGTTCATCAAATTCATACACTTTCCAAAGAACATGATTATCTTTCGAAGTAAAGATTCTACAGAGAACAGGAACACTGTTCTCACTTCTGACAATGCTTTGACAAATCTCAAATAACGGCTTCTCCTTTCAGAAAAACACTTGTGCGTTTCTCAAAAATGCATTTCCTGAAATTCATACACTTTCAAAGAAGATGATTCTCTTTCAAAGTGCAGCGTCTGCAGTGAATATCAAAACTTCTCATTTGAGAAACACGTGTGTATCTCACAAAAGCATTTCATGAAATTCATACACTTTCAAAAGAACGTGTTTATCTTTCACAGTAAACCTTCTAGAGTGAAAAGGTACACTGTACTCACTTCTAACAATACTTTGACATATACCAAATAACGGCTTCTCTTTTCAGAGAAACACAAGTGCGTTTCTCACAAAGGAATTTCATGAAATTCATACACTTTCAAAAGAACATGATTATCTTTCGAAGTAAAGGTTCCACAGAGAACAGGAACACTGTTCGCACTTCTAACAATACTTTGACATATAGCAAACAACGTCTTCTCTTTTCAGAGAAACACGTGTGCGTTTCTCACAGAAGGATTACTTGAAATTCATACACTTTCCAAGGAACATGATTATCATCCGAAATAAAGATTCTCCAGAGAACAGGAACACTGTTCTCACTTCTGACAATAGTTTGACAAATCTTAAACAACGGCTTCTTTTTTCGGAGAAACTAGTGTACGTTTCTCACAAAAGTATTTCACGAAATTCATACATTTTCCAAGTAACATGATTATCGTTGGACGTAAAGGGTCTACAGAGAACAGGAACACTGTTCACACTTTTAACACTACTTTGACATATAGCAAACAACGACTTCTCTTTTCAGAGAAACACATGTGCTTTTCTCACAAAAGCAGTTCATCAAATTCATACACTTTCCAAAGAACATAATTATCTTTCGAAGTAAAGATTCTACAGAGAACAGGAACACTGTTCTCACTTCTGACAATACTTTGACAAATCTCAAATAACGGCTTCTCCTTTCAGAAAAATACTTGTGCGTTTCTCAAAAAAGCATTTCATGAAATCCATACACTTTCAAAGAAGATGATTCTCGTTCAAAGTAAAGCGTCTGCAGTGAATAGCAAAACTTCTCATTTGAGAAACACGTGTGTATATCACAAAAGCATTTCATGAAATTCATACACTTTCAAAAGAACGTGATTATCTTTCACAGTAAACCTTCTACAGTGAATGGAACACTGTACTCCAAACACTACTTTGACATATAGCAAACAACGTCTTCTCTTTTCAGAGAAACAAATGTGCGTTTCTCACAGAAGGATTACTTGAAATTCATACACTTTCCAAAGAACATGATTATCTTTAGAAATAAAGATTCTCCAGAGAACAGGAATACTGTTCTCACTACTGACAATACTTTGACAAATCTTAAACAACGGCTTCTTTTTCGGTGAAACTAGTGTACGTTTCTCACAAAAGTATTTCAAGAAATTCATACATTTTCCAAGGAACATGATTATTGTTGGATGTAAAGGGTCTACAGAGAACAGGAACACTGTTCACACTTTTAGCACTACGTTGACATATAGCAAACAACGGCTACTCTTTTCGGAGAAACACATGAGCGTTTCTAACAAAAGCAGTTCATCAAATTCATACACTTTCCAAAGAACATGATTATCTTTCACAGTGAAAAGGAACACTGTACTCACTTCTAACACTACTTTGAAATATACCAAACAATGGCTTCTCTTTTCAGAGAAACACATGTGCGTTTCTCACAAAAGCATTTCATGAAATTCATACACTTTCCAAGGAACATGATTATCATCCGAAATAAAGATAATACATTTTACAAGGAACATGATTATCTTTGGAAGTAAAGGTTCTACAGAGAACAGGAACACTGATCTCACTTGTGACTAACACTATTTGACATATAGCAAACAACAGCTTCTCTTTTCAGAGAAACACACGTGCGTTTCTCACAAAAGCAGTTCATCAAATTCATACACTTTCCAAAGAATATGATTATCTTTCGAAGTAAAGATTCTACAGAGAACAGGAACACTGTTCTCACTTCTATCAATACTTTGACATATAGCAAACAACGGCTTCTCTTTGCAGAGAAACACATGTGCGTTTCTCACAAAGGCATTTCATGAAATCCATACACTTTCAAAGAAGATGATTCTCTTTCAAAGTAAAGCGTCTGCAGTGAATAGCCAAACTTCTCATTTGAGAAACACATGTGTATATCACAAAAGCATTTCACGAAATTCATACACTTTCAAAAGAACGTGATTATCTTTCACAGTAAACCTTCTACAGTGAAACGGAACACTGTACTCCAAACACTACTTTGACATATAGCAAACAACGTCTTCTCTTTTCAGAGAAACAAATGTGCGTTTCTCACAGAAGGATTACTTGAAATTCATACACTTTCCAAAGAACATCATTATCTTTCGAAATAAAGATTCTCCAGAGAACAGGAATACTGTTCTCAGTACTGACAATACTTTGACAAATCTTAAACAACGGCTTCTTTTTCGGAGAAACTAGTGTACGTTTCTCACAAAAGTATTTCAAGAAATTCATACATTTTCCAAGGAACATGATTATCGTTAAATGTAAAGGGTCTACAGAGAACAGGAACACTGTACACACATTTAGCACTACGTTGACATATAGCAAACAACGGCTACTCTTTTCGGAGAAACACATGAGCGTTTCTAACAAAAGCAGTTCATCAAATTCATACACTTTCCAAAGAACATGATTATCTTTCGAAGTAAAGATTCTACAGAGAACAGGAACACTGTTCTCACTTCTGACAATGCTCTGACAAATCTCAAATAACGGCTTCTCCTTTCAGAAAAACACTTGTGCGTTTCTCAAAAATGCATTTCATGAAATTCATACACTTTCAAAGAAGATGATTCTCTTTCAAAGTGTAGGGTCTGCAGTGAACATCAAAACTTCTCATTTGAGAAACACGTGTGTATCTCACAAAAGCATTTCATGAAATTCATACACTTTCAAAAGAACGTGTTTATCTTTCACAGTAAACCTTCTACAGTGAAAAGGTACACTGTACTCACTTCTAACAATACTTTGACATATACCAAACAACGGCTTCTCTTTTCAGAGACACAAGTGCGTTTCTCACAAAGGCATTTCATGAAATTCATACACTTTCAAAAGAACATGATTATCTTTCGAAGTAAAGGTTCCACAGAGAACAGGAACACTGTTCGCACTTCTAACAATACTTTGACATATAGCAAACAACGACTTCTCTTTTCAGAGAAACACGTGTGCGTTTCTCACAGAAGGATTACTTGAAATTCATACACTTTCCAAGGAACATGATTATCATCCGAAATAAAGATTCTCCAGAGAACAGGAACACTGTTCTCACTTCTGACAATAGTTTGACAAATCTTAAACAACGGCTTCTTTTTTCGGAGAAACTAGTGTACGTTTCTCACAAAAGTATTTCACGAAATTCATACATTTTCCAAGTAACATGATTATCGTTGGACGTAAAGGGTCTACAGAGAACAGGAACACTGTTCACACTTTTAACACTACTTTGACATATAGCAAACAACGAAGCAGTTCATCAAATTCATACACTTTCCAAAGAACATAATTATCTTTCGAAGTAAAGATTCTACAGAGAACAGGAACACTGTTCTCACTTCTGACAATACTTTGACAAATCTCAAATAACGGCTTCTCCTTTCAGAAAAACACTTGTGCGTTTCTCAAAAAAGCATTTCATGAAATCCATACACTTTCAAAGAAGATGATTCTCGTTCAAAGTAAAGCGTCTGCAGTGAATAGCAAAACTTCTCATTTGAGAAACACGTGTGTATATCACAAAAGCATTTCATGAAATTCATACACTTTCAAAAGAACGTGATTATCTTTCACAGTAAACCTTCTACAGTGAATGGAACACTGTACTCCAAACACTACTTTGACATATAGCAAACAACGTCTTCTCTTTTCAGAGAAACAAATGTGCGTTTCTCACAGAAGGATTACTTGAAATTCATACACTTTCCAAAGAACATGATTATCTTTAGAAATAAAGATTCTCCAGAGAACAGGAATACTGTTCTCACTACTGACAATACTTTGACAAATCTTAAACAACGGCTTCTTTTTCGGTGAAACTAGTGTACGTTTCTCACAAAAGTATTTCAAGAAATTCATACATTTTCCAAGGAACATGATTATTGTTGGATGTAAAGGGTCTACAGAGAACAGGAACACTGTTCACACTTTTAGCACTACGTTGACATATAGCAAACAACGGCTACTCTTTTCGGAGAAACACATGAGCGTTTCTAACAAAAGCAGTTCATCAAATTCATACACTTTCCAAAGAACATGATTATCTTTCACAGTGAAAAGGAACACTGTACTCACTTCTAACACTACTTTGAAATATACCAAACAATGGCTTCTCTTTTCAGAGAAACACATGTGCGTTTCTCACAAAAGCATTTCATGAAATTCATACACTTTCCAAGGAACATGATTATCATCCGAAATAAAGATAATACATTTTACAAGGAACATGATTATCTTTGGAAGTAAAGGTTCTACAGAGAACAGGAACACTGATCTCACTTGTGACTAACACTACTTTGACATATAGCAAACAACGGCTTCTCTTTTCAGAGAAACACACGTGCGTTTCTCACAAAAGCAGTTCATCAAATTCATACACTTTCCAAAGAATATGATTATCTTTCGAAGTAAAGATTCTACAGAGAACAGGAACACTGTTCTCACTTCTATCAATACTTTGACATATAGCAAACAACGGCTTCTCTTTGCAGAGAAACACATGTGCGTTTCTCACAAAGGCATTTCATGAAATCCATACACTTTCAAAGAAGATGATTCTCTTTCAAAGTAAAGCGTCTGCAGTGAATAGCCAAACTTCTCATTTGAGAAACACATGTGTATATCACAAAAGCATTTCACGAAATTCATACACTTTCAAAAGAACGTGATTATCTTTCACAGTAAACCTTCTACAGTGAAACGGAACACAGTACTCCAAACACTACTTTGACATATAGCAAAAAACGTCTTCTCTTTTCAGAGAAACAAATGTGCGTTTCTCACAGAAGGATTACTTGAAATTCATACACTTTCCAAAGAACATCATTATCTTTCGAATTAAAGATTCTCCAGAGAACAGGAATACTGTTCTCACTACTGACAATACTTTGACAAATCTTAAACAACGGCTTCTTTTTCGGAGAAACGAGTGTACGTTTCTCACAAAAGTATTTCAAGAAATTCATACATTTTCCAAGGAACTTGATTATCGTTGGACGTAAAGGGTCTACAGAGAACAGGAACACTGTTCTCACTTTTAACACTACTTTGACATATAGCAAACAACGACTTCTCTTTTCAGAGAAACACATGTGCGTGTCTTACAAAAGCAGTTCATCAAATTCATACACTTTCCAAAGAACATAATTATCTTTCGAAGTAAAGATTCTACAGAGAACAAGAACACTGTTCTCACTTCTGACAATACTTTGACAAATCTCAAATAACGGCTTCTCCTTTCAGAAAAACACTTGTGCGTTTCTCAAAAATGCATTTCATGAAATCCATACACTTTCAAAGAAGATGATTCTCTTTCAAAGTAAAGCGTCTGCAGTGAATAGCAAAATTTCTCATTGGAGAAACACGTGTGTATCTCACAAAAGCATTTCATGAAATTCATACACTTTCAAAAGAGGTGATTATCGTTCACAGTAAACCTTCTACAGTGAAACGGAACACTGTACTCACTTCTAACATTACTTTGACATATAGCAAACAACGGCTTCTCTTTTCAAAGAAACACATGTGCGTTTCTCACAAAAACATTTCATGAAATTCATACACTTTCAAAAGAACATGATTATCTTTCAAAGTAAAGGTTCTACAGAGAACAGGAACACTGTTCGCACTTCTAACAATACTTTGACATATAGCAAACAATGTCTTCTCTTTTCAGAGAAACACATATGCGTTTCTCACAGAAGCATTTCTTGAAATTCATACACTTTCCAAGGAACATGATTATCATCCGAAATAAAGATTCTACAGAGAACAGGAACACTGTTCTCACTTCTGACAATACTTTGACAAATCTCAAACAACGGCTTCTCCTTTCAGAAAAATACTTGTGCGTTTCTAAAAAAAAGCATTTCATGAAATCCATACACTTTCAAAGAAGATGATTCTCGTTCAAAGTAAAGCGTCTGCAGTGAATAGCAAAACTTCTCATTTGAGAAACACGTGTGTATATCACAAAAGCATTTCATGAAATTCATACACTTTCAAAAGAACGTGATTATCTTTCACAGTAAACCTTCTACAGTGAATGGAACACTGTACTCCAAACACTACTTTGACATATAGCAAACAACGTCTTCTCTTTTCAGAGAAACAAATGTGCGTTTCTCACAGAAGGATTACTTGAAATTCATACACTTTCCAAAGAACATGATTATCTTTCGAAATAAAGATTCTCCAGAGAACAGGAATACTGTTCTCAGTACTGACAATACTTTGACAAATCTTAAACAACGGCTTCTTTTTCGGAGAAACTAGTGTACGTTTCTCACAAAAGTATTTCAAGAAATTCATACATTTTCCAAGGAACATGATTATCGTTAAATGTAAAGGGTCTACAGAGAACAGGAACACTGTTCACACTTTTAGCACTACGTTGACATATAGCAAACAACGGCTACTCTTTTCGGAGAAACACATGAGCGTTTCTAACAAAAGCAGTTCATCAAATTCATACACTTTCCAAAGAACATGATTATCTTTCGAAGTAAAGATTCTACAGAGAACAGGAACACTGTTCTCACTTCTGACAATGCTTTGACAAATCTCAAATAACGGCTTCTCCTTTCAGAAAAACACTTGTGCGTTTCTCAAAAATGCATTTCCTGAAATTCATACACTTTCAAAGAAGATGATTCTCTTTCAAAGTGCAGCGTCTGCAGTGAATATCAAAACTTCTCATTTGAGAAACACGTGTGTATCTCACAAAAGCATTTCATGAAATTCATACACTTTCAAAAGAACGTGTTTATCTTTCACAGTAAACCTTCTAGAGTGAAAAGGTACACTGTACTCACTTCTAACAATACTTTGACATATACCAAATAACGGCTTCTCTTTTCAGAGAAACACAAGTGCGTTTCTCACAAAGGAATTTCATGAAATTCATACACTTTCAAAAGAACATGATTATCTTTCGAAGTAAAGGTTCCACAGAGAACAGGAACACTGTTCGCACTTCTAACAATACTTTGACATATAGCAAACAACGTCTTCTCTTTTCAGAGAAACACGTGTGCGTTTCTCACAGAAGGATTACTTGAAATTCATACACTTTCCAAGGAACATGATTATCATCCGAAATAAAGATTCTCCAGAGAACAGGAACACTGTTCTCACTTCTGACAATAGTTTGACAAATCTTAAACAACGGCTTCTTTTTTCGGAGAAACTAGTGTACGTTTCTCACAAAAGTATTTCACGAAATTCATACATTTTCCAAGTAACATGATTATCGTTGGACGTAAAGGGTCTACAGAGAACAGGAACACTGTTCACACTTTTAACACTACTTTGACATATAGCAAACAACGACTTCTCTTTTCAGAGAAACACATGTGCTTTTCTCACAAAAGCAGTTCATCAAATTCATACACTTTCCAAAGAACATAATTATCTTTCGAAGTAAAGATTCTACAGAGAACAGGAACACTGTTCTCACTTCTGACAATACTTTGACAAATCTCAAATAACGGCTTCTCCTTTCAGAAAAATACTTGTGCGTTTCTCAAAAAAGCATTTCATGAAATCCATACACTTTCAAAGAAGATGATTCTCGTTCAAAGTAAAGCGTCTGCAGTGAATAGCAAAACTTCTCATTTGAGAAACACGTGTGTATATCACAAAAGCATTTCATGAAATTCATACACTTTCAAAAGAACGTGATTATCTTTCACAGTAAACCTTCTACAGTGAATGGAACACTGTACTCCAAACACTACTTTGACATATAGCAAACAACGTCTTCTCTTTTCAG
Source organism: Microtus oregoni (assembly GCF_018167655.1). Lineage (NCBI taxonomy): Eukaryota > Metazoa > Chordata > Mammalia > Rodentia > Cricetidae > Microtus > Microtus oregoni. The sequence continues at coordinate 1,116,449 of NW_024543207.1, forward strand.
AGAAACAAATGTGCGTTTCTCACAGAAGGATTACTTGAAATTCATACACTTTCCAAAGAACATGATTATCTTTAGAAATAAAGATTCTCCAGAGAACAGGAATACTGTTCTCACTACTGACAATACTTTGACAAATCTTAAACAACGGCTTCTTTTTCGGTGAAACTAGTGTACGTTTCTCACAGAAGTATTTCAAGAAATTCATACATTTTCCAAGGAACATGATTATTGTTGGATGTAAAGGGTCTACAGAGAACAGGAACACTGTTCACACTTTTAGCACTACGTTGACATATAGCAAACAACGGCTACTCTTTTCGGAGAAACACATGAGCGTTTCTAACAAAAGCAGTTCATCAAATTCATACACTTTCCAAAGAACATGATTATCTTTCACAGTGAAAAGGAACACTGTACTCACTTCTAACACTACTTTGAAATATACCAAACAATGGCTTCTCTTTTCAGAGAAACACATGTGCGTTTCTCACAAAAGCATTTCATGAAATTCATACACTTTCCAAGGAACATGATTATCATCCGAAATAAAGATAATACATTTTACAAGGAACATGATTATCTTTGGAAGTAAAGGTTCTACAGAGAACAGGAACACTGATCTCACTTGTGACTAACACTATTTGACATATAGCAAACAACAGCTTCTCTTTTCAGAGAAACACACGTGCGTTTCTCACAAAAGCAGTTCATCAAATTCATACACTTTCCAAAGAATATGATTATCTTTCGAAGTAAAGATTCTACAGAGAACAGGAACACTGTTCTCACTTCTATCAATACTTTGACATATAGCAAACAACGGCTTCTCTTTGCAGAGAAACACATGTGCGTTTCTCACAAAGGCATTTCATGAAATCCATACACTTTCAAAGAAGATGATTCTCTTTCAAAGTAAAGCGTCTGCAGTGAATAGCCAAACTTCTCATTTGAGAAACACATGTGTATATCACAAAAGCATTTCACGAAATTCATACACTTTCAAAAGAACGTGATTATCTTTCACAGTAAACCTTCTACAGTGAAACGGAACACTGTACTCCAAACACTACTTTGACATATAGCAAACAACGTCTTCTCTTTTCAGAGAAACAAATGTGCGTTTCTCACAGAAGGATTACTTGAAATTCATACACTTTCCAAAGAACATCATTATCTTTCGAAATAAAGATTCTCCAGAGAACAGGAATACTGTTCTCAGTACTGACAATACTTTGACAAATCTTAAACAACGGCTTCTTTTTCGGAGAAACTAGTGTACGTTTCTCACAAAAGTATTTCAAGAAATTCATACATTTTCCAAGGAACATGATTATCGTTAAATGTAAAGGGTCTACAGAGAACAGGAACACTGTTCACACATTTAGCACTACGTTGACATATAGCAAACAACGGCTACTCTTTTCGGAGAAACACATGAGCGTTTCTAACAAAAGCAGTTCATCAAATTCATACACTTTCCAAAGAACATGATTATCTTTCGAAGTAAAGATTCTACAGAGAACAGGAACACTGTTCTCACTTCTGACAATGCTCTGACAAATCTCAAATAACGGCTTCTCCTTTCAGAAAAACACTTGTGCGTTTCTCAAAAATGCATTTCATGAAATTCATACACTTTCAAAGAAGATGATTCTCTTTCAAAGTGTAGGGTCTGCAGTGAACATCAAAACTTCTCATTTGAGAAACACGTGTGTATCTCACAAAAGCATTTCATGAAATTCATACACTTTCAAAAGAACGTGTTTATCTTTCACAGTAAACCTTCTACAGTGAAAAGGTACACTGTACTCACTTCTAACAATACTTTGACATATACCAAACAACGGCTTCTCTTTTCAGAGACACAAGTGCGTTTCTCACAAAGGCATTTCATGAAATTCATACACTTTCAAAAGAACATGATTATCTTTCGAAGTAAAGGTTCCACAGAGAACAGGAACACTGTTCGCACTTCTAACAATACTTTGACATATAGCAAACAACGACTTCTCTTTTCAGAGAAACACGTGTGCGTTTCTCACAGAAGGATTACTTGAAATTCATACACTTTCCAAGGAACATGATTATCATCCGAAATAAAGATTCTCCAGAGAACAGGAATACTGTTCTCACTACTGACAATACTTTGACAAATCTTAAACAACGGCTTCTTTTTCGGTGAAACTAGTGTACGTTTCTCACAAAAGTATTTCACGAAATTCATACATTTTCCAAGTAACATGATTATCGTTGGACGTAAAGGGTCTACAGAGAACAGGAACACTGTTCACACTTTTAACACTACTTTGACATATAGCAAACAACGAAGCAGTTCATCAAATTCATACACTTTCCAAAGAACATAATTATCTTTCGAAGTAAAGATTCTACAGAGAACAGGAACACTGTTCTCACTTCTGACAATACTTTGACAAATCTCAAATAACGGCTTCTCCTTTCAGAAAAACACTTGTGCGTTTCTCAAAAAAGCATTTCATGAAATCCATACACTTTCAAAGAAGATGATTCTCGTTCAAAGTAAAGCGTCTGCAGTGAATAGCAAAACTTCTCATTTGAGAAACACGTGTGTATATCACAAAAGCATTTCATGAAATTCATACACTTTCAAAAGAACGTGATTATCTTTCACAGTAAACCTTCTACAGTGAATGGAACACTGTACTCCAAACACTACTTTGACATATAGCAAACAACGTCTTCTCTTTTCAGAGAAACAAATGTGCGTTTCTCACAGAAGGATTACTTGAAATTCATACACTTTCCAAAGAACATGATTATCTTTAGAAATAAAGATTCTCCAGAGAACAGGAATACTGTTCTCACTACTGACAATACTTTGACAAATCTTAAACAACGGCTTCTTTTTCGGTGAAACTAGTGTACGTTTCTCACAAAAGTATTTCAAGAAATTCATACATTTTCCAAGGAACATGATTATTGTTGGATGTAAAGGGTCTACAGAGAACAGGAACACTGTTCACACTTTTAGCACTACGTTGACATATAGCAAACAACGGCTACTCTTTTCGGAGAAACACATGAGCGTTTCTAACAAAAGCAGTTCATCAAATTCATACACTTTCCAAAGAACATGATTATCTTTCACAGTGAAAAGGAACACTGTACTCACTTCTAACACTACTTTGAAATATACCAAACAATGGCTTCTCTTTTCAGAGAAACACATGTGCGTTTCTCACAAAAGCATTTCATGAAATTCATACACTTTCCAAGGAACATGATTATCATCCGAAATAAAGATAATACATTTTACAAGGAACATGATTATCTTTGGAAGTAAAGGTTCTACAGAGAACAGGAACACTGATCTCACTTGTGACTAACACTACTTTGACATATAGCAAACAACGGCTTCTCTTTTCAGAGAAACACACGTGCGTTTCTCACAAAAGCAGTTCATCAAATTCATACACTTTCCAAAGAATATGATTATCTTTCGAAGTAAAGATTCTACAGAGAACAGGAACACTGTTCTCACTTCTATCAATACTTTGACATATAGCAAACAACGGCTTCTCTTTGCAGAGAAACACATGTGCGTTTCTCACAAAGGCATTTCATGAAATCCATACACTTTCAAAGAAGATGATTCTCTTTCAAAGTAAAGCGTCTGCAGTGAATAGCCAAACTTCTCATTTGAGAAACACATGTGTATATCACAAAAGCATTTCACGAAATTCATACACTTTCAAAAGAACGTGATTATCTTTCACAGTAAACCTTCTACAGTGAAACGGAACACAGTACTCCAAACACTACTTTGACATATAGCAAAAAACGTCTTCTCTTTTCAGAGAAACAAATGTGCGTTTCTCACAGAAGGATTACTTGAAATTCATACACTTTCCAAAGAACATCATTATCTTTCGAATTAAAGATTCTCCAGAGAACAGGAATACTGTTCTCACTACTGACAATACTTTGACAAATCTTAAACAACGGCTTCTTTTTCGGAGAAACGAGTGTACGTTTCTCACAAAAGTATTTCAAGAAATTCATACATTTTCCAAGGAACTTGATTATCGTTGGACGTAAAGGGTCTACAGAGAACAGGAACACTGTTCTCACTTTTAACACTACTTTGACATATAGCAAACAACGACTTCTCTTTTCAGAGAAACACATGTGCGTGTCTTACAAAAGCAGTTCATCAAATTCATACACTTTCCAAAGAACATAATTATCTTTCGAAGTAAAGATTCTACAGAGAACAAGAACACTGTTCTCACTTCTGACAATACTTTGACAAATCTCAAATAACGGCTTCTCCTTTCAGAAAAACACTTGTGCGTTTCTCAAAAATGCATTTCATGAAATCCATACACTTTCAAAGAAGATGATTCTCTTTCAAAGTAAAGCGTCTGCAGTGAATAGCAAAATTTCTCATTGGAGAAACACGTGTGTATCTCACAAAAGCATTTCATGAAATTCATACACTTTCAAAAGAGGTGATTATCGTTCACAGTAAACCTTCTACAGTGAAACGGAACACTGTACTCACTTCTAACATTACTTTGACATATAGCAAACAACGGCTTCTCTTTTCAAAGAAACACATGTGCGTTTCTCACAAAAACATTTCATGAAATTCATACACTTTCAAAAGAACATGATTATCTTTCAAAGTAAAGGTTCTACAGAGAACAGGAACACTGTTCGCACTTCTAACAATACTTTGACATATAGCAAACAATGTCTTCTCTTTTCAGAGAAACACATATGCGTTTCTCACAGAAGCATTTCTTGAAATTCATACACTTTCCAAGGAACATGATTATCATCCGAAATAAAGATTCTACAGAGAACAGGAACACTGTTCTCACTTCTGACAATACTTTGACAAATCTCAAACAACGGCTTCTCCTTTCAGAAAAATACTTGTGCGTTTCTAAAAAAAAGCATTTCATGAAATCCATACACTTTCAAAGAAGATGATTCTCGTTCAAAGTAAAGCGTCTGCAGTGAATAGCAAAACTTCTCATTTGAGAAACACGTGTGTATATCACAAAAGCATTTCATGAAATTCATACACTTTCAAAAGAACGTGATTATCTTTCACAGTAAACCTTCTACAGTGAATGGAACACTGTACTCCAAACACTACTTTGACATATAGCAAACAACGTCTTCTCTTTTCAGAGAAACAAATGTGCGTTTCTCACAGAAGGATTACTTGAAATTCATACACTTTCCAAAGAACATGATTATCTTTCGAAATAAAGATTCTCCAGAGAACAGGAATACTGTTCTCAGTACTGACAATACTTTGACAAATCTTAAACAACGGCTTCTTTTTCGGAGAAACTAGTGTACGTTTCTCACAAAAGTATTTCAAGAAATTCATACATTTTCCAAGGAACATGATTATCGTTAAATGTAAAGGGTCTACAGAGAACAGGAACACTGTTCACACTTTTAGCACTACGTTGACATATAGCAAACAACGGCTACTCTTTTCGGAGAAACACATGAGCGTTTCTAACAAAAGCAGTTCATCAAATTCATACACTTTCCAAAGAACATGATTATCTTTCGAAGTAAAGATTCTACAGAGAACAGGAACACTGTTCTCACTTCTGACAATGCTTTGACAAATCTCAAATAACGGCTTCTCCTTTCAGAAAAACACTTGTGCGTTTCTCAAAAATGCATTTCCTGAAATTCATACACTTTCAAAGAAGATGATTCTCTTTCAAAGTGCAGCGTCTGCAGTGAATATCAAAACTTCTCATTTGAGAAACACGTGTGTATCTCACAAAAGCATTTCATGAAATTCATACACTTTCAAAAGAACGTGTTTATCTTTCACAGTAAACCTTCTAGAGTGAAAAGGTACACTGTACTCACTTCTAACAATACTTTGACATATACCAAATAACGGCTTCTCTTTTCAGAGAAACACAAGTGCGTTTCTCACAAAGGAATTTCATGAAATTCATACACTTTCAAAAGAACATGATTATCTTTCGAAGTAAAGGTTCCACAGAGAACAGGAACACTGTTCGCACTTCTAACAATACTTTGACATATAGCAAACAACGTCTTCTCTTTTCAGAGAAACACGTGTGTGTTTCTCACAGAAGGATTACTTGAAATTCATACACTTTCCAAGGAACATGATTATCATCCGAAATAAAGATTCTCCAGAGAACAGGAACACTGTTCTCACTTCTGACAATAGTTTGACAAATCTTAAACAACGGCTTCTTTTTTCGGAGAAACTAGTGTACGTTTCTCACAAAAGTATTTCACGAAATTCATACATTTTCCAAGTAACATGATTATCGTTGGACGTAAAGGGTCTACAGAGAACAGGAACACTGTTCACACTTTTAACACTACTTTGACATATAGCAAACAACGACTTCTCTTTTCAGAGAAACACATGTGCTTTTCTCACAAAAGCAGTTCATCAAATTCATACACTTTCCAAAGAACATAATTATCTTTCGAAGTAAAGATTCTACAGAGAACAGGAACACTGTTCTCACTTCTGACAATACTTTGACAAATCTCAAATAACGGCTTCTCCTTTCAGAAAAATACTTGTGCGTTTCTCAAAAAAGCATTTCATGAAATCCATACACTTTCAAAGAAGATGATTCTCGTTCAAAGTAAAGCGTCTGCAGTGAATAGCAAAACTTCTCATTTGAGAAACACGTGTGTATATCACAAAAGCATTTCATGAAATTCATACACTTTCAAAAGAACGTGATTATCTTTCACAGTAAACCTTCTACAGTGAATGGAACACTGTACTCCAAACACTACTTTGACATATAGCAAACAACGTCTTCTCTTTTCAGAGAAACAAATGTGCGTTTCTCACAGAAGGATTACTTGAAATTCATACACTTTCCAAAGAACATGATTATCTTTAGAAATAAAGATTCTCCAGAGAACAGGAATACTGTTCTCACTACTGACAATACTTTGACAAATCTTAAACAACGGCTTCTTTTTCGGTGAAACTAGTGTACGTTTCTCACAAAAGTATTTCAAGAAATTCATACATTTTCCAAGGAACATGATTATTGTTGGATGTAAAGGGTCTACAGAGAACAGGAACACTGTTCACACTTTTAGCACTACGTTGACATATAGCAAACAACGGCTACTCTTTTCGGAGAAACACATGAGCGTTTCTAACAAAAGCAGTTCATCAAATTCATACACTTTCCAAAGAACATGATTATCTTTCACAGTGAAAAGGAACACTGTACTCACTTCTAACACTACTTTGAAATATACCAAACAATGGCTTCTCTTTTCAGAGAAACACATGTGCGTTTCTCACAAAAGCATTTCATGAAATTCATACACTTTCCAAGGAACATGATTATCATCCGAAATAAAGATAATACATTTTACAAGGAACATGATTATCTTTGGAAGTAAAGGTTCTACAGAGAACAGGAACACTGATCTCACTTGTGACTAACACTACTTTGACATATAGCAAACAACAGCTTCTCTTTTCAGAGAAACACACGTGCGTTTCTCACAAAAGCAGTTCATCAAATTCATACACTTTCCAAAGAATATGATTATCTTTCGAAGTAAAGATTCTACAGAGAACAGGAACACTGTTCTCACTTCTATCAATACTTTGACATATAGCAAACAACGGCTTCTCTTTGCAGAGAAACACATGTGCGTTTCTCACAAAGGCATTTCATGAAATCCATACACTTTCAAAGAAGATGATTCTCTTTCAAAGTAAAGCGTCTGCAGTGAATAGCCAAACTTCTCATTTGAGAAACACATGTGTATATCACAAAAGCATTTCACGAAATTCATACACTTTCAAAAGAACGTGATTATCTTTCACAGTAAACCTTCTACAGTGAAACGGAACACTGTACTCCAAACACTACTTTGACATATAGCAAACAACGTCTTCTCTTTTCAGAGAAACAAATGTGCGTTTCTCACAGAAGGATTACTTGAAATTCATACACTTTCCAAAGAACATCATTATCTTTCGAAATAAAGATTCTCCAGAGAACAGGAATACTGTTCTCACTACTGACAATACTTTGACAAATCTTAAACAACGGCTTCTTTTTCGGAGAAACTAGTGTACGTTTCTCACAAAAGTATTTCAAGAAATTCATACATTTTCCAAGGAACTTGATTATCGTTGGACGTAAAGGGTCTACAGAGAACAGGAACACTGTTCACACTTTTAACACTACTTTGACATATAGCAAACAACGACTTCTCTTTTCAGAGAAACACATGTGCTTTTCTCACAAAAGCAGTTCATCAAATTCATACACTTTCCAAAGAACATAATTATCTTTCGAAGTAAAGATTCTACAGAGAACAGGAACACTGTTCTCACTTCTGACAATACTTTGACAAATCTCAAATAACGGCTTCTTCTTTCAGAAAAATACTTGTGCGTTTCTCAAAAAAGCATTTCATGAAATCCATACACTTTCAAAGAAGATGATTCTCGTTCAAAGTAAAGCGTCTGCAGTGAATAGCAAAACTTCTCATTTGAGAAACACGTGTGTATCTCACAAAAGCATTTCATGAAATTCATACACTTTCAAAAGAACGTGATTATCTTTCACAGTAAACCTTCTACAGTGAATGGAACACTGTACTCCAAACACTACTTTGACATATAGCAAACAACGTCTTCTCTTTTCAGAGAAACAAATGTGCGTTTCTCACAGAAGGATTACTTGAAATTCATACACTTTCCAAAGAACATGATTATCTTTAGAAATAAAGATTCTCCAGAGAACAGGAATACTGTTCTCACTACTGACAATACTTTGACAAATCTTAAACAACGGCTTCTTTTTCGGTGAAACTAGTGTACGTTTCTCACAAAAGTATTTCAAGAAATTCATACATTTTCCAAGGAACATGATTATCGTTGGATGTAAAGGGTCTACAGAGAACAGGAACACTGTTCACACTTTTAGCACTACGTTGACATATAGCAAACAACGGCTACTCTTTTCGGAGAAACACATGAGCGTTTCTAACAAAAGCAGTTCATCAAATTCATACACTTTCCAAAGAACATGATTATCTTTCACAGTGAAAAGGAACGCTGTACTCACTTCTAACACTACTTTGAAATATACCAAACAATGGCTTCTCTTTTCAGAGAAACACATGTGCGTTTCTCACAAAAGCATTTCATGAAATTCATACACTTTCCAAGGAACATGATTATCATCCGAAATAAAGATAATACATTTTACAAGGAACATGATTATCTTTGGAAGTAAAGGTTCTACAGAGAACAGGAACACTGATCTCACTTGTGACTAACAATACTTTGACATATAGCAAACAACGGCTTCTCTTTTCAGAGAAACACACGTGCGTTTCTCAAAAAAGCAGTTCATCAAATTCATACACTTTCCAAAGAATATGATTATCTTTCGAAATAAAGATTCTACAGAGAACAGGAACACTGTTCTCACTTCTATCAATACTTTGACAAATCTCAAACAACGGCTTCTCTTTGCAGAGAAACACATGTGCGTTTCTCACAAAGGCATTTCATGAAATCCATACACTTTCAAAAGAACATGATTATCTTTCGAAGTAAAGGTTCCACAGAGAACAGGAACACTGTTCGCACTTCTAACAATACTTTGACATATAGCAAACAACGTCTTCTCTTTTCAGAGAAACACGTGTGCGTTTCTCACAGAAGGATTACTTGAAATTCATACACTTTCCAAGGAACATGATTATCATCCGAAATAAAGATTCTACAGAGAACAGGAACACTGTTCTCACTTCTGACAATACTTTGACAAATCTCAAATAACGGCTTCTCCTTTCAGAAAAATACTTGTGCGTTTCTCAAAAAAGCATTTCATGAAATCCATACACTTTCAAAGAAGATGATTCTCGTTCAAAGTAAAGCGTCTGCAGTGAATAGCAAAACTTCTCATTTGAGAAACACGTGTGTATATCACAAAAGCATTTCATGAAATTCATACACTTTCAAAAGAACGTGATTATCTTTCACAGTAAACCTTCTACAGTGAATGGAACACTGTACTCCAAACACTACTTTGACATATAGCAAACAACGTCTTCTCTTTTCAGAGAAACAAATGTGCGTTTCTCACAGAAGGATTACTTGAAATTCATACACTTTCCAAAGAACATGATTATCTTTAGAAATAAAGATTCTCCAGAGAACAGGAATACTGTTCTCACTACTGACAATACTTTGACAAATCTTAAACAACGGCTTCTTTTTCGGTGAAACTAGTGTACGTTTCTCACAAAAGTATTTCAAGAAATTCATACATTTTCCAAGGAACATGATTATTGTTGGATGTAAAGGGTCTACAGAGAACAGGAACACTGTTCTCACTTTTAGCACTACGTTGACATATAGCAAACAACGGCTACTCTTTTCGGAGAAACACATGAGCGTTTCTAACAAAAGCAGTTCATCAAATTCATACACTTTCCAAAGAACATGATTATCTTTCACAGTGAAAAGGAACACTGTACTCACTTCTAACACTACTTTGAAATATACCAAACAATGGCTTCTCTTTTCAGAGAAACACATGTGCGTTTCTCACAAAAGCATTTCATGAAATTCATACACTTTCCAAGGAACATGATTATCATCCGAAATAAAGATAATACATTTTACAAGGAACATGATTATCTTTGGAAGTAAAGGTTCTACAGAGAACAGGAACACTGATCTCACTTGTGACTAACACTACTTTGACATATAGCAAACAACGGCTTCTCTTTTCAGAGAAACACACGTGCGTTTCTCACAAAAGCAGTTCATCAAATTCATACACTTTCCAAAGAATATGATTATCTTTCGAAGTAAAGATTCTACAGAGAACAGGAACACTGTTCTCACTTCTATCAATACTTTGACATATAGCAAACAACGGCTTCTCTTTGCAGAGAAACACATGTGCGTTTCTCACAAAGGCATTTCATGAAATCCATACACTTTCAAAGAAGATGATTCTCTTTCAAAGTAAAGCGTCTGCAGTGAATAGCCAAACTTCTCATTTGAGAAACACATGTGTATATCACAAAAGCATTTCACGAAATTCATACACTTTCAAAAGAACGTGATTATCTTTCACAGTAAACCTTCTACAGTGAAACGGAACACTGTACTCCAAACACTACTTTGACATATAGCAAACAACGTCTTCTCTTTTCAGAGAAACAAATGTGCGTTTCTCACAGAAGGATTACTTGAAATTCATACACTTTCCAAAGAACATCATTATCTTTCGAAATAAAGATTCTCCAGAGAACAGGAATACTGTTCTCACTACTGACAATACTTTGACAAATCTTAAACAACGGCTTCTTTTTCGGAGAAACGAGTGTACGTTTCTCACAAAAGTATTTCAAGAAATTCATACATTTTCCAAGGAACTTGATTATCGTTGGACGTAAAGGGTCTACAGAGAACAGGAACACTGTTCTCACTTTTAACACTACTTTGACATATAGCAAACAACGACTTCTCTTTTCAGAGAAACACATGTGCGTGTCTTACAAAAGCAGTTCATCAAATTCATACACTTTCCAAAGAACATAATTATCTTTCGAAGTAAAGATTCTACAGAGAACAGGAACACTGTTCTCACTTCTGACAATACTTTGACAAATCTCAAATAACGGCTTCTCCTTTCAGAAAAACACTTGTGCGTTTCTCAAAAATGCATTTCATGAAATCCATACACTTTCAAAGAAGATGATTCTCTTTCAAAGTAAAGCGTCTGCAGTGAATAGCAAAATTTCTCATTGGAGAAACACGTGTGTATCTCACAAAAGCATTTCATGAAATTCATACACTTTCAAAAGAGGTGATTATCGTTCACAGTAAACCTTCTACAGTGAAACGGAACACTGTACTCACTTCTAACATTACTTTGACATATAGCAAACAACGGCTTCTCTTTTCAAAGAAACACATGTGCGTTTCTCACAAAAACATTTCATGAAATTCATACACTTTCAAAAGAACATGATTATCTTTCAAAGTAAAGGTTCTACAGAGAACAGGAACACTGTTCGCACTTCTAACAATACTTTGACATATAGCAAACAACGTCTTCTCTTTTCAGAGAAACACGTGTGCGTTTCTCACAGAAGGATTACTTGAAATTCATACACTTTCCAAGGAACATGATTATCATCCGAAATAAAGATTCTCCAGAGAACAGGAACACTGTTCTCACTTCTGACAATAGTTTGACAAATCTTAAACAACGGCTTCTTTTTTCGGAGAAACTAGTGTACGTTTCTCACAAAAGTATTTCACGAAATTCATACATTTTCCAAGTAACATGATTATCGTTGGACGTAAAGGGTCTACAGAGAACAGGAACACTGTTCACACTTTTAACACTACTTTGACATATAGCAAACAACGACTTCTCTTTTCAGAGAAACACATGTGCTTTTCTCACAAAAGCAGTTCATCAAATTCATACACTTTCCAAAGAACATAATTATCTTTCGAAGTAAAGATTCTACAGAGAACAGGAACACTGTTCTCACTTCTGACAATACTTTGACAAATCTCAAATAACGGCTTCTCCTTTCAGAAAAATACTTGTGCGTTTCTCAAAAAAGCATTTCATGAAATCCATACACTTTCAAAGAAGATGATTCTCGTTCAAAGTAAAGCGTCTGCAGTGAATAGCAAAACTTCTCATTTGAGAAACACGTGTGTATATCACAAAAGCATTTCATGAAATTCATACACTTTCAAAAGAACGTGATTATCTTTCACAGTAAACCTTCTACAGTGAATGGAACACTGTACTCCAAACACTACTTTGACATATAGCAAACAACGTCTTCTCTTTTCAGAGAAACAAATGTGCGTTTCTCACAGAAGGATTACTTGAAATTCATACACTTTCCAAAGAACATGATTATCTTTAGAAATAAAGATTCTCCAGAGAACAGGAATACTGTTCTCACTACTGACAATACTTTGACAAATCTTAAACAACGGCTTCTTTTTCGGTGAAACTAGTGTACGTTTCTCACAAAAGTATTTCAAGAAATTCATACATTTTCCAAGGAACATGATTATTGTTGGATGTAAAGGGTCTACAGAGAACAGGAACACTGTTCACACTTTTAGCACTACGTTGACATATAGCAAACAACGGCTACTCTTTTCGGAGAAACACATGAGCGTTTCTAACAAAAGCAGTTCATCAAATTCATACACTTTCCAAAGAACATGATTATCTTTCACAGTGAAAAGGAACACTGTACTCACTTCTAACACTACTTTGAAATATACCAAACAATGGCTTCTCTTTTCAGAGAAACACATGTGCGTTTCTCACAAAAGCATTTCATGAAATTCATACACTTTCCAAGGAACATGATTATCATCCGAAATAAAGATAATACATTTTACAAGGAACATGATTATCTTTGGAAGTAAAGGTTCTACAGAGAACAGGAACAGTGATCTCACTTGTGACTAACACTACTTTGACATATAGCAAACAACGGCTTCTCTTTTCAGAGAAACACACGTGCGTTTCTCACAAAAGCAGTTCATCAAATTCATACACTTTCCAAAGAATATGATTATCTTTCGAAGTAAAGATTCTACAGAGAACAGGAACACTGTTCTCACTTCTATCAATACTTTGACATATAGCAAACAACGGCTTCTCTTTGCAGAGAAACACATGTGCGTTTCTCACAAAGGCATTTCATGAAATCCATACACTTTCAAAGAAGATGATTCTCTTTCAAAGTAAAGCGTCTGCAGTGAATAGCCAAACTTCTCATTTGAGAAACACATGTGTATATCACAAAAGCATTTCACGAAATTCATACACTTTCAAAAGAACGTGATTATCTTTCACAGTAAACCTTCTACAGTGAAACGGAACACTGTACTCCAAACACTACTTTGACATATACCAAACAACGTCTTCTCTTTTCAGAGAAACAAATGTGCGTTTCTCACAGAAGGATTACTTGAAATTCATACACTTTCCAAAGAACATCATTATCTTTCGAAATAAAGATTCTCCAGAGAACAGGAATACTGTTCTCACTACTGACAATACTTTGACAAATCTTAAACAACGGCTTCTTTTTCGGAGAAACTAGTGTACGTTTCTCACAAAAGTATTTCAAGAAATTCATACATTTTCCAAGGGACTTGATTATCGTTGGACGTAAAGGGTCTACAGAGAACAGGAACACTGTTCACACTTTTAACACTACTTTGACATATAGCAAACAACGACTTCTCTTTTCAGAGAAACACATGTGCTTTTCTCACAAAAGCAGTTCATCAAATTCATACACTTTCCAAAGAACATAATTATCTTTCGAAGTAAAGATTCTACAGAGAACAGGAACACTGTTCTCACTTCTGACAATACTTTGACAAATCTCAAATAACGGCTTCTCCTTTCAGAAAAATACTTGTGCGTTTCTCAAAAAAGCATTTCATGAAATCCATACACTTTCAAAGAAGATGATTCTCGTTCAAAGTAAAGCGTCTGCAGTGAATAGCAAAACTTCTCATTTGAGAAACACGTGTGTATATCACAAAAGCATTTCATGAAATTCATACACTTTCAAAAGAACGTGATTATCTTTCACAGTAAACCTTCTACAGTGAATGGAACACTGTACTCCAAACACTACTTTGACATATAGCAAACAACGTCTTCTCTTTTCAGAGAAACAAATGTGCGTTTCTCACAGAAGGATTACTTGAAATTCATACACTTTCCAAAGAACATGATTATCTTTAGAAATAAAGATTCTCCAGAGAACAGGAATACTGTTCTCACTACTGACAATACTTTGACAAATCTTAAACAACGGCTTCTTTTTCGGTGAAACTAGTGTACGTTTCTCACAAAAGTATTTCAAGAAATTCATACATTTTCCAAGGAACATGATTATCGTTGGATGTAAAGGGTCTACAGAGAACAGGAACACTGTTCACACTTTTAGCACTACGTTGACATATAGCAAACAACGGCTACTCTTTTCGGAGAAACACATGAGCGTTTCTAACAAAAGCAGTTCATCAAATTCATACACTTTCCAAAGAACATGATTATCTTTCACAGTGAAAAGGAACGCTGTACTCACTTCTAACACTACTTTGAAATATACCAAACAATGGCTTCTCTTTTCAGAGAAACACATGTGCGTTTCTCACAAAAGCATTTCATGAAATTCATACACTTTCCAAGGAACATGATTATCATCCGAAATAAAGATAATACATTTTACAAGGAACATGATTATCTTTGGAAGTAAAGGTTCTACAGAGAACAGGAACACTGATCTCACTTGTGACTAACACTACTTTGACATATAGCAAACAACGGCTTCTCTTTTCAGAGAAACACACGTGCGTTTCTCACAAAAGCAGTTCATCAAATTCATACACTTTCCAAAGAATATGATTATCTTTCGAAGTAAAGATTCTACAGAGAACAGGAACACTGTTCTCACTTCTATCAATACTTTGACATATAGCAAACAACGGCTTCTCTTTGCAGAGAAACACATGTGCGTTTCTCACAAAGGCATTTCATGAAATCCATACACTTTCAAAAGAAGATGATTATCTTTCGAAGGTAAGGTTCCACAGAGAACAGGAACACTGTTCGCACTTCTAACAATACTTTGACATATAGCAAACAACGTCTTCTCTTTTCAGAGAAACACGTGTGCGTTTCTCACAGAAGGATTACTTGAAATTCATACACTTTCCAAGGAACATGATTATCATCCGAAATAAAGATTCTACAGAGAACAGGAACACTGTTCTCACTTCTGACAATACTTTGACAAATCTCAAACAACGGCTTCTCCTTTCAGAAAAATACTTGTGCGTTTCTAAAAAAAAGCATTTCATGAAATCCATACACTTTCAAAGAAGATGATTCTCGTTCAAAGTAAAGCGTCTGCAGTGAATAGCAAAACTTCTCATTTGATAAACACGTGTGTATATCACAAAAGCATTTCATGAAATTCATACACTTTCAAAAGAACGTGATTATCTTTCACAGTAAACCTTCTACAGTGAATGGAACACTGTACTCCAAACACTACTTTGACATATAGCAAACAACGTCTTCTCTTTTCAGAGAAACAAATGTGCGTTTCTCACAGAAGGATTACTTGAAATTCAGACACTTTCCAAAGAACATGATTATCTTTCGAAATAAAGATTCTCCAGAGAACAGGAATACTGTTCTCACTACTGACAATACTTTGACAAATCTTAAACAACGGCTTCTTTTTCGGAGAAACTAGTGTACGTTTCTCACAAAAGTATTTCAAGAAATTCATACATTTTCCAAGGAACATGATTATCGTTAAATGTAAAGGGTCTACAGAGAACAGGAACACTGTTCACACTTTTAGCACTACGTTGACATATAGCAAACAACGGCTACTATTTTCGGAGAAACACATGAGCGTTTCTAACAAAAGCAGTTCATCAAATTCATACACTTTCCAAAGAACATGATTATCTTTCGAAGTAAAGATTCTACAGAGAACAGGAACACTGTTCTCACTTCTGACAATGCTTTGACAAATCTCAAATAACGGCTTCTCCTTTCAGAAAAACACTTGTGCGTTTCTCAAAAATGCATTTCCTGAAATTCATACACTTTCAAAGAAGATGATTCTCTTTCAAAGTGCAGCGTCTGCAGTGAATATCAAAACTTCTCATTTGAGAAACACGTGTGTATCTCACAAAAGCATTTCATGAAATTCATACACTTTCAAAAGAACGTGTTTATCTTTCACAGTAAACCTTCTACAGTGAAAAGGTACACTGTACTCACTTCTAACAATACTTTGACATATACCAAACAACGGCTTCTCTTTTCAGAGAAACACAAGTGCGTTTCTCACAAAGGAATTTCATGAAATTCATACACTTTCAAAGAAGATGATTCTCTTTCAAAGTAAAGCGTCTGCAGTGAATAGCAAAATTTCTCATTGGAGAAACACGTGTGTATCTCACAAAAGCATTTCATGAAATTCATACACTTTCAAAAGAGGTGATTATAGTTCACAGTAAACCTTCTACAGTGAAACGGAACACTGTACTCACTTCTAACATTACTTTGACATATAGCAAACAACGGCTTCTCTTTTCAAAGAAACACATGTGCGTTTCTCACAAAAACATTTCATGAAATTCATACACTTTCAAAAGAACATGATTATCTTTCAAAGTAAAGGTTCTACAGAGAACAGGAACACTGTTCGCACGTCTAACAATACTTTGACATATAGCAAACAATGTCTTCTCTTTTCAGAGAAACACATATGCGTTTCTCACAGAAGCATTTCTTGAAATTCATACACTTTCCAAGGAACATGATTATCATCCGAAATAAAGATTCTACAGAGAACAGGAACACTGTTCTCACTTCTGACAATACTTTGACAAATCTCAAACAACGGCTTCTCCTTTCAGAAAAATACTTGTGCGTTTCTAAAAAAAAGCATTTCATGAAATCCATACACTTTCAAAGAAGATGATTCTCGTTCAAAGTAAAGCGTCTGCAGTGAATAGCAAAACTTCTCATTTGAGAAACACGTGTGTATATCACAAAAGCATTTCATGAAATTCATACACTTTCAAAAGAACGTGATTATCTTTCACAGTAAACCTTCTACAGTGAATGGAACACTGTACTCCAAACACTACTTTGACATATAGCAAACAACGTCTTCTCTTTTCAGAGAAACAAATGTGCGTTTCTCACAGAAGGATTACTTGAAATTCATACACTTTCCAAAGAACATCATTATCTTTCGAAATAAAGATTCTCCAGAGAACAGGAATACTGTTCTCAGTACTGACAATACTTTGACAAATCTTAAACAACGGCTTCTTTTTCGGAGAAACTAGTGTACGTTTCTCACAAAAGTATTTCAAGAAATTCATACATTTTCCAAGGAACATGATTATCGTTAAATGTAAAGGGTCTACAGAGAACAGGAACACTGTTCACACTTTTAGCACTACGTTGACATATAGCAAACAACGGCTACTCTTTTCGGAGAAACACATGAGCGTTTCTAACAAAAGCAGTTCATCAAATTCATACACTTTCCAAAGAACATGATTATCTTTCACAGTGAAAAGGAACACTGTACTCACTTCTAACACTACTTTGAAATATACCAAACAATGGCTTCTCTTTTCAGAGAAACACATGTGCGTTTCTCACAAAAGCATTTCATGAAATTCATACACTTTCCAAGGAACATGATTATCATCCGAAATAAAGATAATACATTTTACAAGGAACATGATTATCTTTGGAAGTAAAGGTTCTACAGAGAACAGGAACAGTGATCTCACTTGTGACTAACACTACTTTGACATATAGCAAACAACGGCTTCTCTTTTCAGAGAAACACACGTGCGTTTCTCACAAAAGCAGTTCATCAAATTCATACACTTTCCAAAGAATATGATTATCTTTCGAAGTAAAGATTCTACAGAGAACAGGAACACTGTTCTCACTTCTATCAATACTTTGACATATAGCAAACAACGGCTTCTCTTTGCAGAGAAACACATGTGCGTTTCTCACAAAGGCATTTCATGAAATCCATACACTTTCAAAGAAGATGATTCTCTTTCAAAGTAAAGCGTCTGCAGTGAATAGCCAAACTTCTCATTTGAGAAACACATGTGTATATCACAAAAGCATTTCACGAAATTCATACACTTTCAAAAGAACGTGATTATCTTTCACAGTAAACCTTCTACAGTGAAACGGAACACTGTACTCCAAACACTACTTTGACATATAGCAAACAACGTCTTCTCTTTTCAGAGAAACAAATGTGCGTTTCTCACAGAAGGATTACTTGAAATTCATACACTTTCCAAAGAACATCATTATCTTTCGAAATAAAGATTCTCCAGAGAACAGGAATACTGTTCTCACTACTGACAATACTTTGACAAATCTTAAACAACGGCTTCTTTTTCGGAGAAACTAGTGTACGTTTCTCACAAAAGTATTTCAAGAAATTCATACATTTTCCAAGGAACTTGATTATCGTTGGACGTAAAGGGTCTACAGAGAACAGGAACACTGTTCACACTTTTAACACTACTTTGACATATAGCAAACAACGACTTCTCTTTTCAGAGAAACACATGTGCTTTTCTCACAAAAGCAGTTCATCAAATTCATACACTTTCCAAAGAACATAATTATCTTTCGAAGTAAAGATTCTACAGAGAACAGGAACACTGTTCTCACTTCTGACAATACTTTGACAAATCTCAAATAACGGCTTCTCCTTTCAGAAAAATACTTGTGCGTTTCTCAAAAAAGCATTTCATGAAATCCATACACTTTCAAAGAAGATGATTCTCGTTCAAAGTAAAGCGTCTGCAGTGAATAGCAAAACTTCTCATTTGAGAAACACGTGTGTATATCACAAAAGCATTTCATGAAATTCATACACTTTCAAAAGAACGTGATTATCTTTCACAGTAAACCTTCTACAGTGAATGGAACACTGTACTCCAAACACTACTTTGACATATAGCAAACAACGTCTTCTCTTTTCAGAGAAACAAATGTGCGTTTCTCACAGAAGGATTACTTGAAATTCATACACTTTCCAAAGAACATGATTATCTTTAGAAATAAAGATTCTCCAGAGAACAGGAATACTGTTCTCACTACTGACAATACTTTGACAAATCTTAAACAACGGCTTCTTTTTCGGTGAAACTAGTGTACGTTTCTCACAAAAGTATTTCAAGAAATTCATACATTTTCCAAGGAACATGATTATCGTTGGATGTAAAGGGTCTACAGAGAACAGGAACACTGTTCACACTTTTAGCACTACGTTGACATATAGCAAACAACGGCTACTCTTTTCGGAGAAACACATGAGCGTTTCTAACAAAAGCAGTTCATCAAATTCATACACTTTCCAAAGAACATGATTATCTTTCACAGTGAAAAGGAACGCTGTACTCACTTCTAACACTACTTTGAAATATACCAAACAATGGCTTCTCTTTTCAGAGAAACACATGTGCGTTTCTCACAAAAGCATTTCATGAAATTCATACACTTTCCAAGGAACATGATTATCATCCGAAATAAAGATAATACATTTTACAAGGAACATGATTATCTTTGGAAGTAAAGGTTCTACAGAGAACAGGAACACTGATCTCACTTGTGACTAACACTACTTTGACATATAGCAAACAACGGCTTCTCTTTTCAGAGAAACACACGTGCGTTTCTCACAAAAGCAGTTCATCAAATTCATACACTTTCCAAAGAATATGATTATCTTTCGAAGTAAAGATTCTACAGAGAACAGGAACACTGTTCTCACTTCTATCAATACTTTGACATATAGCAAACAACGGCTTCTCTTTGCAGAGAAACACATGTGCGTTTCTCACAAAGGCATTTCATGAAATCCATACACTTTCAAAAGAAGATGATTATCTTTCGAAGGTAAGGTTCCACAGAGAACAGGAACACTGTTCGCACTTCTAACAATACTTTGACATATAGCAAACAACGTCTTCTCTTTTCAGAGAAACACGTGTGCGTTTCTCACAGAAGGATTACTTGAAATTCATACACTTTCCAAGGAACATGATTATCATCCGAAATAAAGATTCTACAGAGAACAGGAACACTGTTCTCACTTCTGACAATACTTTGACAAATCTCAAACAACGGCTTCTCCTTTCAGAAAAATACTTGTGCGTTTCTAAAAAAAAGCATTTCATGAAATCCATACACTTTCAAAGAAGATGATTCTCGTTCAAAGTAAAGCGTCTGCAGTGAATAGCAAAACTTCTCATTTGATAAACACGTGTGTATATCACAAAAGCATTTCATGAAATTCATACACTTTCAAAAGAACGTGATTATCTTTCACAGTAAACCTTCTACAGTGAATGGAACACTGTACTCCAAACACTACTTTGACATATAGCAAACAACGTCTTCTCTTTTCAGAGAAACAAATGTGCGTTTCTCACAGAAGGATTACTTGAAATTCAGACACTTTCCAAAGAACATGATTATCTTTCGAAATAAAGATTCTCCAGAGAACAGGAATACTGTTCTCACTACTGACAATACTTTGACAAATCTTAAACAACGGCTTCTTTTTCGGAGAAACTAGTGTACGTTTCTCACAAAAGTATTTCAAGAAATTCATACATTTTCCAAGGAACATGATTATCGTTAAATGTAAAGGGTCTACAGAGAACAGGAACACTGTTCACACTTTTAGCACTACGTTGACATATAGCAAACAACGGCTACTATTTTCGGAGAAACACATGAGCGTTTCTAACAAAAGCAGTTCATCAAATTCATACACTTTCCAAAGAACATGATTATCTTTCGAAGTAAAGATTCTACAGAGAACAGGAACACTGTTCTCACTTCTGACAATGCTTTGACAAATCTCAAATAACGGCTTCTCCTTTCAGAAAAACACTTGTGCGTTTCTCAAAAATGCATTTCCTGAAATTCATACACTTTCAAAGAAGATGATTCTCTTTCAAAGTGCAGCGTCTGCAGTGAATATCAAAACTTCTCATTTGAGAAACACGTGTGTATCTCACAAAAGCATTTCATGAAATTCATACACTTTCAAAAGAACGTGTTTATCTTTCACAGTAAACCTTCTACAGTGAAAAGGTACACTGTACTCACTTCTAACAATACTTTGACATATACCAAACAACGGCTTCTCTTTTCAGAGAAACACAAGTGCGTTTCTCACAAAGGAATTTCATGAAATTCATACACTTTCAAAGAAGATGATTCTCTTTCAAAGTAAAGCGTCTGCAGTGAATAGCAAAATTTCTCATTGGAGAAACACGTGTGTATCTCACAAAAGCATTTCATGAAATTCATACACTTTCAAAAGAGGTGATTATAGTTCACAGTAAACCTTCTACAGTGAAACGGAACACTGTACTCACTTCTAACATTACTTTGACATATAGCAAACAACGGCTTCTCTTTTCAAAGAAACACATGTGCGTTTCTCACAAAAACATTTCATGAAATTCATACACTTTCAAAAGAACATGATTATCTTTCAAAGTAAAGGTTCTACAGAGAACAGGAACACTGTTCGCACGTCTAACAATACTTTGACATATAGCAAACAATGTCTTCTCTTTTCAGAGAAACACATATGCGTTTCTCACAGAAGCATTTCTTGAAATTCATACACTTTCCAAGGAACATGATTATCATCCGAAATAAAGATTCTACAGAGAACAGGAACACTGTTCTCACTTCTGACAATACTTTGACAAATCTCAAACAACGGCTTCTCCTTTCAGAAAAATACTTGTGCGTTTCTAAAAAAAAGCATTTCATGAAATCCATACACTTTCAAAGAAGATGATTCTCGTTCAAAGTAAAGCGTCTGCAGTGAATAGCAAAACTTCTCATTTGAGAAACACGTGTGTATATCACAAAAGCATTTCATGAAATTCATACACTTTCAAAAGAACGTGATTATCTTTCACAGTAAACCTTCTACAGTGAATGGAACACTGTACTCCAAACACTACTTTGACATATAGCAAACAACGTCTTCTCTTTTCAGAGAAACAAATGTGCGTTTCTCACAGAAGGATTACTTGAAATTCATACACTTTCCAAAGAACATCATTATCTTTCGAAATAAAGATTCTCCAGAGAACAGGAATACTGTTCTCAGTACTGACAATACTTTGACAAATCTTAAACAACGGCTTCTTTTTCGGAGAAACTAGTGTACGTTTCTCACAAAAGTATTTCAAGAAATTCATACATTTTCCAAGGAACATGATTATCGTTAAATGTAAAGGGTCTACAGAGAACAGGAACACTGTTCACACTTTTAGCACTACGTTGACATATAGCAAACAACGGCTACTCTTTTCGGAGAAACACATGAGCGTTTCTAACAAAAGCAGTTCATCAAATTCATACACTTTCCAAAGAACATGATTATCTTTCACAGTGAAAAGGAACGCTGTACTCACTTCTAACACTACTTTGAAATATACCAAACAATGGCTTCTCTTTTCAGAGAAACACATGTGCGTTTCTCACAAAAGCATTTCATGAAATTCATACACTTTCCAAGGAACATGATTATCATCCGAAATAAAGATAATACATTTTACAAGGAACATGATTATCTTTGGAAGTAAAGGTTCTACAGAGAACAGGAACACTGATCTCACTTGTGACTAACACTACTTTGACATATAGCAAACAACGGCTTCTCTTTTCAGAGAAACACACGTGCGTTTCTCACAAAAGCAGTTCATCAAATTCATACACTTTCCAAAGAATATGATTATCTTTCGAAGTAAAGATTCTACA
Organism: Microtus oregoni; assembly: GCF_018167655.1. NCBI lineage: Eukaryota > Metazoa > Chordata > Mammalia > Rodentia > Cricetidae > Microtus > Microtus oregoni. The sequence continues at coordinate 1,139,923 of NW_024543207.1, forward strand.
GAGAACAGGAACACTGTTCTCACTTCTATCAATACTTTGACATATAGCAAACAACGGCTTCTCTTTGCAGAGAAACAAATGTGCGTTTCTCACAAAGGCATTTCATGAAATCCATACACTTTCAAAGAAGATGATTCTCTTTCAAAGTAAAGCGTCTGCAGTGAATAGCCAAACTTCTCATTTGAGAAACACATGTGTATATCACAAAAGCATTTCACGAAATTCATACACTTTCAAAAGAACGTGATTATCTTTCACAGTAAACCTTCTACAGTGAAACGGAACACTGTACTCCAAACACTACTTTGACATATAGCAAACAACGTCTTCTCTTTTCAGAGAAACAAATGTGCGTTTCTCACAGAAGGATTACTTGAAATTCATACACTTTCCAAAGAACATCATTATCTTTCGAAATAAAGATTCTCCAGAGAACAGGAATACTGTTCTCACTACTGACAATACTTTGACAAATCTTAAACAACGGCTTCTTTTTCGGAGAAACTAGTGTACGTTTCTCACAAAAGTATTTCAAGAAATTCATACATTTTCCAAGGAACTTGATTATCGTTGGACGTAAAGGGTCTACAGAGAACAGGAACACTGTTCACACTTTTAGCACTACGTTGACATATAGCAAACAACGGCTACTATTTTCGGAGAAACACATGAGCGTTTCTAACAAAAGCAGTTCATCAAATTCATACACTTTCCAAAGAACATGATTATCTTTCGAAGTAAAGATTCTACAGAGAACAGGAACACTGTTCTCACTTCTGACAATGCTTTGACAAATCTCAAATAACGGCTTCTCCTTTCAGAAAAACACTTGTGCGTTTCTCAAAAATGCATTTCCTGAAATTCATACACTTTCAAAGAAGATGATTCTCTTTCAAAGTGCAGCGTCTGCAGTGAATATCAAAACTTCTCATTTGAGAAACACGTGTGTATCTCACAAAAGCATTTCATGAAATTCATACACTTTCAAAAGAACGTGTTTATCTTTCACAGTAAACCTTCTACAGTGAAAAGGTACACTGTACTCACTTCTAACAATACTTTGACATATACCAAACAACGGCTTCTCTTTTCAGAGAAACACAAGTGCGTTTCTCACAAAGGAATTTCATGAAATTCATACACTTTCAAAAGAACATGATTATCTTTCGAAGTAAAGGTTCCACAGAGAACAGGAACACTGTTCGCACTTCTAACAATACTTTGACATATAGCAAACAACGTCTTCTCTTTTCAGAGAAACACGTGTGCGTTTCTCACAGAAGGATTACTTGAAATTCATACACTTTCCAAGGAACATGATTATCATCCGAAATAAAGATTCTCCAGAGAACAGGAACACTGTTCTCACTTCTGACAATAGTTTGACAAATCTTAAACAACGGCTTCTTTTTTCGGAGAAACTAGTGTACGTTTCTCACAGAAGTATTTCACGAAATTCATACATTTTCCAAGTAACATGATTATCGTTGGACGTAAAGGGTCTACAGAGAACAGGAACACTGTTCACACTTTTAACACTACTTTGACATATAGCAAACAACGACTTCTCTTTTCAGAGAAACACATGTGCTTTTCTCACAAAAGCACTTCATCAAATTCATACACTTTCCAAAGAACATAATTATCTTTCGAAGTAAAGATTCTACAGAGAACAGGAACACTGTTCTCACTTCTGACAATACTTAGACAAATCTCAAATAGCGGCTTCTCCTTTCAGAAAAACACTTGTGCGTTTCTCAAAAAAGCATTTCCTGAAATCCATACACTTTCAAAGAAGATGATTCTCGTTCAAAGTAAAGCGTCTGCAGTGAATAGCAAAACTTCTCATTTGAGAAACACGTGTGTATATCACAAAAGCATTTCATGAAATTCATACACTTTCAAAAGAACGTGATTATCTTTCACAGTAAACCTTCTACAGTGAATGGAACACTGTACTCCAAACACTACTTTGACATATAGCAAACAACGTCTTCTCTTTTCAGAGAAACAAATGTGCGTTTCTCACAGTAGGATTACTTGAAATTCATACACTTTCCAAAGAACATGATTATCTTTAGAAATAAAGATTCTCCAGAGAACAGGAATACTGTTCTCACTACTGACAATACTTTGACAAATCTTAAACAACGGCTTCTTTTTCGGTGAAACTAGTGTACGTTTCTCACAAAAGTATTTCAAGAAATTCATACATTTTCCAAGGAACATGATTATCGTTGGATGTAAATGGTCTACAGAGAACAGGAACACTGTTCACACTTTTAGCACTACGTTGACATATAGCAAACAACGGCTACTCTTTTCGGAGAAACACATGAGCGTTTCTAACAAAAGCAGTTCATCAAATTCATACACTTTCCAAAGAACATGATTATCTTTCACAGTGAAAAGGAACACTGTACTCACTTCTAACACTACTTTGAAATATACCAAACAATGGCTTCTCTTTTCAGAGAAACACATGTGCGTTTCTCACAAAAGCATTTCATGAAATTCATACACTTTCCAAGGAACATGATTATCATCCGAAATAAAGATAATACATTTTACAAGGAACATGATTATCTTTGGAAGTAAAGGTTCTACAGAGAACAGGAACACTGATCTCACTAGTGACTAACACTACTTTGACATATAGCAAACAACGGCTTCTCTTTTCAGAGAAACACACGTGCGTTTCTCACAAAAGCAGTTCATCAAATTCATACACTTTCCAAAGAATATGATTATCTTTCGAAGTAAAGATTCTACAGAGAACAGGAACACTGTTCTCACTTCTATCAATACTTTGACATATAGCAAACAATGGCTTCTCTTTGCAGAGAAACACATGTGCGTTTCTCACAAAAGCATTTCATGAAATTCATACACTTTCAAAAGAACATGATTATCGTTCAAAGTAAAGGTTCTACAGAGAACAGGAACACTGCTCGCACTTCTAACAATACTTTGACATATAGCAAACAACGTCTTCTCTTTTCAGAGAAACACATGTGCGTTTCTCACAGAAGGATTACTTGAAATTCATACACTTTCCAAGGAACATGATTATCATCCGAAATAAAGATTCTCCAGAGAACAGGAACACTGTTCTCAATTCTGACAATAGTTTGACAAATCTTAAACAACGGCTTCTTTTTTCGGAGAAACTAGTGTACGTTTCTCACAAAAGTATTTCACGAAATTCATACATTTTCCAAGTAACATGATTATCGTTGGACGTAAAGGGTCTACAGAGAACAGGAACACTGTTCACACTTTTAACACTACTTTGACATATAGCAAACAACGACTTCTCTTTTCAGAGAAACAAATGTGCTTTTCTCACAAAAGCAGTTCATCAAATTCATACACTTTCCAAAGAACATAATTATCTTTCGAAGTAAAGATTCTACAGAGAACAGGAACACTGTTCTCACTTCTGACAATACTTTGACAAATCTCAAATAGCGGCTTCTCCTTTCAGAAAAACACTTGTGCGTTTCTCAAAAAAGCATTTCATGAAATCCATACACTTTCAAAGAAGATGAATCTCGTTCAAAGTAAAGCGTCTGCAGTGAATAGCAAAACTTCTCATTTGAGAAACACGTGTGTATATCACAAAAGCATTTCATGAAATTCATACACTTTCAAAAGAACGTGATTATCTTTCACAGTAAACCTTCTACAGTGAATGGAACACTGTACTCCAAACACTACTTTGACATATAGCAAACAACGTCTTCTCTTTTCAGAGAAACAAATGTGCGTTTCTCACAGAAGGATTACTTGAAATTCATACACTTTCCAAAGAACATGATTATCTTTAGAAATAAAGATTCTCCAGAGAACAGGAATACTGTTCTCACTACTGACAATACTTTGACAAATCTTAAACAACGGCTTCTTTTTCGGAGAAACTAGTGTACGTTTCTCACAAAAGTATTTCAAGAAATTCATACATTTTCCAAGGAACATGATTATCGTTGGATGTAAAGGGTCTACAGAGAACAGGAACACTGTTCACACTTTTAGCACTACGTTGACATATAGCAAACAACGGCTACTCTTTTCGGAGAAACACATGAGCGTTTCTAACAAAAGCAGTTCATCAAATTCATACACTTTCCAAAGAACATGATTATCTTTCACAGTGAAAAGGAACACTGTACTCACTTCTAACACTACTTTGAAATATACCAAACAATGGCTTCTCTTTTCAGAGAAACACATGTGCGTTTCTCACAAAAGCATTTCATGAAATTCATACACTTTCCAAGGAACATGATTATCATCCGAAATAAAGATAATACATTTTACAAGGAACATGATTATCTTTGGAAGTAAAGGTTCTACAGAGAACAGGAACACTGATCTCACTAGTGACTAACACTACTTTGACATATAGCAAACAACGACTTCTCTTTTCAGAGAAACACATGTGCTTTTCTCACAAAAGCAGTTCATCAAATTCATACACTTTCGAAAGAACATAATTATTTCGAAGTAAAGATTCTACAGAGAACAGGAACACTGTTCTCACTTCTGACAATACTTTGACAAATCTCAAATAATGGCTTCTCCTTTCAGAAAAATACTTGTGCGTTTCTCAAAAAAGCATTTCATGAAATCCATACACTTTCAAAGAAGATGATTCTCGTTCAAAGTAAAGCGTCTGCAGTGAATAGCAAAACTTCTCATTTGAGAAACACGTGTGTATATCACAAAAGCATTTCATGAAATTCATACACTTTCAAAAGAACGTGATTATCTTTCACAGTAAACCTTCTACAGTGAATGGAACACTGTACTCCAAACACTACTTTGACATATAGCAAACAACGTCTTCTGTTTTCAGAGAAACAAATGTGCGTTTCTCACAGAAGGATTACTTGAAATTCATACACTTTCCAAAGAACATGATTATCTTTAGAAATAAAGATTCTCCAGAGAACAGGAATACTGTTCTCACTACTGACAATACTTTGACAAATCTTAAACAACGGCTTCTTTTTCGGTGAAACTAGTGTACGTTTCTCACAAAAGTATTTCAAGAAATTCATACATTTTCCAAGGAACATGATTATCGTTGGATGTAAAGGGTCTACAGAGAACAGGAACACTGTTCACACTTTTAGCACTACGTTGACATATATCAAACAACGGCTACTCTTTTCGGAGAAACACATGAGCGTTTCTAACAAAAGCAGTTCATCAAATTCATACACTTTCCAAAGAACATGATTATCTTTCACAGTGAAAAGGAACACTGTACTCACTTCTAACACTACTTTGAAATATACCAAACAATGGCTTCTCTTTTCAGAGAAACACATGTGTGTTTCTCACAAAAGCATTTCATGAAATTCATACACTTTCCAAGGAACATGATTATCATCCGAAATAAAGATAATACATTTTACAAGGAACATGATTATCTTTGGAAGGAAAGGTTCTACAGAGAACAGGAACACTGATCTCACTTGTGACTAACACTACTTTGACATATAGCAAACAACGGCTTCTCTTTTCAGAGAAACACACGTGCGTTTCTCACAAAAGCAGTTCATCAAATTCATACACTTTCCAAAGAATATGATTATCTTTCGAAGTAAAGATTCTACAGAGAACAGGAACACTGTTCTCACTTCTATCAATACTTTGACATATAGCAAACAATGGCTTCTCTTTGCAGAGAAACACATGTGCGTTTCTCACAAAAGCATTTCATGAAATTCATACACTTTCAAAAGAACATGATTATCGTTCAAAGTAAAGGTTCTACAGAGAACAGGAACACTGCTCGCACTTCTAACAATACTTTGACATATAGCAAACAACGTCTTCTCTTTTCAGAGAAACACATGTGCGTTTCTCACAGAAGGATTACTTGAAATTCATACACTTTCCAAGGAACATGATTATCATCCGAAATAAAGATTCTCCAGAGAACAGGAACACTGTTCTCACTTCTGACAATAGTTTGACAAATCTTAAACAACGGCTTCTTTTTTCGGAGAAACTAGTGGACGTTTCTCACAAAAGTATTTCACGAAATTCATACATTTTCCAAGTAACATGATTATCGTTGGACGTAAAGGGTCTACAGAGAACAGGAACACTGTTCACACTTTTAACACTACTTTGACATATAGCAAACAACGACTTCTCTTTTCAGAGAAACACATGTGCTTTTCTCACAAAAGCAGTTCATCAAATTCATACACTTTCCAAAGAACATAATTATCTTTCGAAGTAAAGATTCTACAGAGAACAGGAACACTGTTCTCACTTCTGACAATACTTTGACAAATCTCAAATAACGGCTTCTCCTTTCAGAAAAACACTTGTGCGTTTCTCAAAAAAGCATTTCATGAAATCCATACACTTTCAAAGAAGATGATTCTCGTTCAAAGTAAAGCGTCTGCAGTGAATAGCAAAACTTCTCATTTGAGAAACACGTGTGTATATCACAAAAGCATTTCATGAAATTCATACACTTTCAAAAGAACGTGATTATCTTTCACAGTAAACCTTCTACAGTGAATGGAACACTGTACTCCAAACACTACTTTGACATATAGCAAACAACGTCTTCTCTTTTCAGAGAAACAAATGTGCGTTTCTCACAGAAGGATTACTTGAAGTTCATACACTTTCCAAAGAACATGATTATCTTTCGAAATAAAGATTCTCCAGAGAACAGGAATACTGTTCTCACTACTGACAATACTTTGACAAATCTTAAACAACGGCTTCTTTTTCGGAGAAACTAGTGTACGTTTCTCACAAAAGTATTTCAAGAAATTCATACATTTTCAAGGAACATGATTATCGTTAATTGTAAAGGGTCTACAGAGAACAGGATCACTGTTCACACTTTTAGCACTACGTTGACATATAGCAAACAACGGCTACTCTTTTCGGAGAAACACATGAGCGTTTCTAACAAAAGCAGTTCATCAAATTCATACACTTTCCAAAGAACATGATTATCTTTCGAAGTAAAGATTCTACAGAGAACAGGAACACTGTTCTCACTTCTGACAATGCTTTGACAAATCTCAAATAACGGCTTCTCCTTTCAGAAAAACACTTGTGCGTTTCTCAAAAATGCATTTCCTGAAATTCATACACTTTCAAAGAAGATGATTCTCTTTCAAAGTGTAGGGTCTGCAGTGAATATCAAAACTTCTCATTTGAGAAACACGTGTGTATCTCACAAAAGCATTTCATGAAATTCATAAACTTTCAAAAGAACGTGTTTATCTTTCACAGTAAACCTTCTACAGTGAAAAGGTACACTGTACTCACTTCTAACAATACTTTGACATATACCAAACAACGGCTTCTCTTTTCAGAGAAACACAAGTGCGTTTCTCACAAAGGCATTTCATGAAATTCATACACTTTCAAAAGAACATGATTATCTTTCGAAGTAAAGGTTCCACAGAGAACAGGAACACTGTTCGCACTTCTAACAATACTTTGACATATAGCAAACAACGTCTTCTCTTTTCAGAGAAACACGTGTGCGTTTCTCACAGAAGGATTACTTGAAATTCATACACTTTCCAAGGAACATGATTATCATCCGAAATAAAGATTCTCCAGAGAACAGGAACACTGTTCTCACTTCTGACAATAGTTTGACAAATCTTAAACAACGGCTTCTTTTTTCGGAGAAACTAGTGGACGTTTCTCACAAAAGTATTTCACGAAATTCATACATTTTCCAAGTAACATGATTATCGTTGGACGTAAAGGGTCTACAGAGAACAGGAACACTGTTCACACTTTTAACACTACTTTGACATATAGCAAACAACGACTTCTCTTTTCAGAGAAACACATGTGCTTTTCTCACAAAAGCAGTTCATCAAATTCATACACTTTCGAAAGAACATAATTATTTCGAAGTAAAGATTCTACAGAGAACAGGAACACTGTTCTCACTTCTGACAATACTTTGACAAATCTCAAATAATGGCTTCTCCTTTCAGAAAAATACTTGTGCGTTTCTCAAAAAAGCATTTCATGAAATCCATACACTTTCAAAGAAGATGATTCTCGTTCAAAGTAAAGCGTCTGCAGTGAATAGCAAAACTTCTCATTTGAGAAACACGTGTGTATATCACAAAAGCATTTCATGAAATTCATACACTTTCAAAAGAACGTGATTATCTTTCACAGTAAACCTTCTACAGTGAATGGAACACTGTACTCCAAACACTACTTTGACATATAGCAAACAACGTCTTCTCTTTTCAGAGAAACAAATGTGCGTTTCTCACAGAAGGATTACTTGAAATTCATACACTTTCCAAAGAACATGATTATCTTTAGAAATAAAGATTCTCCAGAGAACAGGAATACTGTTCTCACTACTGACAATACTTTGACAAATCTTAAACAACGGCTTCTTTTTCGGTGAAACTAGTGTACGTTTCTCACAAAAGTATTTCAAGAAATTCATACATTTTCCAAGGAACATGATTATCGTTGGATGTAAAGGGTCTACAGAGAACAGGAACACTGTTCACACTTTTAGCACTACGTTGACATATAGCAAACAACGGCTACTCTTTTCGGAGAAACACATGAGCGTTTCTAACAAAAGCAGTTCATCAAATTCATACACTTTCCAAAGAACATGATTATCTTTCACAGTGAAAAGGAACACTGTACTCACTTCTAACACTACTTTGAAATATACCAAACAATGGCTTCTCTTTTCAGAGAAACACATGTGCGTTTCTCACAAAAGCATTTCATGAAATTCATACACTTTCCAAGGAACATGATTATCATCCGAAATAAAGATAATACATTTTACAAGGAACATGATTATCTTTGGAAGTAAAGGTTCTACAGAGAACAGGAACACTGATCTCACTTGTGACTAACACTACTTTGACATATAGCAAACAACGGCTTCTCTTTTCAGAGAAACACACGTGCGTTTCTCACAAAAGCAGTTCATCAAATTCATACACTTTCCAAAGAATATGATTATCTTTCGAAGTAAAGATTCTACAGAGAACAGGAACACTGTTCTCACTTCTATCAATACTTTGACATATAGCAAACAATGGCTTCTCTTTGCAGAGAAACACATGTGCGTTTCTCACAAAAGCATTTCATGAAATTCATACACTTTCAAAAGAACATGATTATCGTTCAAAGTAAAGGTTCTACAGAGAACAGGAACACTGCTCGCACTTCTAACAATACTTTGACATATAGCAAACAACGTCTTCTCTTTTCAGAGAAACACATGTGCGTTTCTCACAGAAGGATTACTTGAAATTCATACACTTTCCAAGGAACATGATTATCATCCGAAATAAAGATTCTCCAGAGAACAGGAACACTGTTCTCACTTCTGACAATAGTTTGACAAATCTTAAACAACGGCTTCTTTTTTCGGAGAAACTAGTGGACGTTTCTCACAAAAGTATTTCACGAAATTCATACATTTTCCAAGTAACATGATTATCGTTGGACGTAAAGGGTCTACAGAGAACAGGAACACTGTTCACACTTTTAACACTACTTTGACATATAGCAAACAACGACTTCTCTTTTCAGAGAAACACATGTGCTTTTCTCACAAAAGCAGTTCATCAAATTCATACACTTTCCAAAGAACATAATTATCTTTCGAAGTAAAGATTCTACAGAGAACAGGAACACTGTTCTCACTTCTGACAATACTTTGACAAATCTCAAATAACGGCTTCTCCTTTCAGAAAAATACTTGTGCGTTTCTCAAAAAAGCATTTCATGAAATCCATACACTTTCAAAGAAGATGATTCTCGTTCAAAGTAAAGCGTCTGCAGTGAATAGCAAAACTTCTCATTTGAGAAACACGTGTGTATATCACAAAAGCATTTCATGAAATTCATACACTTTCAAAAGAACGTGATTATCTTTCACAGTAAACCTTCTACAGTGAATGGAACACTGTACTCCAAACACTACTTTGACATATAGCAAACAACGTCTTCTCTTTTCAGAGAAACAAATGTGCGTTTCTCACAGAAGGATTACTTGAAATTCATACACTTTCCAAAGAACATGATTATCTTTCGAAATAAAGATTCTCCAGAGAACAGGAATACTGTTCTCACTACTGACAATACTTTGACAAATCTTAAACAACGGCTTCTTTTTCGGTGAAACTAGTGTACGTTTCTCACAAAAGTATTTCAAGAAATTCATACATTTTCCAAGGAACATGATTATCGTTGGATGTAAAGGGTCTACAGAGAACAGGAAAACTGTTCACACTTTTAGCACTACGTTGACATATTGCAAACAACGGCTACTCTTTTCGGAGAAACACATGAGCGTTTCTAACAAAAGCAGTTCATCAAATTCATACACTTTCAAAAGAACATGATTATCTTTCACAGTAAACCTTCTACAGTGAAAAGGAACACTGTACTCACTTCTAACACTACTTTGAAATATACCAAACAACGGCTTCTCTTTTCAGAGAAACAAATGTGCGTTTCTCACAGAAGGATTACTTGAAATTCATACACTTTCCAAAGAACATCATTATCTTTCGAAATAAAGATTCTCCAGAGAACAGGAATACTGTTCTCACTACTGACAATACTTTGACAAATCTTAAACAACGGCTTCTTTTTCGGAGAAACTAGTGTACGATTCTCACAAAAGTATTTCAAGAAATTCATACATTTTCCAAGGAACTTGATTATCGTTGGACGTAAAGGGTCTACAGAGAACAGGAACACTGTTCTCACTTTTAACACTACTTTGACATATAGCAAACAACGGCTACTCTTTTCGGAGAAACACATGAGCGTTTCTAACAAAAGCAGTTCATCAAATTCATACACTTTCCAAAGAACATGATTATCTTTCGAAGTAAAGATTCTACAGAGAACAGGAACACTGTTCTCACTTCTGACAATGCTTTGACAAATCTCAAATAACGGCTTCTCCTTTCAGAAAAACACTTGTGCGTTTCTCAAAAATGCATTTCCTGAAATTCATACACTTTCAAAGAAGATGATTCTCTTTCAAAGTGTAGGGTCTGCAGTGAATATCAAAACTTCTCATTTGAGAAACACGTGTGTATCTCACAAAAGCATTTCATGAAATTCATAAACTTTCAAAAGAACGTGTTTATCTTTCACAGTAAACCTTCTACAGTGAAAAGGTACACTGTACTCACTTCTAACAATACTTTGACATATACCAAACAACGGCTTCTCTTTTCAGAGAAACACAAGTGCGTTTCTCACAAAGGCATTTCATGAAATTCATACACTTTCCAAAGAATATGATTATCTTTCGAAGTAAAGATTCTACAGAGAACAGGAACACTGTTCTCACTTCTATCAATACTTTGACATATAGCAAACAATGGCTTCTCTTTTCAGAGAAACACATGTGCGTTTCTCACAAAAGCATTTCATGTAATTCATACACTTTCAAAAGAACATGATTATCGTTCAAAGTAAAGGTTCTACAGAGAACAGGAACACTGCTCGCACTTCTAACAATACTTTGACATATAGCAAACAATGGCTTCTCTTTTCAGAGAAACACATGTGCGTTTCTCACAAAAGCATTTCATGTAATTCATACACTTTCAAAAGAACATGATTATCGTTCAAAGTAAAGGTTCTACAGAGAACAGGAACACTGCTCGCACTTCTAACAATACTTTGACATATAGCAAACAACGTCTTCTCTTTTCAGAGAAACACATGTGCGTTTCTCACAGAAGGATTACTTGAAATTCATACACTTTCCAAGGAACATGATTATCATCCGAAATAAAGATTCTCCAGAGAACAGGAACACTGTTCTCACTTCTGACAATAGTTTGACAAATCTTAAACAACGGCTTCTTTTTTCGGAGAAACTAGTGGACGTTTCTCACAAAAGTATTTCACGAAATTCATACATTTTCCAAGTAACATGATTATCGTTGGACGTAAAGGGTCTACAGAGAACAGGAACACTGTTCACACTTTTAACACTACTTTGACATATAGCAAACAACGACTTCTCTTTTCAGAGAAACACATGTGCTTTTCTCACAAAAGCAGTTCATCAAATTCATACACTTTCCAAAGAACATAATTATCTTTCGAAGTAAAGATTCTACAGAGAACAGGAACACTGTTCTCACTTCTGACAATACTTTGACAAATCTCAAATAACGGCTTCTCCTTTCAGAAAAACACTTGTGCGTTTCTCAAAAAAGCATTTCATGAAATCCATACACTTTCAAAGAAGATGATTCTCGTTCAAAGTAAAGCGTCTGCAGTGAATAGCAAAACTTCTCATTTGAGAAACACGTGTGTATATCACAAAAGCATTTCATGAAATTCATACACTTTCAAAAGAACGTGATTATCTTTCACTGTAAACCTTCTACAGTGAATGGAACACTGTACTCCAAACACTACTTTGACATATAGCAAACAACGTCTTCTCTTTTCAGAGAAACAAATGTGCGTTTCTCACAGAAGGATTACTTGAAATTCATACACTTTCCAAAGAACATGATTATCTTTCGAAATAAAGATTCTCCAGAGAACAGGAATACTGTTCTCACTACTGACAATACTTTGACAAATCTTAAACAACGGCTTCTTTTTCGGTGAAACTAGTGTACGTTTCTCACAAAAGTATTTCAAGAAATTCATACATTTTCCAAGGAACATGATTATCGTTGGATGTAAAGGGTCTACAGAGAACAGGAACACTGTTCACACTTTTAGCACTACGTTGACATATTGCAAACAACGGCTACTCTTTTCGGAGAAACACATGAGCGTTTCTAACAAAAGCAGTTCATCAAATTCATACACTTTCAAAAGAACATGATTATCTTTCACAGTAAACCTTCTACAGTGAAAAGGAACACTGTACTCACTTCTAACACTACTTTGAAATATACCAAACAACGGCTTCTCTTTTCAGAGAAACAAATGTGCGTTTCTCACAGAAGGATTACTTGAAATTCATACACTTTCCAAAGAACATCATTATCTTTCGAAATAAAGATTCTCCAGAGAACAGGAATACTGTTCTCACTACTGACAATACTTTGACAAATCTTAAACAACGGCTTCTTTTTCGGAGAAACTAGTGTACGTTTCTCACAAAAGTATTTCAAGAAATTCATACATTTTCCAAGGAACTTGATTATCGTTGGACGTAAAGGGTCTACAGAGAACAGGAACACTGTTCTCACTTTTAACACTACTTTGACATATAGCAAACAACGACTTCTCTTTTCAGAGAAACACATGTGCGTTTCTTACAAAAGCAGTTCATCAAATTCATATACTTTCCAAAGAACATAATTATCTTTCGAAGCAAAGATTCTACAGAGAACAGGAACACTGTTCTCACTTCTGACAATACTTTGACAAATCTCAAATAACGGCTTCTCCTTTCAGAAAAACACTTGTGCGTTTCTCAAAAATGCATTTCATGAAATCCGTACACTTTCAAAGAAGATGATTCTCTTTCAAAGTAAAGCGTCTGCAGTGAATAGCAAAATTTCTCATTGGAGAAACACGTGTGTATCTCACAAAAGCATTTCATGAAATTCATACACTTTCAAAAGAAGGTGATTATCGTACATAGTAAACCTTCTACAGTGAAACGGAACACTGTACTCACTTCTAACATTACTTTGACATATAGCAAACAACGGCTTCTCTTTTCAAAGAAACACATGTGCGTTTCTCACAAAGGCATTTCATGAAATCCATACACTTTCAAAGAAGATGATTCTCTTTCAAAGTAAAGCGTCTGCAGTGAATAGCAAAACTTCTCATTTGAAAACACGTGTGTATATCACAAAAGCATTTCACGAAATTCATACACTTTCAAAAGAACGTGATTATCTTTCACAGTAAACCTTCTACAGTGAATGGAACACTGTACTCCAAACACTACTTTGACATATAGCAAACAACGTCTTCTCTTTTCAGAGAAACAAATGTGCGTTTCTCACAGAAGGATTACTTGAAATTCATACACTTTCCAAAGAACATGATTATCTTTCGGAATAAAGATTCTCCAGAGAACAGGAATACTGTTCTCACTACTGACAATACATTGACAAATCTTAAACAACGGCTTCTTTTTCGGAGAAACTAGTGTACGTTTCTCACAAAAGTATTTCAAGAAATTCATACATTTTCCAAGGAACTTGATTATCGTTGGACGTAAAGGGTCTACAGAGAACAGGAACACTGTTCTCACTTTTAACACTACTTTGACATATAGCAAACAACGACTTCTCTTTTCAGAGAAACACATGTGCGTTTCTTACAAAAGCAGTTCATCAAATTCATATACTTTCCAAAGAACATAATTATCTTTCGAAGCAAAGATTCTACAGAGAACAGGAACACTGTTCTCACTTCTGACAATACTTTGACAAATCTCAAATAACGGCTTCTCCTTTCAGAAAAACACTTGTGCGTTTCTCAAAAATGCATTTCATGAAATCCGTACACTTTCAAAGAAGATGATTCTCTTTCAAAGTAAAGCGTCTGCAGTGAATAGCAAAATTTCTCATTGGAGAAACACGTGTGTATCTCACAAAAGCATTTCATGAAATTCATACACTTTCAAAAGAAGGTGATTATCGTACATAGTAAACCTTCTACAGTGAAACGGAACACTGTACTCACTTCTAACATTACTTTGACATATAGCAAACAACGGCTTCTCTTTTCAAAGAAACACATGTGCGTTTCTCACAAAGGCATTTCATGAAATCCATACACTTTCAAAGAAGATGATTCTCTTTCAAAGTAAAGCGTCTGCAGTGAATAGCAAAACTTCTCATTTGAGAAACACGTGTGTATATCACAAAAGCATTTCACGAAATTCATACACTTTCAAAAGAACGTGATTATCTTTCACAGTAAACCTTCTACAGTGAATGGAACACTGTACTCCAAACACTACTTTGACATATAGCAAACAACGTCTTCTCTTTTCAGAGAAACAAATGTGCGTTTCTCACAGAAGGATTACTTAAAATTCATACACTTTCCAAAGAACATGATTATCTTTCGAAATAAAGATTCTCCAGAGAACAGGAATACTGTTCTCACTACTGACAATACTTTGACAAATCTTAAACAACGGCTTCTTTTTCGGAGAAACTAGTGTACGTTTCTCACAAAAGTATTTCAAGAAATTCATACATTTTCAAGGAACATGATTATCGTTAATTGTAAAGGGTCTACAGAGAACAGGAACACTGTTCACACTTTTAGCACTACGTTGACATATAGCAAACAACGGCTACTCTTTTCGGAGAAACACATGAGCGTTTCTAACAAAAGCAGTTCATCAAATTCATACACTTTCCAAAGAACATGATTATCTTTCGAAGTAAAGATTCTACAGAGAACAGGAACACTGTTCTCACTTCTGACAATGCTTTGACAAATCTCAAATAACGGCTTCTCCTTTCAGAAAAACACTTGTGCGTTTCTCAAAAATGCATTTCCTGAAATTCATACACTTTCAAAGAAGATGATTCTCTTTCAAAGTGTAGGGTCTGCAGTGAATATCAAAACTTCTCATTTGAGAAACACGTGTGTATCTCACAAAAGCATTTCATGAAATTCATAAACTTTCAAAAGAACGTGTTTATCTTTCACAGTAAACCTTCTACAGTGAAAAGGTACACTGTACTCACTTCTAACAATACTTTGACATATACCAAACAACGGCTTCTCTTTTCAGAGAAACACAAGTGCGTTTCTCACAAAGGCATTTCATGAAATTCATACACTTTCAAAAGAACATGATTATCTTTCGAAGTAAAGGTTCCACAGAGAACAGGAACACTGTTCGCACTTCTAACAATACTTTGACATATAGCAAACAACGTCTTCTCTTTTCAGAGAAACACGTGTGCGTTTCTCACAGAAGGATTACTTGAAATTCATACACTTTCCAAGGAACATGATTATCATCCGAAATAAAGATTCTCCAGAGAACAGGAACACTGTTCTCACTTCTGACAATAGTTTGACAAATCTTAAACAACGGCTTCTTTTTTCGGAGAAACTAGTGTACGTTTCTCACAAAAGTATTTCACGAAATTCATACATTTTCCAAGTAACATGATTATCGTTGGACGTAAAGGGTCTACAGAGAACAGGAACACTGTTCACACTTTTAACACTACTTTGACATATAGCAAACAACGACTTCTCTTTTCAGAGAAACACATGTGCTTTTCTCACAAAAGCAGTTCATCAAATTCATACACTTTCGAAAGAACATAATTATTTCGAAGTAAAGATTCTACAGAGAACAGGAACACTGTTCTCACTTCTGACAATACTTTGACAAATCTCAAATAATGGCTTCTCCTTTCAGAAAAATACTTGTGCGTTTCTCAAAAAAGCATTTCATGAAATCCATACACTTTCAAAGAAGATGATTCTCGTTCAAAGTAAAGCGTCTGCAGTGAATAGCAAAACTTCTCATTTGAGAAACACGTGTGTATATCACAAAAGCATTTCATGAAATTCATACACTTTCAAAAGAACGTGATTATCTTTCACAGTAAACCTTCTACAGTGAATGGAACACTGTACTCCAAACACTACTTTGACATATAGCAAACAACGTCTTCTGTTTTCAGAGAAACAAATGTGCGTTTCTCACAGAAGGATTACTTGAAATTCATACACTTTCCAAAGAACATGATTATCTTTAGAAATAAAGATTCTCCAGAGAACAGGAATACTGTTCTCACTACTGACAATACTTTGACAAATCTTAAACAACGGCTTCTTTTTCGGTGAAACTAGTGTACGTTTCTCACAAAAGTATTTCAAGAAATTCATACATTTTCCAAGGAACATGATTATCGTTGGATGTAAAGGGTCTACAGAGAACAGGAACACTGTTCACACTTTTAGCACTACGTTGACATATATCAAACAACGGCTACTCTTTTCGGAGAAACACATGAGCGTTTCTAACAAAAGCAGTTCATCAAATTCATACACTTTCCAAAGAACATGATTATCTTTCACAGTGAAAAGGAACACTGTACTCACTTCTAACACTACTTTGAAATATACCAAACAATGGCTTCTCTTTTCAGAGAAACACATGTGTGTTTCTCACAAAAGCATTTCATGAAATTCATACACTTTCCAAGGAACATGATTATCATCCGAAATAAAGATAATACATTTTACAAGGAACATGATTATCTTTGGAAGGAAAGGTTCTACAGAGAACAGGAACACTGATCTCACTTGTGACTAACACTACTTTGACATATAGCAAACAACGGCTTCTCTTTTCAGAGAAACACACGTGCGTTTCTCACAAAAGCAGTTCATCAAATTCATACACTTTCCAAAGAATATGATTATCTTTCGAAGTAAAGATTCTACAGAGAACAGGAACACTGTTCTCACTTCTATCAATACTTTGACATATAGCAAACAATGGCTTCTCTTTGCAGAGAAACACATGTGCGTTTCTCACAAAAGCATTTCATGAAATTCATACACTTTCAAAAGAACATGATTATCGTTCAAAGTAAAGGTTCTACAGAGAACAGGAACACTGCTCGCACTTCTAACAATACTTTGACATATAGCAAACAACGTCTTCTCTTTTCAGAGAAACACATGTGCGTTTCTCACAGAAGGATTACTTGAAATTCATACACTTTCCAAGGAACATGATTATCATCCGAAATAAAGATTCTCCAGAGAACAGGAACACTGTTCTCACTTCTGACAATAGTTTGACAAATCTTAAACAACGGCTTCTTTTTTCGGAGAAACTAGTGGACGTTTCTCACAAAAGTATTTCACGAAATTCATACATTTTCCAAGTAACATGATTATCGTTGGACGTAAAGGGTCTACAGAGAACAGGAACACTGTTCACACTTTTAACACTACTTTGACATATAGCAAACAACGACTTCTCTTTTCAGAGAAACACATGTGCTTTTCTCACAAAAGCAGTTCATCAAATTCATACACTTTCCAAAGAACATAATTATCTTTCGAAGTAAAGATTCTACAGAGAACAGGAACACTGTTCTCACTTCTGACAATACTTTGACAAATCTCAAATAACGGCTTCTCCTTTCAGAAAAACACTTGTGCGTTTCTCAAAAAAGCATTTCATGAAATCCATACACTTTCAAAGAAGATGATTCTCGTTCAAAGTAAAGCGTCTGCAGTGAATAGCAAAACTTCTCATTTGAGAAACACGTGTGTATATCACAAAAGCATTTCATGAAATTCATACACTTTCAAAAGAACGTGATTATCTTTCACAGTAAACCTTCTACAGTGAATGGAACACTGTACTCCAAACACTACTTTGACATATAGCAAACAACGTCTTCTCTTTTCAGAGAAACAAATGTGCGTTTCTCACAGAAGGATTACTTGAAGTTCATACACTTTCCAAAGAACATGATTATCTTTCGAAATAAAGATTCTCCAGAGAACAGGAATACTGTTCTCACTACTGACAATACTTTGACAAATCTTAAACAACGGCTTCTTTTTCGGAGAAACTAGTGTACGTTTCTCACAAAAGTATTTCAAGAAATTCATACATTTTCAAGGAACATGATTATCGTTAATTGTAAAGGGTCTACAGAGAACAGGATCACTGTTCACACTTTTAGCACTACGTTGACATATAGCAAACAACGGCTACTCTTTTCGGAGAAACACATGAGCGTTTCTAACAAAAGCAGTTCATCAAATTCATACACTTTCCAAAGAACATGATTATCTTTCGAAGTAAAGATTCTACAGAGAACAGGAACACTGTTCTCACTTCTGACAATGCTTTGACAAATCTCAAATAACGGCTTCTCCTTTCAGAAAAACACTTGTGCGTTTCTCAAAAATGCATTTCCTGAAATTCATACACTTTCAAAGAAGATGATTCTCTTTCAAAGTGTAGGGTCTGCAGTGAATATCAAAACTTCTCATTTGAGAAACACGTGTGTATCTCACAAAAGCATTTCATGAAATTCATAAACTTTCAAAAGAACGTGTTTATCTTTCACAGTAAACCTTCTACAGTGAAAAGGTACACTGTACTCACTTCTAACAATACTTTGACATATACCAAACAACGGCTTCTCTTTTCAGAGAAACACAAGTGCGTTTCTCACAAAGGCATTTCATGAAATTCATACACTTTCAAAAGAACATGATTATCTTTCGAAGTAAAGGTTCCACAGAGAACAGGAACACTGTTCGCACTTCTAACAATACTTTGACATATAGCAAACAACGTCTTCTCTTTTCAGAGAAACACGTGTGCGTTTCTCACAGAAGGATTACTTGAAATTCATACACTTTCCAAGGAACATGATTATCATCCGAAATAAAGATTCTCCAGAGAACAGGAACACTGTTCTCACTTCTGACAATAGTTTGACAAATCTTAAACAACGGCTTCTTTTTTCGGAGAAACTAGTGGACGTTTCTCACAAAAGTATTTCACGAAATTCATACATTTTCCAAGTAACATGATTATCGTTGGACGTAAAGGGTCTACAGAGAACAGGAACACTGTTCACACTTTTAACACTACTTTGACATATAGCAAACAACGACTTCTCTTTTCAGAGAAACACATGTGCTTTTCTCACAAAAGCAGTTCATCAAATTCATACACTTTCGAAAGAACATAATTATTTCGAAGTAAAGATTCTACAGAGAACAGGAACACTGTTCTCACTTCTGACAATACTTTGACAAATCTCAAATAATGGCTTCTCCTTTCAGAAAAATACTTGTGCGTTTCTCAAAAAAGCATTTCATGAAATCCATACACTTTCAAAGAAGATGATTCTCGTTCAAAGTAAAGCGTCTGCAGTGAATAGCAAAACTTCTCATTTGAGAAACACGTGTGTATATCACAAAAGCATTTCATGAAATTCATACACTTTCAAAAGAACGTGATTATCTTTCACAGTAAACCTTCTACAGTGAATGGAACACTGTACTCCAAACACTACTTTGACATATAGCAAACAACGTCTTCTCTTTTCAGAGAAACAAATGTGCGTTTCTCACAGAAGGATTACTTGAAATTCATACACTTTCCAAAGAACATGATTATCTTTAGAAATAAAGATTCTCCAGAGAACAGGAATACTGTTCTCACTACTGACAATACTTTGACAAATCTTAAACAACGGCTTCTTTTTCGGTGAAACTAGTGTACGTTTCTCACAAAAGTATTTCAAGAAATTCATACATTTTCCAAGGAACATGATTATCGTTGGATGTAAAGGGTCTACAGAGAACAGGAACACTGTTCACACTTTTAGCACTACGTTGACATATAGCAAACAACGGCTACTCTTTTCGGAGAAACACATGAGCGTTTCTAACAAAAGCAGTTCATCAAATTCATACACTTTCCAAAGAACATGATTATCTTTCACAGTGAAAAGGAACACTGTACTCACTTCTAACACTACTTTGAAATATACCAAACAATGGCTTCTCTTTTCAGAGAAACACATGTGCGTTTCTCACAAAAGCATTTCATGAAATTCATACACTTTCCAAGGAACATGATTATCATCCGAAATAAAGATAATACATTTTACAAGGAACATGATTATCTTTGGAAGTAAAGGTTCTACAGAGAACAGGAACACTGATCTCACTTGTGACTAACACTACTTTGACATATAGCAAACAACGGCTTCTCTTTTCAGAGAAACACACGTGCGTTTCTCACAAAAGCAGTTCATCAAATTCATACACTTTCCAAAGAATATGATTATCTTTCGAAGTAAAGATTCTACAGAGAACAGGAACACTGTTCTCACTTCTATCAATACTTTGACATATAGCAAACAATGGCTTCTCTTTGCAGAGAAACACATGTGCGTTTCTCACAAAAGCATTTCATGAAATTCATACACTTTCAAAAGAACATGATTATCGTTCAAAGTAAAGGTTCTACAGAGAACAGGAACACTGCTCGCACTTCTAACAATACTTTGACATATAGCAAACAACGTCTTCTCTTTTCAGAGAAACACATGTGCGTTTCTCACAGAAGGATTACTTGAAATTCATACACTTTCCAAGGAACATGATTATCATCCGAAATAAAGATTCTCCAGAGAACAGGAACACTGTTCTCACTTCTGACAATAGTTTGACAAATCTTAAACAACGGCTTCTTTTTTCGGAGAAACTAGTGGACGTTTCTCACAAAAGTATTTCACGAAATTCATACATTTTCCAAGTAACATGATTATCGTTGGACGTAAAGGGTCTACAGAGAACAGGAACACTGTTCACACTTTTAACACTACTTTGACATATAGCAAACAACGACTTCTCTTTTCAGAGAAACACATGTGCTTTTCTCACAAAAGCAGTTCATCAAATTCATACACTTTCCAAAGAACATAATTATCTTTCGAAGTAAAGATTCTACAGAGAACAGGAACACTGTTCTCACTTCTGACAATACTTTGACAAATCTCAAATAACGGCTTCTCCTTTCAGAAAAATACTTGTGCGTTTCTCAAAAAAGCATTTCATGAAATCCATACACTTTCAAAGAAGATGATTCTCGTTCAAAGTAAAGCGTCTGCAGTGAATAGCAAAACTTCTCATTTGAGAAACACGTGTGTATATCACAAAAGCATTTCATGAAATTCATACACTTTCAAAAGAACGTGATTATCTTTCACAGTAAACCTTCTACAGTGAATGGAACACTGTACTCCAAACACTACTTTGACATATAGCAAACAACGTCTTCTCTTTTCAGAGAAACAAATGTGCGTTTCTCACAGAAGGATTACTTGAAATTCATACACTTTCCAAAGAACATGATTATCTTTCGAAATAAAGATTCTCCAGAGAACAGGAATACTGTTCTCACTACTGACAATACTTTGACAAATCTTAAACAACGGCTTCTTTTTCGGTGAAACTAGTGTACGTTTCTCACAAAAGTATTTCAAGAAATTCATACATTTTCCAAGGAACATGATTATCGTTGGATGTAAAGGGTCTACAGAGAACAGGAAAACTGTTCACACTTTTAGCACTACGTTGACATATTGCAAACAACGGCTACTCTTTTCGGAGAAACACATGAGCGTTTCTAACAAAAGCAGTTCATCAAATTCATACACTTTCAAAAGAACATGATTATCTTTCACAGTAAACCTTCTACAGTGAAAAGGAACACTGTACTCACTTCTAACACTACTTTGAAATATACCAAACAACGGCTTCTCTTTTCAGAGAAACAAATGTGCGTTTCTCACAGAAGGATTACTTGAAATTCATACACTTTCCAAAGAACATCATTATCTTTCGAAATAAAGATTCTCCAGAGAACAGGAATACTGTTCTCACTACTGACAATACTTTGACAAATCTTAAACAACGGCTTCTTTTTCGGAGAAACTAGTGTACGATTCTCACAAAAGTATTTCAAGAAATTCATACATTTTCCAAGGAACTTGATTATCGTTGGACGTAAAGGGTCTACAGAGAACAGGAACACTGTTCTCACTTTTAACACTACTTTGACATATAGCAAACAACGACTTCTCTTTTCAGAGAAACACATGTGCGTTTCTTACAAAAGCAGTTCATCAAATTCATATACTTTCCAAAGAACATAATTATCTTTCGAAGTAAAGATTCTACAGAGAACAGGAACACTGTTCTCACTTCTGACAATACTTTGACAAATCTCAAATAACGGCTTCTCCTTTCAGAAAAACACTTGTGCGTTTCTCAAAAATGCATTTCATGAAATCCATACACTTTCAAAGAAGATGATTCTCTTTCAAAGTAAAGCGTCTGCAGTGAATAGCAAAATTTCTCATTGGAGAAACACGTGTGTATCTCACAAAAGCATTTCATGAAATTCATACACTTTCAAAAGAAGGTGATTATCGTACATAGTAAACCTTCTACAGTGAAACGGAACACTGTACTCACTTCTAACATTACTTTGACATATAGCAAACAACGTCTTCTCTTTTCAGAGAAACAAATGTGCGTTTCTCATAGAAGGATTACTTGAAATTCATACACTTTCCAAAGAACATGATTATCTTTCGAAATAAAGATTCTCCAGAGAACAGGAATACTGTTCTCACTACTGACAATACTTTGACAAATCTTAAACAACGGCTTCTTTTTCGGAGAAACTAGTGTACGTTTCTCACAAAAGTATTTCAAGAAATTCATACATTTTCAAGGAACATGATTATCGTTAATTGTAAAGGGTCTACAGAGAACAGGAACACTGTTCACACTTTTAGCACTACGTTGACATATAGCAAACAACGGCTACTCTTTTCGGAGAAACACATGAGCGTTTCTAACAAAAGCAGTTCATCAAATTCATACACTTTCCAAAGAACATGATTATCTTTCGAAGTAAAGATTCTACAGAGAACAGGAACACTGTTCTCACTTCTGACAATGCTTTGACAAATCTCAAATAACGGCTTCTCCTTTCAGAAAAACACTTGTGCGTTTCTCAAAAATGCATTTCCTGAAATTCATACACTTTCAAAGAAGATGATTCTCTTTCAAAGTGTAGGGTCTGCAGTGAATATCAAAACTTCTCATTTGAGAAACACGTGTGTATCTCACAAAAGCATTTCATGAAATTCATAAACTTTCAAAAGAACGTGTTTATCTTTCACAGTAAACCTTCTACAGTGAAAAGGTACACTGTACTCACTTCTAACAATACTTTGACATATACCAAACAACGGCTTCTCTTTTCAGAGAAACACAAGTGCGTTTCTCACAAAGGCATTTCATGAAATTCATACACTTTCAAAAGAACATGATTATCTTTCGAAGTAAAGGTTCCACAGAGAACAGGAACACTGTTCGCACTTCTAACAATACTTTGACATATAGCAAACAACGTCTTCTCTTTTCAGAGAAACACGTGTGCGTTTCTCACAGAAGGATTACTTGAAATTCATACACTTTCCAAGGAACATGATTATCATCCGAAATAAAGATTCTCCAGAGAACAGGAACACTGTTCTCACTTCTGACAATAGTTTGACAAATCTTAAACAACGGCTTCTTTTTTCGGAGAAACTAGTGGACGTTTCTCACAAAAGTATTTCACGAAATTCATACATTTTCCAAGTAACATGATTATCGTTGGACGTAAAGGGTCTACAGAGAACAGGAACACTGTTCACACTTTTAACACTACTTTGACATATAGCAAACAACGACTTCTCTTTTCAGAGAAACACATGTGCTTTTCTCACAAAAGCAGTTCATCAAATTCATACACTTTCGAAAGAACATAATTATTTCGAAGTAAAGATTCTACAGAGAACAGGAACACTGTTCTCACTTCTGACAATACTTTGACAAATCTCAAATAATGGCTTCTCCTTTCAGAAAAATACTTGTGCGTTTCTCAAAAAAGCATTTCATGAAATCCATACACTTTCAAAGAAGATGATTCTCGTTCAAAGTAAAGCGTCTGCAGTGAATAGCAAAACTTCTCATTTGAGAAACACGTGTGTATATCACAAAAGCATTTCATGAAATTCATACACTTTCAAAAGAACGTGATTATCTTTCACAGTAAACCTTCTACAGTGAATGGAACACTGTACTCCAAACACTACTTTGACATATAGCAAACAACGTCTTCTCTTTTCAGAGAAACAAATGTGCGTTTCTCACAGAAGGATTACTTGAAATTCATACACTTTCCAAAGAACATGATTATCTTTAGAAATAAAGATTCTCCAGAGAACAGGAATACTGTTCTCACTACTGACAATACTTTGACAAATCTTAAACAACGGCTTCTTTTTCGGTGAAACTAGTGTACGTTTCTCACAAAAGTATTTCAAGAAATTCATACATTTTCCAAGGAACATGATTATCGTTGGATGTAAAGGGTCTACAGAGAACAGGAACACTGTTCACACTTTTAGCACTACGTTGACATATAGCAAACAACGGCTACTCTTTTCGGAGAAACACATGAGCGTTTCTAACAAAAGCAGTTCATCAAATTCATACACTTTCCAAAGAACATGATTATCTTTCACAGTGAAAAGGAACACTGTACTCACTTCTAACACTACTTTGAAATATACCAAACAATGGCTTCTCTTTTCAGAGAAACACATGTGCGTTTCTCACAAAAGCATTTCATGAAATTCATACACTTTCCAAGGAACATGATTATCATCCGAAATAAAGATAATACATTTTACAAGGAACATGATTATCTTTGGAAGTAAAGGTTCTACAGAGAACAGGAACACTGATCTCACTTGTGACTAACACTACTTTGACATATAGCAAACAACGGCTTCTCTTTTCAGAGAAACACACGTGCGTTTCTCACAAAAGCAGTTCATCAAATTCATACACTTTCCAAAGAATATGATTATCTTTCGAAGTAAAGATTCTACAGAGAACAGGAACACTGTTCTCACTTCTATCAATACTTTGACATATAGCAAACAATGGCTTCTCTTTTCAGAGAAACACATGTGCGTTTCTCACAAAAGCATTTCATGAAATTCATACACTTTCAAAAGAACATGATTATCGTTCAAAGTAAAGGTTCTACAGAGAACAGGAACACTGCTCGCACTTCTAACAATACTTTGACATATAGCAAACAACGTCTTCTCTTTTCAGAGAAACACATGTGCGTTTCTCACAGAAGGATTACTTGAAATTCATACACTTTCCAAGGAACATGATTATCATCCGAAATAAAGATTCTCCAGAGAACAGGAACACTGTTCTCACTTCTGACAATAGTTTGACAAATCTTAAACAACGGCTTCTTTTTTCGGAGAAACTAGTGGACGTTTCTCACAAAAGTATTTCACGAAATTCATACATTTTCCAAGTAACATGATTATCGTTGGACGTAAAGGGTCTACAGAGAACAGGAACACTGTTCACACTTTTAACACTACTTTGACATATAGCAAACAACGACTTCTCTTTTCAGAGAAACACATGTGCTTTTCTCACAAAAGCAGTTCATCAAATTCATACACTTTCCAAAGAACATAATTATCTTTCGAAGTAAAGATTCTACAGAGAACAGGAACACTGTTCTCACTTCTGACAATACTTTGACAAATCTCAAATAACGGCTTCTCCTTTCAGAAAAACACTTGTGCGTTTCTCAAAAAAGCATTTCATGAAATCCATACACTTTCAAAGAAGATGATTCTCGTTCAAAGTAAAGCGTCTGCAGTGAATAGCAAAACTTCTCATTTGAGAAACACGTGTGTATATCACAAAAGCATTTCATGAAATTCATACACTTTCAAAAGAACGTGATTATCTTTCACTGTAAACCTTCTACAGTGAATGGAACACTGTACTCCAAACACTACTTTGACATATAGCAAACAACGTCTTCTCTTTTCAGAGAAACAAATGTGCGTTTCTCACAGAAGGATTACTTGAAATTCATACACTTTCCAAAGAACATGATTATCTTTCGAAATAAAGATTCTCCAGAGAACAGGAATACTGTTCTCACTACTGACAATACTTTGACAAATCTTAAACAACGGCTTCTTTTTCGGTGAAACTAGTGTACGTTTCTCACAAAAGTATTTCAAGAAATTCATACATTTTCCAAGGAACATGATTATCGTTGGATGTAAAGGGTCTACAGAGAACAGGAACACTGTTCACACTTTTAGCACTACGTTGACATATTGCAAACAACGGCTACTCTTTTCGGAGAAACACATGAGCGTTTCTAACAAAAGCAGTTCATCAAATTCATACACTTTCAAAAGAACATGATTATCTTTCACAGTAAACCTTCTACAGTGAAAAGGAACACTGTACTCACTTCTAACACTACTTTGAAATATACCAAACAACGGCTTCTCTTTTCAGAGAAACAAATGTGCGTTTCTCACAGAAGGATTACTTGAAATTCATACACTTTCCAAAGAACATCATTATCTTTCGAAATAAAGATTCTCCAGAGAACAGGAATACTGTTCTCACTACTGACAATACTTTGACAAATCTTAAACAACGGCTTCTTTTTCGGAGAAACTAGTGTACGTTTCTCACAAAAGTATTTCAAGAAATTCATACATTTTCCAAGGAACTTGATTATCGTTGGACGTAAAGGGTCTACAGAGAACAGGAACACTGTTCTCACTTTTAACACTACTTTGACATATAGCAAACAACGACTTCTCTTTTCAGAGAAACACATGTGCGTTTCTTACAAAAGCAGTTCATCAAATTCATATACTTTCCAAAGAACATAATTATCTTTCGAAGCAAAGATTCTACAGAGAACAGGAACACTGTTCTCACTTCTGACAATACTTTGACAAATCTCAAATAACGGCTTCTCCTTTCAGAAAAACACTTGTGCGTTTCTCAAAAATGCATTTCATGAAATCCGTACACTTTCAAAGAAGATGATTCTCTTTCAAAGTAAAGCGTCTGCAGTGAATAGCAAAATTTCTCATTGGAGAAACACGTGTGTATCTCACAAAAGCATTTCATGAAATTCATACACTTTCAAAAGAAGGTGATTATCGTACATAGTAAACCTTCTACAGTGAAACGGAACACTGTACTCACTTCTAACATTACTTTGACATATAGCAAACAACGGCTTCTCTTTTCAAAGAAACACATGTGCGTTTCTCACAAAGGCATTTCATGAAATCCATACACTTTCAAAGAAGATGATTCTCTTTCAAAGTAAAGCGTCTGCAGTGAATAGCAAAACTTCTCATTTGAGAAACACGTGTGTATATCACAAAAGCATTTCACGAAATTCATACACTTTCAAAAGAACGTGATTATCTTTCACAGTAAACCTTCTACAGTGAATGGAACACTGTACTCCAAACACTACTTTGACATATAGCAAACAACGTCTTCTCTTTTCAGAGAAACAAATGTGCGTTTCTCACAGAAGGATTACTTGAAATTCATACACTTTCCAAAGAACATGATTATCTTTCGAAATAAAGATTCTCCAGAGAACAGGAATACTGTTCTCACTACTGACAATACTTTGACAAATCTTAAACAACGGCTTCTTTTTCGGAGAAACTAGTGTACGTTTCTCACAAAAGTATTTCAAGAAATTCATACATTTTCCAAGGAACTTGATTATCGTTGGACGTAAAGGGTCTACAGAGAACAGGAACACTGTTCTCACTTTTAACACTACTTTGACATATAGCAAACAACGACTTCTCTTTTCAGAGAAACACATGTGCGTTTCTTACAAAAGCAGTTCATCAAATTCATATACTTTCCAAAGAACATAATTATCTTTCGAAGTAAAGATTCTACAGAGAACAGGAACACTGTTCTCACTTCTGACAATACTTTGACAAATCTCAAATAACGGCTTCTCCTTTCAGAAAAACACTTGTGCGTTTCTCAAAAATGCATTTCATGAAATCCATACACTTTCAAAGAAGATGATTCTCTTTCAAAGTAAAGCGTCTGCAGTGAATAGCAAAATTTCTCATTGGAGAAACACGTGTGTATCTCACAAAAGCATTTCATGAAATTCATACACTTTCAAAAGAAGGTGATTATCGTACATAGTAAACCTTCTACAGTGAAACGGAACACTGTACTCACTTCTAACATTACTTTGACATATAGCAAACAACGGCTTCTCTTTTCAAAGAAACACATGTGCGTTTCTCACAAAGGCATTTCATGAAATCCATACACTTTCAAAGAAGATGATTCTCTTTCAAAGTAAAGCGTCTGCAGTGAATAGCAAAACTTCTCATTTGAGAAACACGTGTGTATATCACAAAAGCATTTCACGAAATTCATACACTTTCAAAAGAACGTGATTATCTTTCACAGTAAACCTTCTACAGTGAATGGAACACTGTACTCCAAACACTACTTTGACATATAGCAAACAACGTCTTCTCTTTTCAGAGAAACAAATGTGCGTTTCTCACAGAAGGATTACTTGAAATTCATACACTTTCCAAAGAACATGATTATCTTTCGAAATAAAGATTCTCCAGAGAACAGGAATACTGTTCTCACTACTGACAATACTTTGACAAATCTTAAACAACGGCTTCTTTTTCGGAGAAACTAGTGTACGTTTCTCACAAAAGTATTTCAAGAAATTCATACATTTTCAAGGAACATGATTATCGTTAATTGTAAAGGGTCTACAGAGAACAGGAACACTGTTCACACTTTTAGCACTACGTTGACATATAGCAAACAACGGCTACTCTTTTCGGAGAAACACATGAGCGTTTCTAACAAAAGCAGTTCATCAAATTCATACACTTTCCAAAGAACATGATTATCTTTCGAAGTAAAGATTCTACAGAGAACAGGAACACTGTTCTCACTTCTGACAATGCTTTGACAAATCTCAAATAACGGCTTCTCCTTTCAGAAAAACACTTGTGCGTTTCTCAAAAATGCATTTCCTGAAATTCATACACTTTCAAAGAAGATGATTCTCTTTCAAAGTGTAGGGTCTGCAGTGAATATCAAAACTTCTCATTTGAGAAACACGTGTGTATCTCACAAAAGCATTTCATGAAATTCATAAACTTTCAAAAGAACGTGTTTATCTTTCACAGTAAACCTTCTACAGTGAAAAGGTACACTGTACTCACTTCTAACAATACTTTGACATATACCAAACAACGGCTTCTCTTTTCAGAGAAACACAAGTGCGTTTCTCACAAAGGCATTTCATGAAATTCATACACTTTCAAAAGAACATGATTATCTTTCGAAGTAAAGGTTCCACAGAGAACAGGAACACTGTTCGCACTTCTAACAATACTTTGACATATAGCAAACAACGTCTTCTCTTTTCAGAGAAACACGTGTGCGTTTCTCACAGAAGGATTACTTGAAATTCATACACTTTCCAAGGAACATGATTATCATCCGAAATAAAGATTCTCCAGAGAACAGGAACACTGTTCTCACTTCTGACAATAGTTTGACAAATCTTAAACAACGGCTTCTTTTTTCGGAGAAACTAGTGTACGTTTCTCACAAAAGTATTTCACGAAATTCATACATTTTCCAAGTAACATGATTATCGTTGGACGTAAAGGGTCTACAGAGAACAGGAACACTGTTCACACTTTTAACACTACTTTGACATATAGCAAACAACGACTTCTCTTTTCAGAGAAACACATGTGCTTTTCTCACAAAAGCAGTTCATCAAATTCATACACTTTCGAAAGAACATAATTATTTCGAAGTAAAGATTCTACAGAGAACAGGAACACTGTTCTCACTTCTGACAATACTTTGACAAATCTCAAATAATGGCTTCTCCTTTCAGAAAAATACTTGTGCGTTTCTCAAAAAAGCATTTCATGAAATCCATACACTTTCAAAGAAGATGATTCTCGTTCAAAGTAAAGCGTCTGCAGTGAATAGCAAAACTTCTCATTTGAGAAACACGTGTGTATATCACAAAAGCATTTCATGAAATTCATACACTTTCAAAAGAACGTGATTATCTTTCACAGTAAACCTTCTACAGTGAATGGAACACTGTACTCCAAACACTACTTTGACATATAGCAAACAACGTCTTCTGTTTTCAGAGAAACAAATGTGCGTTTCTCACAGAAGGATTACTTGAAATTCATACACTTTCCAAAGAACATGATTATCTTTAGAAATAAAGATTCTCCAGAGAACAGGAATACTGTTCTCACTACTGACAATACTTTGACAAATCTTAAACAACGGCTTCTTTTTCGGTGAAACTAGTGTACGTTTCTCACAAAAGTATTTCAAGAAATTCATACATTTTCCAAGGAACATGATTATCGTTGGATGTAAAGGGTCTACAGAGAACAGGAACACTGTTCACACTTTTAGCACTACGTTGACATATATCAAACAACGGCTACTCTTTTCGGAGAAACACATGAGCGTTTCTAACAAAAGCAGTTCATCAAATTCATACACTTTCCAAAGAACATGATTATCTTTCACAGTGAAAAGGAACACTGTACTCACTTCTAACACTACTTTGAAATATACCAAACAATGGCTTCTCTTTTCAGAGAAACACATGTGTGTTTCTCACAAAAGCATTTCATGAAATTCATACACTTTCCAAGGAACATGATTATCATCCGAAATAAAGATAATACATTTTACAAGGAACATGATTATCTTTGGAAGGAAAGGTTCTACAGAGAACAGGAACACTGATCTCACTTGTGACTAACACTACTTTGACATATAGCAAACAACGGCTTCTCTTTTCAGAGAAACACACGTGCGTTTCTCACAAAAGCAGTTCATCAAATTCATACACTTTCCAAAGAATATGATTATCTTTCGAAGTAAAGATTCTACAGAGAACAGGAACACTGTTCTCACTTCTATCAATACTTTGACATATAGCAAACAATGGCTTCTCTTTGCAGAGAAACACATGTGCGTTTCTCACAAAAGCATTTCATGAAATTCATACACTTTCAAAAGAACATGATTATCGTTCAAAGTAAAGGTTCTACAGAGAACAGGAACACTGCTCGCACTTCTAACAATACTTTGACATATAGCAAACAACGTCTTCTCTTTTCAGAGAAACACATGTGCGTTTCTCACAGAAGGATTACTTGAAATTCATACACTTTCCAAGGAACATGATTATCATCCGAAATAAAGATTCTCCAGAGAACAGGAACACTGTTCTCACTTCTGACAATAGTTTGACAAATCTTAAACAACGGCTTCTTTTTTCGGAGAAACTAGTGGACGTTTCTCACAAAAGTATTTCACGAAATTCATACATTTTCCAAGTAACATGATTATCGTTGGACGTAAAGGGTCTACAGAGAACAGGAACACTGTTCACACTTTTAACACTACTTTGACATATAGCAAACAACGACTTCTCTTTTCAGAGAAACACATGTGCTTTTCTCACAAAAGCAGTTCATCAAATTCATACACTTTCCAAAGAACATAATTATCTTTCGAAGTAAAGATTCTACAGAGAACAGGAACACTGTTCTCACTTCTGACAATACTTTGACAAATCTCAAATAACGGCTTCTCCTTTCAGAAAAACACTTGTGCGTTTCTCAAAAAAGCATTTCATGAAATCCATACACTTTCAAAGAAGATGATTCTCGTTCAAAGTAAAGCGTCTGCAGTGAATAGCAAAACTTCTCATTTGAGAAACACGTGTGTATATCACAAAAGCATTTCATGAAATTCATACACTTTCAAAAGAACGTGATTATCTTTCACAGTAAACCTTCTACAGTGAATGGAACACTGTACTCCAAACACTACTTTGACATATAGCAAACAACGTCTTCTCTTTTCAGAGAAACAAATGTGCGTTTCTCACAGAAGGATTACTTGAAGTTCATACACTTTCCAAAGAACATGATTATCTTTCGAAATAAAGATTCTCCAGAGAACAGGAATACTGTTCTCACTACTGACAATACTTTGACAAATCTTAAACAACGGCTTCTTTTTCGGAGAAACTAGTGTACGTTTCTCACAAAAGTATTTCAAGAAATTCATACATTTTCAAGGAACATGATTATCGTTAATTGTAAAGGGTCTACAGAGAACAGGAACACTGTTCACACTTTTAGCACTACGTTGACATATAGCAAACAACGGCTACTCTTTTCGGAGAAACACATGAGCGTTTCTAACAAAAGCAGTTCATCAAATTCATACACTTTCCAAAGAACATGATTATCTTTCGAAGTAAAGATTCTACAGAGAACAGGAACACTGTTCTCACTTCTGACAATGCTTTGACAAATCTCAAATAACGGCTTCTCCTTTCAGAAAAACACTTGTGCGTTTCTCAAAAATGCATTTCCTGAAATTCATACACTTTCAAAGAAGATGATTCTCTTTCAAAGTGTAGGGTCTGCAGTGAATATCAAAACTTCTCATTTGAGAAACACGTGTGTATCTCACAAAAGCATTTCATGAAATTCATAAACTTTCAAAAGAACGTGTTTATCTTTCACAGTAAACCTTCTACAGTGAAAAGGTACACTGTACTCACTTCTAACAATACTTTGACATATACCAAACAACGGCTTCTCTTTTCAGAGAAACACAAGTGCGTTTCTCACAAAGGCATTTCATGAAATTCATACACTTTCAAAAGAACATGATTATCTTTCGAAGTAAAGGTTCCACAGAGAACAGGAACACTGTTCGCACTTCTAACAATACTTTGACATATAGCAAACAACGTCTTCTCTTTTCAGAGAAACACGTGTGCGTTTCTCACAGAAGGATTACTTGAAATTCATACACTTTCCAAGGAACATGATTATCATCCGAAATAAAGATTCTCCAGAGAACAGGAACACTGTTCTCACTTCTGACAATAGTTTGACAAATCTTAAACAACGGCTTCTTTTTTCGGAGAAACTAGTGGACGTTTCTCACAAAAGTATTTCACGAAATTCATACATTTTCCAAGTAACATGATTATCGTTGGACGTAAAGGGTCTACAGAGAACAGGAACACTGTTCACACTTTTAACACTACTTTGACATATAGCAAACAACGACTTCTCTTTTCAGAGAAACACATGTGCTTTTCTCACAAAAGCAGTTCATCAAATTCATACACTTTCGAAAGAACATAATTATTTCGAAGTAAAGATTCTACAGAGAACAGGAACACTGTTCTCACTTCTGACAATACTTTGACAAATCTCAAATAATGGCTTCTCCTTTCAGAAAAATACTTGTGCGTTTCTCAAAAAAGCATTTCATGAAATCCATACACTTTCAAAGAAGATGATTCTCGTTCAAAGTAAAGCGTCTGCAGTGAATAGCAAAACTTCTCATTTGAGAAACACGTGTGTATATCACAAAAGCATTTCATGAAATTCATACACTTTCAAAAGAACGTGATTATCTTTCACAGTAAACCTTCTACAGTGAATGGAACACTGTACTCCAAACACTACTTTGACATATAGCAAACAACGTCTTCTCTTTTCAGAGAAACAAATGTGCGTTTCTCACAGAAGGATTACTTGAAATTCATACACTTTCCAAAGAACATGATTATCTTTAGAAATAAAGATTCTCCAGAGAACAGGAATACTGTTCTCACTACTGACAATACTTTGACAAATCTTAAACAACGGCTTCTTTTTCGGTGAAACTAGTGTACGTTTCTCACAAAAGTATTTCAAGAAATTCATACATTTTCCAAGGAACATGATTATCGTTGGATGTAAAGGGTCTACAGAGAACAGGAACACTGTTCACACTTTTAGCACTACGTTGACATATAGCAAACAACGGCTACTCTTTTCGGAGAAACACATGAGCGTTTCTAACAAAAGCAGTTCATCAAATTCATACACTTTCCAAAGAACATGATTATCTTTCACAGTGAAAAGGAACACTGTACTCACTTCTAACACTACTTTGAAATATACCAAACAATGGCTTCTCTTTTCAGAGAAACACATGTGCGTTTCTCACAAAAGCATTTCATGAAATTCATACACTTTCCAAGGAACATGATTATCATCCGAAATAAAGATAATACATTTTACAAGGAACATGATTATCTTTGGAAGTAAAGGTTCTACAGAGAACAGGAACACTGATCTCACTTGTGACTAACACTACTTTGACATATAGCAAACAACGGCTTCTCTTTTCAGAGAAACACACGTGCGTTTCTCACAAAAGCAGTTCATCAAATTCATACACTTTCCAAAGAATATGATTATCTTTCGAAGTAAAGATTCTACAGAGAACAGGAACACTGTTCTCACTTCTATCAATACTTTGACATATAGCAAACAATGGCTTCTCTTTTCAGAGAAACACATGTGCGTTTCTCACAAAAGCATTTCATGAAATTCATACACTTTCAAAAGAACATGATTATCGTTCAAAGTAAAGGTTCTACAGAGAACAGGAACACTGCTCGCACTTCTAACAATACTTTGACATATAGCAAACAACGTCTTCTCTTTTCAGAGAAACACATGTGCGTTTCTCACAGAAGGATTACTTGAAATTCATACACTTTCCAAGGAACATGATTATCATCCGAAATAAAGATTCTCCAGAGAACAGGAACACTGTTCTCACTTCTGACAATAGTTTGACAAATCTTAAACAACGGCTTCTTTTTTCGGAGAAACTAGTGGACGTTTCTCACAAAAGTATTTCACGAAATTCATACATTTTCCAAGTAACATGATTATCGTTGGACGTAAAGGGTCTACAGAGAACAGGAACACTGTTCACACTTTTAACACTACTTTGACATATAGCAAACAACGACTTCTCTTTTCAGAGAAACACATGTGCTTTTCTCACAAAAGCAGTTCATCAAATTCATACACTTTCCAAAGAACATAATTATCTTTCGAAGTAAAGATTCTACAGAGAACAGGAACACTGTTCTCACTTCTGACAATACTTTGACAAATCTCAAATAACGGCTTCTCCTTTCAGAAAAATACTTGTGCGTTTCTCAAAAAAGCATTTCATGAAATCCATACACTTTCAAAGAAGATGATTCTCGTTCAAAGTAAAGCGTCTGCAGTGAATAGCAAAACTTCTCATTTGAGAAACACGTGTGTATATCACAAAAGCATTTCATGAAATTCATACACTTTCAAAAGAACGTGATTATCTTTCACAGTAAACCTTCTACAGTGAATGGAACACTGTACTCCAAACACTACTTTGACATATAGCAAACAACGTCTTCTCTTTTCAGAGAAACAAATGTGCGTTTCTCACAGAAGGATTACTTGAAATTCATACACTTTCCAAAGAACATGATTATCTTTCGAAATAAAGATTCTCCAGAGAACAGGAATACTGTTCTCACTACTGACAATACTTTGACAAATCTTAAACAACGGCTTCTTTTTCGGTGAAACTAGTGTACGTTTCTCACAAAAGTATTTCAAGAAATTCATACATTTTCCAAGGAACATGATTATCGTTGGATGTAAAGGGTCTACAGAGAACAGGAAAACTGTTCACACTTTTAGCACTACGTTGACATATTGCAAACAACGGCTACTCTTTTCGGAGAAACACATGAGCGTTTCTAACAAAAGCAGTTCATCAAATTCATACACTTTCAAAAGAACATGATTATCTTTCACAGTAAACCTTCTACAGTGAAAAGGAACACTGTACTCACTTCTAACACTACTTTGAAATATACCAAACAACGGCTTCTCTTTTCAGAGAAACAAATGTGCGTTTCTCACAGAAGGATTACTTGAAATTCATACACTTTCCAAAGAACATCATTATCTTTCGAAATAAAGATTCTCCAGAGAACAGGAATACTGTTCTCACTACTGACAATACTTTGACAAATCTTAAACAACGGCTTCTTTTTCGGAGAAACTAGTGTACGATTCTCACAAAAGTATTTCAAGAAATTCATACATTTTCCAAGGAACTTGATTATCGTTGGACGTAAAGGGTCTACAGAGAACAGGAACACTGTTCTCACTTTTAACACTACTTTGACATATAGCAAACAACGACTTCTCTTTTCAGAGAAACACATGTGCGTTTCTTACAAAAGCAGTTCATCAAATTCATATACTTTCCAAAGAACATAATTATCTTTCGAAGTAAAGATTCTACAGAGAACAGGAACACTGTTCTCACTTCTGACAATACTTTGACAAATCTCAAATAACGGCTTCTCCTTTCAGAAAAACACTTGTGCGTTTCTCAAAAATGCATTTCATGAAATCCATACACTTTCAAAGAAGATGATTCTCTTTCAAAGTAA
The DNA here is from genome assembly GCF_018167655.1 of Microtus oregoni. Lineage (NCBI taxonomy): Eukaryota > Metazoa > Chordata > Mammalia > Rodentia > Cricetidae > Microtus > Microtus oregoni. The sequence goes on from NW_024543207.1 coordinate 1,176,815, forward strand.
AGCGTCTGCAGTGAATAGCAAAATTTCTCATTGGAGAAACACGTGTGTATCTCACAAAAGCATTTCATGAAATTCATACACTTTCAAAAGAAGGTGATTATCGTACATAGTAAACCTTCTACAGTGAAACGGAACACTGTACTCACTTCTAACATTACTTTGACATATAGCAAACAACGTCTTCTCTTTTCAGAGAAACAAATGTGCGTTTCTCATAGAAGGATTACTTGAAATTCATACACTTTCCAAAGAACATGATTATCTTTCGAAATAAAGATTCTCCAGAGAACAGGAATACTGTTCTCACTACTGACAATACTTTGACAAATCTTAAACAACGGCTTCTTTTTCGGAGAAACTAGTGTACGTTTCTCACAAAAGTATTTCAAGAAATTCATACATTTTCAAGGAACATGATTATCGTTAATTGTAAAGGGTCTACAGAGAACAGGAACACTGTTCACACTTTTAGCACTACGTTGACATATAGCAAACAACGGCTACTCTTTTCGGAGAAACACATGAGCGTTTCTAACAAAAGCAGTTCATCAAATTCATACACTTTCCAAAGAACATGATTATCTTTCGAAGTAAAGATTCTACAGAGAACAGGAACACTGTTCTCACTTCTGACAATGCTTTGACAAATCTCAAATAACGGCTTCTCCTTTCAGAAAAACACTTGTGCGTTTCTCAAAAATGCATTTCCTGAAATTCATACACTTTCAAAGAAGATGATTCTCTTTCAAAGTGTAGGGTCTGCAGTGAATATCAAAACTTCTCATTTGAGAAACACGTGTGTATCTCACAAAAGCATTTCATGAAATTCATAAACTTTCAAAAGAACGTGTTTATCTTTCACAGTAAACCTTCTACAGTGAAAAGGTACACTGTACTCACTTCTAACAATACTTTGACATATACCAAACAACGGCTTCTCTTTTCAGAGAAACACAAGTGCGTTTCTCACAAAGGCATTTCATGAAATTCATACACTTTCAAAAGAACATGATTATCTTTCGAAGTAAAGGTTCCACAGAGAACAGGAACACTGTTCGCACTTCTAACAATACTTTGACATATAGCAAACAACGTCTTCTCTTTTCAGAGAAACACGTGTGCGTTTCTCACAGAAGGATTACTTGAAATTCATACACTTTCCAAGGAACATGATTATCATCCGAAATAAAGATTCTCCAGAGAACAGGAACACTGTTCTCACTTCTGACAATAGTTTGACAAATCTTAAACAACGGCTTCTTTTTTCGGAGAAACTAGTGGACGTTTCTCACAAAAGTATTTCACGAAATTCATACATTTTCCAAGTAACATGATTATCGTTGGACGTAAAGGGTCTACAGAGAACAGGAACACTGTTCACACTTTTAACACTACTTTGACATATAGCAAACAACGACTTCTCTTTTCAGAGAAACACATGTGCTTTTCTCACAAAAGCAGTTCATCAAATTCATACACTTTCGAAAGAACATAATTATTTCGAAGTAAAGATTCTACAGAGAACAGGAACACTGTTCTCACTTCTGACAATACTTTGACAAATCTCAAATAATGGCTTCTCCTTTCAGAAAAATACTTGTGCGTTTCTCAAAAAAGCATTTCATGAAATCCATACACTTTCAAAGAAGATGATTCTCGTTCAAAGTAAAGCGTCTGCAGTGAATAGCAAAACTTCTCATTTGAGAAACACGTGTGTATATCACAAAAGCATTTCATGAAATTCATACACTTTCAAAAGAACGTGATTATCTTTCACAGTAAACCTTCTACAGTGAATGGAACACTGTACTCCAAACACTACTTTGACATATAGCAAACAACGTCTTCTCTTTTCAGAGAAACAAATGTGCGTTTCTCACAGAAGGATTACTTGAAATTCATACACTTTCCAAAGAACATGATTATCTTTCGAAATAAAGATTCTCCAGAGAACAGGAATACTGTTCTCACTACTGACAATACTTTGACAAATCTTAAACAACGGCTTCTTTTTCGGTGAAACTAGTGTACGTTTCTCACAAAAGTATTTCAAGAAATTCATACATTTTCCAAGGAACATGATTATCGTTGGATGTAAAGGGTCTACAGAGAACAGGAACACTGTTCACACTTTTAGCACTACGTTGACATATAGCAAACAACGGCTACTCTTTTCGGAGAAACACATGAGCGTTTCTAACAAAAGCAGTTCATCAAATTCATACACTTTCCAAAGAACATGATTATCTTTCACAGTGAAAAGGAACACTGTACTCACTTCTAACACTACTTTGAAATATACCAAACAATGGCTTCTCTTTTCAGAGAAACACATGTGCGTTTCTCACAAAAGCATTTCATGAAATTCATACACTTTCCAAGGAACATGATTATCATCCGAAATAAAGATAATACATTTTACAAGGAACATGATTATCTTTGGAAGTAAAGGTTCTACAGAGAACAGGAACACTGATCTCACTTGTGACTAACACTACTTTGACATATAGCAAACAACGGCTTCTCTTTTCAGAGAAACACACGTGCGTTTCTCACAAAAGCAGTTCATCAAATTCATACACTTTCCAAAGAATATGATTATCTTTCGAAGTAAAGATTCTACAGAGAACAGGAACACTGTTCTCACTTCTATCAATACTTTGACATATAGCAAACAATGGCTTCTCTTTTCAGAGAAACACATGTGCGTTTCTCACAAAAGCATTTCATGAAATTCATACACTTTCAAAAGAACATGATTATCGTTCAAAGTAAAGGTTCTACAGAGAACAGGAACACTGCTCGCACTTCTAACAATACTTTGACATATAGCAAACAACGTCTTCTCTTTTCAGAGAAACACATGTGCGTTTCTCACAGAAGGATTACTTGAAATTCATACACTTTCCAAGGAACATGATTATCATCCGAAATAAAGATTCTCCAGAGAACAGGAACACTGTTCTCACTTCTGACAATAGTTTGACAAATCTTAAACAACGGCTTCTTTTTTCGGAGAAACTAGTGGACGTTTCTCACAAAAGTATTTCACGAAATTCATACATTTTCCAAGTAACATGATTATCGTTGGACGTAAAGGGTCTACAGAGAACAGGAACACTGTTCACACTTTTAACACTACTTTGACATATAGCAAACAACGACTTCTCTTTTCAGAGAAACACATGTGCTTTTCTCACAAAAGCAGTTCATCAAATTCATACACTTTCCAAAGAACATAATTATCTTTCGAAGTAAAGATTCTACAGAGAACAGGAACACTGTTCTCACTTCTGACAATACTTTGACAAATCTCAAATAACGGCTTCTCCTTTCAGAAAAACACTTGTGCGTTTCTCAAAAAAGCATTTCATGAAATCCATACACTTTCAAAGAAGATGATTCTCGTTCAAAGTAAAGCGTCTGCAGTGAATAGCAAAACTTCTCATTTGAGAAACACGTGTGTATATCACAAAAGCATTTCATGAAATTCATACACTTTCAAAAGAACGTGATTATCTTTCACTGTAAACCTTCTACAGTGAATGGAACACTGTACTCCAAACACTACTTTGACATATAGCAAACAACGTCTTCTCTTTTCAGAGAAACAAATGTGCGTTTCTCACAGAAGGATTACTTGAAATTCATACACTTTCCAAAGAACATGATTATCTTTCGAAATAAAGATTCTCCAGAGAACAGGAATACTGTTCTCACTACTGACAATACTTTGACAAATCTTAAACAACGGCTTCTTTTTCGGTGAAACTAGTGTACGTTTCTCACAAAAGTATTTCAAGAAATTCATACATTTTCCAAGGAACATGATTATCGTTGGATGTAAAGGGTCTACAGAGAACAGGAACACTGTTCACACTTTTAGCACTACGTTGACATATTGCAAACAACGGCTACTCTTTTCGGAGAAACACATGAGCGTTTCTAACAAAAGCAGTTCATCAAATTCATACACTTTCAAAAGAACATGATTATCTTTCACAGTAAACCTTCTACAGTGAAAAGGAACACTGTACTCACTTCTAACACTACTTTGAAATATACCAAACAACGGCTTCTCTTTTCAGAGAAACAAATGTGCGTTTCTCACAGAAGGATTACTTGAAATTCATACACTTTCCAAAGAACATCATTATCTTTCGAAATAAAGATTCTCCAGAGAACAGGAATACTGTTCTCACTACTGACAATACTTTGACAAATCTTAAACAACGGCTTCTTTTTCGGAGAAACTAGTGTACGTTTCTCACAAAAGTATTTCAAGAAATTCATACATTTTCCAAGGAACTTGATTATCGTTGGACGTAAAGGGTCTACAGAGAACAGGAACACTGTTCTCACTTTTAACACTACTTTGACATATAGCAAACAACGACTTCTCTTTTCAGAGAAACACATGTGCGTTTCTTACAAAAGCAGTTCATCAAATTCATATACTTTCCAAAGAACATAATTATCTTTCGAAGCAAAGATTCTACAGAGAACAGGAACACTGTTCTCACTTCTGACAATACTTTGACAAATCTCAAATAACGGCTTCTCCTTTCAGAAAAACACTTGTGCGTTTCTCAAAAATGCATTTCATGAAATCCGTACACTTTCAAAGAAGATGATTCTCTTTCAAAGTAAAGCGTCTGCAGTGAATAGCAAAATTTCTCATTGGAGAAACACGTGTGTATCTCACAAAAGCATTTCATGAAATTCATACACTTTCAAAAGAAGGTGATTATCGTACATAGTAAACCTTCTACAGTGAAACGGAACACTGTACTCACTTCTAACATTACTTTGACATATAGCAAACAACGGCTTCTCTTTTCAAAGAAACACATGTGCGTTTCTCACAAAGGCATTTCATGAAATCCATACACTTTCAAAGAAGATGATTCTCTTTCAAAGTAAAGCGTCTGCAGTGAATAGCAAAACTTCTCATTTGAGAAACACGTGTGTATATCACAAAAGCATTTCACGAAATTCATACACTTTCAAAAGAACGTGATTATCTTTCACAGTAAACCTTCTACAGTGAATGGAACACTGTACTCCAAACACTACTTTGACATATAGCAAACAACGTCTTCTCTTTTCAGAGAAACAAATGTGCGTTTCTCACAGAAGGATTACTTGAAATTCATACACTTTCCAAAGAACATGATTATCTTTCGAAATAAAGATTCTCCAGAGAACAGGAATACTGTTCTCACTACTGACAATACTTTGACAAATCTTAAACAACGGCTTCTTTTTCGGAGAAACTAGTGTACGTTTCTCACAAAAGTATTTCAAGAAATTCATACATTTTCCAAGGAACTTGATTATCGTTGGACGTAAAGGGTCTACAGAGAACAGGAACACTGTTCTCACTTTTAACACTACTTTGACATATAGCAAACAACGACTTCTCTTTTCAGAGAAACACATGTGCGTTTCTTACAAAAGCAGTTCATCAAATTCATATACTTTCCAAAGAACATAATTATCTTTCGAAGTAAAGATTCTACAGAGAACAGGAACACTGTTCTCACTTCTGACAATACTTTGACAAATCTCAAATAACGGCTTCTCCTTTCAGAAAAACACTTGTGCGTTTCTCAAAAATGCATTTCATGAAATCCATACACTTTCAAAGAAGATGATTCTCTTTCAAAGTAAAGCGTCTGCAGTGAATAGCAAAATTTCTCATTGGAGAAACACGTGTGTATCTCACAAAAGCATTTCATGAAATTCATACACTTTCAAAAGAAGGTGATTATCGTACATAGTAAACCTTCTACAGTGAAACGGAACACTGTACTCACTTCTAACATTACTTTGACATATAGCAAACAACGGCTTCTCTTTTCAAAGAAACACATGTGCGTTTCTCACAAAGGCATTTCATGAAATCCATACACTTTCAAAGAAGATGATTCTCTTTCAAAGTAAAGCGTCTGCAGTGAATAGCAAAACTTCTCATTTGAGAAACACGTGTGTATATCACAAAAGCATTTCACGAAATTCATACACTTTCAAAAGAACGTGATTATCTTTCACAGTAAACCTTCTACAGTGAATGGAACACTGTACTCCAAACACTACTTTGACATATAGCAAACAACGTCTTCTCTTTTCAGAGAAACAAATGTGCGTTTCTCACAGAAGGATTACTTGAAATTCATACACTTTCCAAAGAACATGATTATCTTTCGAAATAAAGATTCTCCAGAGAACAGGAATACTGTTCTCACTACTGACAATACTTTGACAAATCTTAAACAACGGCTTCTTTTTCGGAGAAACTAGTGTACGTTTCTCACAAAAGTATTTCAAGAAATTCATACATTTTCAAGGAACATGATTATCGTTAATTGTAAAGGGTCTACAGAGAACAGGAACACTGTTCACACTTTTAGCACTACGTTGACATATAGCAAACAACGGCTACTCTTTTCGGAGAAACACATGAGCGTTTCTAACAAAAGCAGTTCATCAAATTCATACACTTTCCAAAGAACATGATTATCTTTCGAAGTAAAGATTCTACAGAGAACAGGAACACTGTTCTCACTTCTGACAATGCTTTGACAAATCTCAAATAACGGCTTCTCCTTTCAGAAAAACACTTGTGCGTTTCTCAAAAATGCATTTCCTGAAATTCATACACTTTCAAAGAAGATGATTCTCTTTCAAAGTGTAGGGTCTGCAGTGAATATCAAAACTTCTCATTTGAGAAACACGTGTGTATCTCACAAAAGCATTTCATGAAATTCATAAACTTTCAAAAGAACGTGTTTATCTTTCACAGTAAACCTTCTACAGTGAAAAGGTACACTGTACTCACTTCTAACAATACTTTGACATATACCAAACAACGGCTTCTCTTTTCAGAGAAACACAAGTGCGTTTCTCACAAAGGCATTTCATGAAATTCATACACTTTCAAAAGAACATGATTATCTTTCGAAGTAAAGGTTCCACAGAGAACAGGAACACTGTTCGCACTTCTAACAATACTTTGACATATAGCAAACAACGTCTTCTCTTTTCAGAGAAACACGTGTGCGTTTCTCACAGAAGGATTACTTGAAATTCATACACTTTCCAAGGAACATGATTATCATCCGAAATAAAGATTCTCCAGAGAACAGGAACACTGTTCTCACTTCTGACAATAGTTTGACAAATCTTAAACAACGGCTTCTTTTTTCAGAGAAACTAGTGTACGTTTCTCACAAAAGTATTTCACGAAATTCATACATTTTCCAAGTAACATGATTATCGTTGGACGTAAAGGGTCTACAGAGAACAGGAACACTGTTCACACTTTTAACACTACTTTGACATATAGCAAACAACGACTTCTCTTTTCAGAGAAACACATGTGCTTTTCTCACAAAAGCAGTTCATCAAATTCATACACTTTCGAAAGAACATAATTATTTCGAAGTAAAGATTCTACAGAGAACAGGAACACTGTTCTCACTTCTGACAATACTTTGACAAATCTCAAATAATGGCTTCTCCTTTCAGAAAAATACTTGTGCGTTTCTCAAAAAAGCATTTCATGAAATCCATACACTTTCAAAGAAGATGATTCTCGTTCAAAGTAAAGCGTCTGCAGTGAATAGCAAAACTTCTCATTTGAGAAACACGTGTGTATATCACAAAAGCATTTCATGAAATTCATACACTTTCAAAAGAACGTGATTATCTTTCACAGTAAACCTTCTACAGTGAATGGAACACTGTACTCCAAACACTACTTTGACATATAGCAAACAACGTCTTCTGTTTTCAGAGAAACAAATGTGCGTTTCTCACAGAAGGATTACTTGAAATTCATACACTTTCCAAAGAACATGATTATCTTTAGAAATAAAGATTCTCCAGAGAACAGGAATACTGTTCTCACTACTGACAATACTTTGACAAATCTTAAACAACGGCTTCTTTTTCGGTGAAACTAGTGTACGTTTCTCACAAAAGTATTTCAAGAAATTCATACATTTTCCAAGGAACATGATTATCGTTGGATGTAAAGGGTCTACAGAGAACAGGAACACTGTTCACACTTTTAGCACTACGTTGACATATATCAAACAACGGCTACTCTTTTCGGAGAAACACATGAGCGTTTCTAACAAAAGCAGTTCATCAAATTCATACACTTTCCAAAGAACATGATTATCTTTCACAGTGAAAAGGAACACTGTACTCACTTCTAACACTACTTTGAAATATACCAAACAATGGCTTCTCTTTTCAGAGAAACACATGTGCGTTTCTCACAAAAGCATTTCATGAAATTCATACACTTTCCAAGGAACATGATTATCATCCGAAATAAAGATAATACATTTTACAAGGAACATGATTATCTTTGGAAGTAAAGGTTCTACAGAGAACAGGAACACTGATCTCACTTGTGACTAACACTACTTTGACATATAGCAAACAACGGCTTCTCTTTTCAGAGAAACACACGTGCGTTTCTCACAAAAGCAGTTCATCAAATTCATACACTTTCCAAAGAATATGATTATCTTTCGAAGTAAAGATTCTACAGAGAACAGGAACACTGTTCTCACTTCTATCAATACTTTGACATATAGCAAACAATGGCTTCTCTTTGCAGAGAAACACATGTGCGTTTCTCACAAAAGCATTTCATGAAATTCATACACTTTCAAAAGAACATGATTATCGTTCAAAGTAAAGGTTCTACAGAGAACAGGAACACTGCTCGCACTTCTAACAATACTTTGACATATAGCAAACAACGTCTTCTCTTTTCAGAGAAACACATGTGCGTTTCTCACAGAAGGATTACTTGAAATTCATACACTTTCCAAGGAACATGATTATCATCCGAAATAAAGATTCTCCAGAGAACAGGAACACTGTTCTCACTTCTGACAATAGTTTGACAAATCTTAAACAACGGCTTCTTTTTTCGGAGAAACTAGTGTACGTTTCTCACAAAAGTATTTCACGAAATTCATACATTTTCCAAGTAACATGATTATCGTTGGACGTAAAGGGTCTACAGAGAACAGGAACACTGTTCACACTTTTAACACTACTTTGACATATAGCAAACAACGACTTCTCTTTTCAGAGAAACACATGTGCTTTTCTCACAAAAGCAGTTCATCAAATTCATACACTTTCCAAAGAACATAATTATCTTTCGAAGTAAAGATTCTACAGAGAACAGGAACACTGTTCTCACTTCTGACAATACTTTGACAAATCTCAAATAACGGCTTCTCCTTTCAGAAAAACACTTGTGCGTTTCTCAAAAAAGCATTTCATGAAATCCATACACTTTCAAAGAAGATGATTCTCGTTCAAAGTAAAGCGTCTGCAGTGAATAGCAAAACTTCTCATTTGAGAAACACGTGTGTATATCACAAAAGCATTTCATGAAATTCATACACTTTCAAAAGAACGTGATTATCTTTCACAGTAAACCTTCTACAGTGAATGGAACACTGTACTCCAAACACTACTTTGACATATAGCAAACAACGTCTTCTCTTTTCAGAGAAACAAATGTGCGTTTCTCACAGAAGGATTACTTGAAGTTCATACACTTTCCAAAGAACATGATTATCTTTCGAAATAAAGATTCTCCAGAGAACAGGAATACTGTTCTCACTACTGACAATACTTTGACAAATCTTAAACAACGGCTTCTTTTTCAGTGAAACTAGTGTACGTTTCTCACAAAAGTATTTCAAGAAATTCATACATTTTCAAGGAACATGATTATCGTTAATTGTAAAGGGTCTACAGAGAACAGGAACACTGTTCACACTTTTAGCACTACGTTGACATATTGCAAACAACGGCTACTCTTTTCGGAGAAACACATGAGCGTTTCTAACAAAAGCAGTTCATCAAATTCATACACTTTCAAAAGAACATGATTATCTTTCACAGTAAACCTTCTACAGTGAAAAGGAACACTGTACTCACTTCTAACACTACTTTGAAATATACCAAACAACGGCTTCTCTTTTCAGAGAAACAAATGTGCGTTTCTCACAGAAGGATTACTTGAAATTCATACACTTTCCAAAGAACATCATTATCTTTCGAAATAAAGATTCTCCAGAGAACAGGAATACTGTTCTCACTACTGACAATACTTTGACAAATCTTAAACAACGGCTTCTTTTTTTGGAGAAACTAGTGTAGGTTTCTCACAAAAGTATTTCAAGAAATTCATACATTTTCCAAGTAACATGATTATCGTTGGACGTAAAGGGTCTACAGAGAACAGGAACACTGTTCACACTTCTAACAATACTTTGACATATAGCAAACAACGTCTTCTCTTTTTAGAGAAACACATGTGGGTTTCTCACTGAATCATTTCTTGAAAGTCATACACTTTCAAAAGAACATGATTATCTTTCACAGTAAACCTTCTACAGTGAAAAGGAACACTGTACTCACTTCTAACACTACTTTGACATATACCAAACAACGGCTTCTCTTTTCAGAGAAACACATGTGCGTTTCTCACAAAAGCATTTCCTGAAATTCATACACTTTCCAAGGAACATGATTATCATCCGAAATAAAGATAATACATTTTACAAGGAACATGATTATCTTTGGAAGTAAAGGTTCTACAGAGAACAGGAACACTGATCTCACTTGTGACTAACACTACTTTGACATATAGCAAACAACGGCTTCTCTTTTCAGAGAAACACACGTGCGTTTCTCACAAAAGCAGTTCATCAAATTCATACACTTTCCAAAGAATATGATTATCTTTCGAAGTAAAGATTCTACAGAGAACAGGAACACTGTTCTCACTTCTATCAATACTTTGACATATAGCAAACAACGTCTTCTCTTTTCAGAGAAACACATGTGCGTTTCTCACAGAAGGATTACTTGAAATTCATACACTTTCCAAGGAACATGATTATCATCCGAAATAAAGATTCTCCAGAGAACAGGAACACTGTTCTCACTTCTGACAATAGTTTGACAAATCTTAAACAACGGCTTCTTTTTTCGGAGAAACTAGTGTATGTTTCTCACAAAAGTATTTCACGAAATTCATACATTTTCCAAGTAACATGATTATCGTTGGACGTAAAGGGTCTACAGAGAACAGGAACACTGATCTCACTTGTGACTAACACTACTTTGACATATAGCAAACAACGGCTTCTCTTTTCAGAGAAACACACGTGCGTTTCTCACAAAAGCAGTTCATCAAATTCATACACTTTCCAAAGAATATGATTATCTTTCGAAGTAAAGATTCTACAGAGAACAGGAACACTGTTCTCACTTCTATCAATACTTTGACATATAGCAAACAATGGCTTCTCTTTGCAGAGAAACACATGTGCGTTTCTCACAAAAGCATTTCATGAAATGCATACACTTTCAAAAGAACATGATTATCGTTCAAAGTAAAGGTTCTACAGAGAACAGGAACACTGCTCGCACTTCTAACAATACTTTGACATATAGCAAACAACGTCTTCTCTTTTCAGAGAAACACATGTGCGTTTCTCACAGAAGGATTACTTGAAATTCATACACTTTCCAAGGAACATGATTATCATCCGAAATAAAGATTCTCCAGAGAAAAGGAACACTGTTCTCACTTCTGACAATAGTTTGACAAATCTTAAACAACGGCTTCTTTTTTCGGAGAAACTAGTGTACGTTTCTCACAAAAGTATTTCACGAAATTCATACATTTTCCAAGTAACATGATTATCGTTGGACGTAAAGGTTCTACAGAGAACAGGAACACTGATCTCACTTGTGACTAACACTACTTTGACATATAGCAAACAACGGCTTCTCTTTTCAGAGAAACACACGTGCGTTTCTCACAAAAGCAGTTCATCAAATTCATACACTTTCCAAAGAATATGATTATCTTTCGAAGTAAAGATTCTACAGAGAACAGGAACACTGTTCTCACTTCTATCAATACTTTGACATATAGCAAACAATGGCTTCTCTTTGCAGAGAAACACATGTGCGTTTCTCACAAAAGCATTTCATGAAATTCATACACTTTCAAAAGAACATGATTATCGTTCAAAGTAAAGGTTCTACAGAGAACAGGAACACTGCTCGCACTTCTAACAATACTTTGACATATAGCAAACAACGTCTTCTCTTTTCAGAGAAACACATGTGCGTTTCTCACAGAAGGATTACTTGAAATTCATACACTTTCCAAGGAACATGATTATCATCCGAAATAAAGATTCTCCAGAGAACAGGAACACTGTTCTCACTTCTGACAATAGTTTGACAAATCTTAAACAACGGCTTCTTTTTTCGGAGAAACTAGTGTACGTTTCTCACAAAAGTATTTCACGAAATTCATACATTTTCCAAGTAACATGATTATCGTTGGACGTAAAGGGTCTACAGAGAACAGGAACACTGTTCACACTTTTAACACTACTTTGACATATAGCAAACAACGACTTCTCTTTTCAGAGAAACACTTGTGCTTTTCTCACAAAAGCAGTTCATCAAATTCATACACTTTCCAAAGAACATAATTATCTTTCGAAGTAAAGATTCTACAGAGAACAGGAACACTGTTCTCACTTCTGACAATACTTTGACAAATCTCAAATAACGGCTTCTCCTTTCAGAAAAACACTTGTGCGTTTCTCAAAAAAGCATTTCATGAAATCCATACACTTTCAAAGAAGATGATTCTCGTTCAAAGTAAAGCGTCTGCAGTGAATAGCAAAACTTCTCATTTGAGAAACACGTGTGTATATCACAAAAGCATTTCATGAAATTCATACACTTTCAAAAGAACGTGATTATCTTTCACAGTAAACCTTCTACAGTGAATGGAACACTGTACTCCAAACACTACTTTGACATATAGCAAACAACGTCTTCTCTTTTCAGAGAAACAAATGTGCGTTTCTCACAGAAGGATTACTTGAAATTCATACACTTTCCAAAGAACATGATTATCTTTCGAAATAAAGATTCTCCAGAGAACAGGAATACTGTTCTCCCTACTGACAATACTTTGACAAATCTTAAACAACGGCTTCTTTTTCAGTGAAACTAGTGTACGTTTCTCACAAAAGTATTTCAAGAAATTCATACATTTTCCAAGGAACATGATTATCGTTGGATGTAAAGGGTCTACAGAGAACAGGAACACTGTTCACACTTTTAGCACTACGTTGACATATTGCAAACAACGGCTACTCTTTTCGGAGAAACACATGAGCGTTTCTAACAAAAGCAGTTCATCAAATTCATACACTTTCAAAAGAACATGATTATCTTTCACAGTAAACCTTCTACAGTGAAAAGGAACACTGTACTCACTTCTAACACTACTTTGAAATATACCAAACAACGGCTTCTCTTTTCAGAGAAACAAATGTGCGTTTCTCACAGAAGGATTACTTGAAATTCATACACTTTCCAAAGAACATCATTATCTTTCGAAATAAAGATTCTCCAGAGAACAGGAATACTGTTCTCACTACTGACAATACTTTGACAAATCTTAAACAACGGCTTCTTTTTTTGGAGAAACTAGTGTAGGTTTCTCACAAAAGTATTTCAAGAAATTCATACATTTTCCAAGTAACATGATTATCGTTGGACGTAAAGGGTCTACAGAGAACAGGAACACTGTTCACACTTCTAACAATACTTTGACATATAGCAAACAACGTCTTCTCTTTTTAGAGAAACACATGTGGGTTTCTCACTGAATCATTTCTTGAAAGTCATACACTTTCAAAAGAACATGATTATCTTTCACAGTAAACCTTCTACAGTGAAAAGGAACACTGTACTCACTTCTAACACTACTTTGACATATACCAAACAACGGCTTCTCTTTTCAGAGAAACACATGTGCGTTTCTCACAAAAGCATTTCCTGAAATTCATACACTTTCCAAGGAACATGATTATCATCCGAAATAAAGATAATACATTTTACAAGGAACATGATTATCTTTGGAAGTAAAGGTTCTACAGAGAACAGGAACACTGATCTCACTTGTGACTAACACTACTTTGACATATAGCAAACAACGGCTTCTCTTTTCAGAGAAACACACGTGCGTTTCTCACAAAAGCAGTTCATCAAATTCATGCACTTTCCAAAGAATATGATTATCTTTCGAATTAAAGATTCTACAGAGAACAGGAACACTGTTCTCACTTCTATCAATACTTTGACATATAGCAAACAACGTCTTCTCTTTTCAGAGAAACACATGTGCGTTTCTCACAGAAGGATTACTTGAAATTCATACACTTTCCAAGGAACATGATTATCATCCGAAATAAAGATTCTCCAGAGAACAGGAACACTGTTCTCACTTCTGACAATAGTTTGACAAATCTTAAACAACGGCTTCTTTTTTCGGAGAAACTAGTGTACGTTTCTCACAAAAGTATTTCACGAAATTCATACATTTTCCAAGTTACATGATTATCGTTGGACGTAAAGGTTCTACAGAGAACAGGAACACTGATCTCACTTGTGACTAACACTACTTTGACATATAGCAAACAACGGCTTCTCTTTTCAGAGAAACACACGTGCGTTTCTCACAAAAGCAGTTCATCAAATTCATACACTTTCCAAAGAATATGATTATCTTTCGAAGTAAAGATTCTACAGAGAACAGGAACACTGTTCTCACTTCTATCAATACTTTGACATATAGCAAACAATGGCTTCTCTTTGCAGAGAAACACATGTGCGTTTCTCACAAAAGCATTTCATGAAATTCATACACTTTCAAAAGAACATGATTATCGTTCAAAGTAAAGGTTCTACAGAGAACAGGAACACTGCTCGCACTTCTAACAATACTTTGACATATAGCAAACAACGTCTTCTCTTTTCAGAGAAACACATGTGCGTTTCTCACAGAAGGATTACTTGAAATTCATACACTTTCCAAGGAACATGATTATCATCCGAAATAAAGATTCTCCAGAGAACAGGAACACTGTTCTCACTTCTGACAATAGTTTGACAAATCTTAAACAACGGCTTCTTTTTTCGGAGAAACTAGTGTACGTTTCTCACAAAAGTATTTCACGAAATTCATACATTTTCCAAGTAACATGATTATCGTTGGACGTAAAGGGTCTACAGAGAACAGGAACACTGTTCACACTTTTAACACTACTTTGACATATAGCAAACAACGACTTCTCTTTTCAGAGAAACACATGTGCTTTTCTCACAAAAGCAGTTCATCAAATTCATACACTTTCCAAAGAACATAATTATCTTTCGAAGTAAAGATTCTACAGAGAACAGGAACACTGTTCTCACTTCTGACAATACTTTGACAAATCTCAAATAACGGCTTCTCCTTTCAGAAAAACACTTGTGCGTTTCTCAAAAAAGCATTTCATGAAATCCATACACTTTCAAAGAAGATGATTCTCGTTCAAAGTAAAGCGTCTGCAGTGAATAGCAAAACTTCTCATTTGAGAAACACGTGTGTATATCACAAAAGCATTTCATGAAATTCATACACTTTCAAAAGAACGTGATTATCTTTCACAGTAAACCTTCTACAGTGAATGGAACACTGTACTCCAAACACTACTTTGACATATAGCAAACAACGTCTTCTCTTTTCAGAGAAACAAATGTGCGTTTCTCACAGAAGGATTACTTGAAATTCATACACTTTCCAAAGAACATGATTATCTTTCGAAATAAAGATTCTCCAGAGAACAGGAATACTGTTCTCACTACTGACAATACTTTGACAAATCTTAAACAACGGCTTCTTTTTCAGTGAAACTAGTGTACGTTTCTCACAAAAGTATTTCAAGAAATTCATACATTTTCCAAGGAACATGATTATCGTTGGATGTAAAGGGTCTACAGAGAACAGGAACACTGTTCACACTTTTAGCACTACGTTGACATATTGCAAACAACGGCTACTCTTTTCGGAGAAACACATGAGCGTTTCTAACAAAAGCAGTTCATCAAATTCATACACTTTCAAAAGAACATGATTATCTTTCACAGTAAACCTTCTACAGTGAAAAGGAACACTGTACTCACTTCTAACACTACTTTGAAATATACCAAACAACGGCTTCTCTTTTCAGAGAAACAAATGTGCGTTTCTCACAGAAGGATTACTTGAAATTCATACACTTTCCAAAGAACATCATTATCTTTCGAAATAAAGATTCTCCAGAGAACAGGAATACTGTTCTCACTACTGACAATACTTTGACAAATCTTAAACAACGGCTTCTTTTTTTGGAGAAACTAGTGTAGGTTTCTCACAAAAGTATTTCAAGAAATTCATACATTTTCCAAGTAACATGATTATCGTTGGACGTAAAGGGTCTACAGAGAACAGGAACACTGTTCACACTTCTAACAATACTTTGACATATAGCAAACAACGTCTTCTCTTTTTAGAGAAACACATGTGCGTTTCTCACTGAATCATTTCTTGAAAGTCGTACACTTTCAAAAGAACATGATTATCTTTCACAGTAAACCTTCTACAGTGAAAAGGAACACTGTACTCACTTCTAACACTACTTTGACATATACCAAACAACGGCTTCTCTTTTCAGAGAAACACATGTGCGTTTCTCACAAAAGCATTTCCTGAAATTCATACACTTTCCAAGGAACATGATTATCATCCGAAATAAAGATAATACATTTTACAAGGAACATGATTATCTTTGGAAGTAAAGGTTCTACAGAGAACAGGAACACTGATCTCACTTGTGACTAACACTACTTTGACATATAGCAAACAACGGCTTCTCTTTTCAGAGAAACACACGTGCTTTTCTCACAAAAGCAGTTCATCAAATTCATACACTTTCCAAAGAATATGATTATCTTTCGAATTAAAGATTCTACAGAGAACAGGAACACTGTTCTCACTTCTATCAATACTTTGACATATAGCAAACAACGTCTTCTCTTTTCAGAGAAACACATGTGCGTTTCTCACAGAAGGATTACTTGAAATTCATACACTTTCCAAGGAACATGATTATCATCCGAAATAAAGATTCTCCAGAGAACAGGAACACTGTTCTCACTTCTGACAATAGTTTGACAAATCTTAAACAACGGCTTCTTTTTTCGGAGAAACTAGTGTACGTTTCTCACAAAAGTATTTCACGAAATTCATACATTTTCCAAGTAACATGATTATCGTTGGACGTAAAGGGTCTACAGAGAACAGGAACACTGTTCACACTTTTAACACTACTTTGACATATAGCAAACAACGACTTCTCTTTTCAGAGAAACACATGTGCTTTGCTCACAAAAGCAGTTCATCAAATTCATACACATTCCAAAGAACATCATTATCTTTCGAAGTAAAGGTTCCTCAGAGAACAGGAACACTGTTCTCACTCATAACACTACTTTGACATATAGCAAACAACGACTTCTCTTTTCAGAGAAACACATGTGCGTTTCTCACAAAAGCAGTTCATCAAATTCATACACTTTCCAAAGAACATAATTATCTTTCGAAGTAAAGATTCTACAGAGAACAGGAACACTGTTCTCACTTCTGACAATACTTTGACAAATCTCAAATAACGGCTTCTCCTTTCAGAAAAACACTTGTGCGTTTCTCAAAAAAGCATTTCATGAAATCCATACACTTTCAAAGAAGATGATTCTCTTTCAAAGTAAAGCGTCTGCAGTGAATAGCAAAATTTCTCATTGGAGAAACACGTGTGTATCTCACAAAAGCATTTCATGAAATTCATACACTTTCAAAAGAAGGTGATTATCGTTCACAGTAAACCTTCTACAGTGAAACGGAACACTGTACTCACTTCTAACATTACTTTGACATATAGCAAACAACGTCTTCTCTTTTCAGAGAAACAAATGTGCGTTTCTCACAGAAGGATTACTTGAAATTCATACACTTTCCAAAGAACATGATTATCTTTCGAAATAAAGATTCTCCAGAGAACAGGAATACTGTTCTCACTACTGACAATACTTTGACAAATCTTAAACAACGGCTTCTTTTTCAGTGAAACTAGTGTACGTTTCTCACAAAAGTATTTCAAGAAATTCATACATTTTCCAAGGAACATGATTATCGTTGGATGTAAAGGGTCTACAGAGAACAGGAACACTGTTCACACTTTTAGCACTACGTTGACATATTGCAAACAACGGCTACTCTTTTCGGAGAAACACATGAGCGTTTCTAACAAAAGCAGTTCATCAAATTCATACACTTTCAAAAGAACATGATTATCTTTCACAGTAAACCTTCTACAGTGAAAAGGAACACTGTACTCACTTCTAACACTACTTTGAAATATACCAAACAACGGCTTCTCTTTTCAGAGAAACAAATGTGCGTTTCTCACAGAAGGATTACTTGAAATTCATACACTTTCCAAAGAACATCATTATCTTTCGAAATAAAGATTCTCCAGAGAACAGGAATACTGTTCTCACTACTGACAATACTTTGACAAATCTTAAACAACGGCTTCTTTTCTTGGAGAAACTAGTGTAGGTTTCTCACAAAAGTATTTCAAGAAATTCATACATTTTCCAAGTAACATGATTATCGTTGGACGTAAAGGGTCTACAGAGAACAGGAACACTGTTCACACTTCTAACAATACTTTGACATATAGCAAACAACGTCTTCTCTTTTTAGAGAAACACATGTGCGTTTCTCACTGAATCATTTCTTGAAAGTCATACACTTTCAAAAGAACATGATTATCTTTCACAGTAAACCTTCTACAGTGAAAAGGAACACTGTACTCACTTCTAACACTACTTTGACATATACCAAACAACGGCTTCTCTTTTCAGAGAAACACATGTGCGTTTCTCACAAAAGCATTTCCTGAAATTCATACACTTTCCAAGGAACATGATTATCATCCGAAATAAAGATAATACATTTTACAAGGAACATGATTATCTTTGGAAGTAAAGGTTCTACAGAGAACAGGAACACTGATCTCACTTGTGACTAACACTACTTTGACATATAGCAAACAACGGCTTCTCTTTTCAGAGAAACACACGTGCTTTTCTCACAAAAGCAGTTCATCAAATTCATACACTTTCCAAAGAATATGATTATCTTTCGAATTAAAGATTCTACAGAGAACAGGAACACTGTTCTCACTTCTATCAATACTTTGACATATAGCAAACAACGTCTTCTCTTTTCAGAGAAACACATGTGCGTTTCTCACAGAAGGATTACTTGAAATTCATACACTTTCCAAGGAACATGATTATCATCCGAAATAAAGATTCTCCAGAGAACAGGAACACTGTTCTCACTTCTGACAATAGTTTGACAAATCTTAAACAACGGCTTCTTTTTTCGGAGAAACTAGTGTACGTTTCTCACAAAAGTATTTCACGAAATTCATACATTTTCCAAGTAACATGATTATCGTTGGACGTAAAGGGTCTACAGAGAACAGGAACACTGTTCACACTTTTAACACTACTTTGACATATAGCAAACAACGACTTCTCTTTTCAGAGAAACACATGTGCTTTGCTCACAAAAGCAGTTCATCAAATTCATACACATTCCAAAGAACATCATTATCTTTCGAAGTAAAGGTTCCTCAGAGAACAGGAACACTGTTCTCACTCATAACACTACTTTGACATATAGCAAACAACGACTTCTCTTTTCAGAGAAACACATGTGCGTTTCTCACAAAAGCAGTTCATCAAATTCATACACTTTCCAAAGAACATAATTATCTTTCGAAGTAAAGATTCTACAGAGAACAGGAACACTGTTCTCACTTCTGACAATACTTTGACAAATCTCAAATAACGGCTTCTCCTTTCAGAAAAACACTTGTGCGTTTCTCAAAAAAGCATTTCATGAAATCCATACACTTTCAAAGAAGATGATTCTCTTTCAAAGTAAAGCGTCTGCAGTGAATAGCAAAATTTCTCATTGGAGAAACACGTGTGTATCTCACAAAAGCATTTCATGAAATTCATACACTTTCAAAAGAAGGTGATTATCGTTCACAGTAAACCTTCTACAGTGAAACGGAACACTGTACTCACTTCTAACATTACTTTGACATATAGCAAACAACGTCTTCTCTTTTCAGAGAAACAAATGTGCGTTTCTCACAGAAGGATTACTTGAAATTCATACACTTTCCAAAGAACATGATTATCTTTCGAAATAAAGATTCTCCAGAGAACAGGAATACTGTTCTCACTACTGACAATACTTTGACAAATCTTAAACAACGGCTTCTTTTTCAGTGAAACTAGTGTACGTTTCTCACAAAAGTATTTCAAGAAATTCATACATTTTCCAAGGAACATGATTATCGTTGGATGTAAAGGGTCTACAGAGAACAGGAACACTGTTCACACTTTTAGCACTACGTTGACATATTGCAAACAACGGCTACTCTTTTCGGAGAAACACATGAGCGTTTCTAACAAAAGCAGTTCATCAAATTCATACACTTTCAAAAGAACATGATTATCTTTCACAGTAAACCTTCTACAGTGAAAAGGAACACTGTACTCACTTCTAACACTACTTTGAAATATACCAAACAACGGCTTCTCTTTTCAGAGAAACAAATGTGCGTTTCTCACAGAAGGATTACTTGAAATTCATACACTTTCCAAAGAACATCATTATCTTTCGAAATAAAGATTCTCCAGAGAACAGGAATACTGTTCTCACTACTGACAATACTTTGACAAATCTTAAACAACGGCTTCTTTTCTTGGAGAAACTAGTGTAGGTTTCTCACAAAAGTATTTCAAGAAATTCATACATTTTCCAAGTAACATGATTATCGTTGGACGTAAAGGGTCTACAGAGAACAGGAACACTGTTCACACTTCTAACAATACTTTGACATATAGCAAACAACGTCTTCTCTTTTTAGAGAAACACATGTGCGTTTCTCACTGAATCATTTCTTGAAAGTCATACACTTTCAAAAGAACATGATTATCTTTCACAGTAAACCTTCTACAGTGAAAAGGAACACTGTACTCACTTCTAACACTACTTTGACATATACCAAACAACGGCTTCTCTTTTCAGAGAAACACATGTGCGTTTCTCACAAAAGCATTTCCTGAAATTCATACACTTTCCAAGGAACATGATTATCATCCGAAATAAAGATAATACATTTTACAAGGAACATGATTATCTTTGGAAGTAAAGGTTCTACAGAGAACAGGAACACTGATCTCACTTGTGACTAACACTACTTTGACATATAGCAAACAACGGCTTCTCTTTTCAGAGAAACACACGTGCGTTTCTCACAAAAGCAGTTCATCAAATTCATACACTTTCCAAAGAATATGATTATCTTTCGAATTAAAGATTCTACAGAGAACAGGAACACTGTTCTCACTTCTATCAATACTTTGACATATAGCAAACAACGTCTTCTCTTTTCAGAGAAACACATGTGCGTTTCTCACAGAAGGATTACTTGAAATTCATACACTTTCCAAGGAACATGATTATCATCCGAAATAAAGATTCTCCAGAGAACAGGAACACTGTTCTCACTTCTGACAATAGTTTGACAAATCTTAAACAACGGCTTCTTTTTTCGGAGAAACTAGTGTACGTTTCTCACAAAAGTATTTCACGAAATTCATACATTTTCCAAGTAACATGATTATCGTTGGACGTAAAGGGTCTACAGAGAACAGGAACACTGTTCACACTTTTAACACTACTTTGACATATAGCAAACAACGACTTCTCTTTTCAGAGAAACACATGTGCTTTGCTCACAAAAGCAGTTCATCAAATTCATACACATTCCAAAGAACATCATTATCTTTCGAAGTAAAGGTTCCTCAGAGAACAGGAACACTGTTCTCACTCATAACACTACTTTGACATATAGCAAACAACGACTTCTCTTTTCAGAGAAACACATGTGCGTTTCTCACAAAAGCAGTTCATCAAATTCATACACTTTCCAAAGAACATAATTATCTTTCGAAGTAAATATTCTACAGAGAACAGGAACACTGTTCTCACTTCTGACAATACTTTGACAAATCTCAAATAACGGCTTCTCCTTTCAGAAAAACACTTGTGCGTTTCTCAAAAAAGCATTTCATGAAATCCATACACTTTCAAAGAAGATGATTCTCTTTCAAAGTAAAGCGTCTGCAGTGAATAGCAAAATTTCTCATTGGAGAAACACGTGTGTATCTCACAAAAGCATTTCATGAAATTCATACACTTTCAAAAGAAGGTGATTATCGTTCACAGTAAACCTTCTACAGTGAAACGGAACACTGTACTCACTTCTAACATTACTTTGACATATAGCAAACAACGTCTTCTCTTTTCAGAGAAACAAATGTGCGTTTCTCACAGAAGGATTACTTGAAATTCATACACTTTCCAAAGAACATGATTATCTTTCGAAATAAAGATTCTCCAGAGAACAGGAATACTGTTCTCACTACTGACAATACTTTGACAAATCTTAAACAACGGCTTCTTTTTCAGTGAAACTAGTGTACGTTTCTCACAAAAGTATTTCAAGAAATTCATACATTTTCCAAGGAACATGATTATCGTTGGATGTAAAGGGTCTACAGAGAACAGGAACACTGTTCACACTTTTAGCACTACGTTGACATATTGCAAACAACGGCTACTCTTTTCGGAGAAACACATGAGCGTTTCTAACAAAAGCAGTTCATCAAATTCATACACTTTCAAAAGAACATGATTATCTTTCACAGTAAACCTTCTACAGTGAAAAGGAACACTGTACTCACTTCTAACAC
Organism: Microtus oregoni; assembly: GCF_018167655.1. Lineage (NCBI taxonomy): Eukaryota > Metazoa > Chordata > Mammalia > Rodentia > Cricetidae > Microtus > Microtus oregoni. The sequence continues at coordinate 1,199,672 of NW_024543207.1, forward strand.
TACTTTGAAATATACCAAACAACGGCTTCTCTTTTCAGAGAAACAAATGTGCGTTTCTCACAGAAGGATTACTTGAAATTCATACACTTTCCAAAGAACATCATTATCTTTCGAAATAAAGATTCTCCAGAGAACAGGAATACTGTTCTCACTACTGACAATACTTTGACAAATCTTAAACAACGGCTTCTTTTTTTGGAGAAACTAGTGTAGGTTTCTCACAAAAGTATTTCAAGAAATTCATACATTTTCCAAGTAACATGATTATCGTTGGACGTAAAGGGTCTACAGAGAACAGGAACACTGTTCACACTTCTAACAATACTTTGACATATAGCAAACAACGTCTTCTCTTTTTAGAGAAACACATGTGCGTTTCTCACTGAATCATTTCTTGAAAGTCATACACTTTCAAAAGAACATGATTATCTTTCACAGTAAACCTTCTACAGTGAAAAGGAACACTGTACTCACTTCTAACACTACTTTGACATATACCAAACAACGGCTTCTCTTTTCAGAGAAACACATGTGCGTTTCTCACAAAAGCATTTCCTGAAATTCATACACTTTCCAAGGAACATGATTATCATCCGAAATAAAGATAATACATTTTACAAGGAACATGATTATCTTTGGAAGTAAAGGTTCTACAGAGAACAGGAACACTGATCTCACTTGTGACTAACACTACTTTGACATATAGCAAACAACGGCTTCTCTTTTCAGAGAAACACACGTGCGTTTCTCACAAAAGCAGTTCATCAAATTCATACACTTTCCAAAGAATATGATTATCTTTCGAATTAAAGATTCTACAGAGAACAGGAACACTGTTCTCACTTCTATCAATACTTTGACATATAGCAAACAACGTCTTCTCTTTTCAGAGAAACACATGTGCGTTTCTCACAGAAGGATTACTTGAAATTCATACACTTTCCAAGGAACATGATTATCATCCGAAATAAAGATTCTCCAGAGAACAGGAACACTGTTCTCACTTCTGACAATAGTTTGACAAATCTTAAACAACGGCTTCTTTTTTCGGAGAAACTAGTGTACGTTTCTCACAAAAGTATTTCACGAAATTCATACATTTTCCAAGTAACATGATTATCGTTGGACGTAAAGGGTCTACAGAGAACAGGAACACTGTTCACACTTTTAACACTACTTTGACATATAGCAAACAACGACTTCTCTTTTCAGAGAAACACATGTGCTTTTCTCACAAAAGCAGTTCATCAAATTCATACACTTTCCAAAGAACATAATTATCTTTCGAAGTAAAGATTCTACAGAGAACAGGAACACTGTTCTCACTTCTGACAATACTTTGACAAATCTCAAATAACGGCTTCTCCTTTCAGAAAAACACTTGTGCGTTTCTCAAAAAAGCATTTCATGAAATCCATACACTTTCAAAGAAGATGATTCTCGTTCAAAGTAAAGCGTCTGCAGTGAATAGCAAAACTTCTCATTTGAGAAACACGTGTGTATATCACAAAAGCATTTCATGAAATTCATACACTTTCAAAAGAACGTGATTATCTTTCACAGTAAACCTTCTACAGTGAATGGAACACTGTACTCCAAACACTACTTTGACATATAGCAAACAACGTCTTCTCTTTTCAGAGAAACAAATGTGCGTTTCTCACAGAAGGATTACTTGAAATTCATACACTTTCCAAAGAACATGATTATCTTTCGAAATAAAGATTCTCCAGAGAACAGGAATACTGTTCTCACTACTGACAATACTTTGACAAATCTTAAACAACGGCTTCTTTTTCAGTGAAACTAGTGTACGTTTCTCACAAAAGTATTTCAAGAAATTCATACATTTTCCAAGGAACATGATTATCGTTGGATGTAAAGGGTCTACAGAGAACAGGAACACTGTTCACACTTTTAGCACTACGTTGACATATTGCAAACAACGGCTACTCTTTTCGGAGAAACACATGAGCGTTTCTAACAAAAGCAGTTCATCAAATTCATACACTTTCAAAAGAACATGATTATCTTTCACAGTAAACCTTCTACAGTGAAAAGGAACACTGTACTCACTTCTAACACTACTTTGAAATATACCAAACAACGGCTTCTCTTTTCAGAGAAACAAATGTGCGTTTCTCACAGAAGGATTACTTGAAATTCATACACTTTCCAAAGAACATCATTATCTTTCGAAATAAAGATTCTCCAGAGAACAGGAATACTGTTCTCACTACTGACAATACTTTGACAAATCTTAAACAACGGCTTCTTTTTTTGGAGAAACTAGTGTAGGTTTCTCACAAAAGTATTTCAAGAAATTCATACATTTTCCAAGTAACATGATTATCGTTGGACGTAAAGGGTCTACAGAGAACAGGAACACTGTTCACACTTCTAACAATACTTTGACATATAGCAAACAACGTCTTCTCTTTTTAGAGAAACACATGTGCGTTTCTCACTGAATCATTTCTTGAAAGTCATACACTTTCAAAAGAACATGATTATCTTTCACAGTAAACCTTCTACAGTGAAAAGGAACACTGTACTCACTTCTAACACTACTTTGACATATACCAAACAACGGCTTCTCTTTTCAGAGAAACACATGTGCGTTTCTCACAAAAGCATTTCCTGAAATTCATACACTTTCCAAGGAACATGATTATCATCCGAAATAAAGATAATACATTTTACAAGGAACATGATTATCTTTGGAAGTAAAGGTTCTACAGAGAACAGGAACACTGATCTCACTTGTGACTAACACTACTTTGACATATAGCAAACAACGGCTTCTCTTTTCAGAGAAACACACGTGCGTTTCTCACAAAAGCAGTTCATCAAATTCATACACTTTCCAAAGAATATGATTATCTTTCGAAGTAAAGATTCTACAGAGAACAGGAACACTGTTCTCACTTCTATCAATACTTTGACATATAGCAAACAACGTCTTCTCTTTTCAGAGAAACACATGTGCGTTTCTCACAGAAGGATTACTTGAAATTCATACACTTTCCAAGGAACATGATTATCATCCGAAATAAAGATTCTCCAGAGAACAGGAACACTGTTCTCACTTCTGACAATAGTTTGACAAATCTTAAACAACGGCTTCTTTTTTCGGAGAAACTAGTGTACGTTTCTCACAAAAGTATTTCACGAAATTCATACATTTTCCAAGTAACATGATTATCGTTGGACGTAAAGGGTCTACAGAGAACAGGAACACTGTTCACACTTTTAACACTACTTTGACATATAGCAAACAACGACTTCTCTTTTCAGAGAAACACATGTGCTTTGCTCACAAAAGCAGTTCATCAAATTCATACACATTCCAAAGAACATCATTATCTTTCGAAGTAAAGGTTCCTCAGAGAACAGGAACACTGTTCTCACTCATAACACTACTTTGACATATAGCAAACAACGACTTCTCTTTTCAGAGAAACACATGTGCGTTTCTCACAAAAGCAGTTCATCAAATTCATACACTTTCCAAAGAACATAATTATCTTTCGAAGTAAAGATTCTACAGAGAACAGGAACACTGTTCTCACTTCTGACAATACTTTGACAAATCTCAAATAACGGCTTCTCCTTTCAGAAAAACACTTGTGCGTTTCTCAAAAAAGCATTTCATGAAATCCATACACTTTCAAAGAAGATGATTCTCTTTCAAAGTAAAGCGTCTGCAGTGAATAGCAAAATTTCTCATTGGAGAAACACGTGTGTATCTCACAAAAGCATTTCATGAAATTCATACACTTTCAAAAGAAGGTGATTATCGTTCACAGTAAACCTTCTACAGTGAAACGGAACACTGTACTCACTTCTAACATTACTTTGACATAGAGCAAACAACGTCTTCTCTTTTCAGAGAAACAAATGTGCGTTTCTCACAGAAGGATTACTTGAAATTCATACACTTTCCAAAGAACATGATTATCTTTCGAAATAAAGATTCTCCAGAGAACAGGAATACTGTTCTCACTACTGACAATACTTTGACAAATCTTAAACAACGGCTTCTTTTTCAGTGAAACTAGTGTACGTTTCTCACAAAAGTATTTCAAGAAATTCATACATTTTCCAAGGAACATGATTATCGTTGGATGTAAAGGGTCTACAGAGAACAGGAACACTGTTCACACTTTTAGCACTACGTTGACATATTGCAAACAACGGCTACTCTTTTCGGAGAAACACATGAGCGTTTCTAACAAAAGCAGTTCATCAAATTCATACACTTTCAAAAGAACATGATTATCTTTCACAGTAAACCTTCTACAGTGAAAAGGAACACTGTACTCACTTCTAACACTACTTTGAAATATACCAAACAACGGCTTCTCTTTTCAGAGAAACAAATGTGCGTTTCTCACAGAAGGATTACTTGAAATTCATACACTTTCCAAAGAACATCATTATCTTTCGAAATAAAGATTCTCCAGAGAACAGGAATACTGTTCTCACTACTGACAATACTTTGACAAATCTTAAACAACGGCTTCTTTTTTTGGAGAAACTAGTGTAGGTTTCTCACAAAAGTATTTCAAGAAATTCATACATTTTCCAAGTAACATGATTATCGTTGGACGTAAAGGGTCTACAGAGAACAGGAACACTGTTCACACTTCTAACAATACTTTGACATATAGCAAACAACGTCTTCTCTTTTTAGAGAAACACATGTGCGTTTCTCACTGAATCATTTCTTGAAAGTCATACACTTTCAAAAGAACATGATTATCTTTCACAGTAAACCTTCTACAGTGAAAAGGAACACTGTACTCACTTCTAACACTACTTTGACATATACCAAACAACGGCTTCTCTTTTCAGAGAAACACATGTGCGTTTCTCACAAAAGCATTTCCTGAAATTCATACACTTTCCAAGGAACATGATTATCATCCGAAATAAAGATAATACATTTTACAAGGAACATGATTATCTTTGGAAGTAAAGGTTCTACAGAGAACAGGAACACTGATCTCACTTGTGACTAACACTACTTTGACATATAGCAAACAACGGCTTCTCTTTTCAGAGAAACACACGTGCGTTTCTCACAAAAGCAGTTCATCAAATTCATACACTTTCCAAAGAATATGATTATCTTTCGAATTAAAGATTCTACAGAGAACAGGAACACTGTTCTCACTTCTATCAATACTTTGACATATAGCAAACAACGTCTTCTCTTTTCAGAGAAACACATGTGCGTTTCTCACAGAAGGATTACTTGAAATTCATACACTTTCCAAGGAACATGATTATCATCCGAAATAAAGATTCTCCAGAGAACAGGAACACTGTTCTCACTTCTGACAATAGTTTGACAAATCTTAAACAACGGCTTCTTTTTTCGGAGAAACTAGTGTACGTTTCTCACAAAAGTATTTCACGAAATTCATACATTTTCCAAGTAACATGATTATCGTTGGACGTAAAGGGTCTACAGAGAACAGGAACACTGTTCACACTTTTAACACTACTTTGACATATAGCAAACAACGACTTCTCTTTTCAGAGAAACACATGTGCTTTGCTCACAAAAGCAGTTCATCAAATTCATACACATTCCAAAGAACATCATTATCTTTCGAAGTAAAGGTTCCTCAGAGAACAGGAACACTGTTCTCACTCATAACACTACTTTGACATATAGCAAACAACGACTTCTCTTTTCAGAGAAACACATGTGCGTTTCTCACAAAAGCAGTTCATCAAATTCATACACTTTCCAAAGAACATAATTATCTTTCGAAGTAAAGATTCTACAGAGAACAGGAACACTGTTCTCACTTCTGACAATACTTTGACAAATCTCAAATAACGGCTTCTCCTTTCAGAAAAACACTTGTGCGTTTCTCAAAAAAGCATTTCATGAAATCCATACACTTTCAAAGAAGATGATTCTCTTTCAAAGTAAAGCGTCTGCAGTGAATAGCAAAATTTCTCATTGGAGAAACACGTGTGTATCTCACAAAAGCATTTCATGAAATTCATACACTTTCAAAAGAAGGTGATTATCGTTCACAGTAAACCTTCTACAGTGACACGGAACACTGTACTCACTTCTAACATTACTTTGACATATAGCAAACAACGGCTTCTCTTTTCAAAGAAACACATGTGCGTTTCTCACAAAAGCATTTCATGAAATTCATACACTTTCAAAAGAACATGATTATCGTTCAAAGTAAAGGTTCTACAGAGAACAGGAACACTGCTTGCACTTCTAACAATACTTTGACATATAGCAAACAACGTCTTCTCTTTTCAGAGAAACACATGTGCGTTTCTCACAAAAGCATTTCATGAAATTCATACACTTTCCAAGGAACATGATTATCATCCGAAATAAAGATAATACATTTTACAAGGAACATGATTATCTTTGGAAGTAAAGGTTCTACAGAGAACAGGAACACTGATCTCACTTGTGACTAACACTACTTTGACATATAGCAAACAACGGTTTCTCTTTTCAGAGAAACACACGTGCGTTTCTCACAAAAGCAGTTCATCAAATTCATACACTTTCCAAAGAATATGATTATCTTTCGAAGTAAAGATTCTACAGAGAACAGGAACACTGTTCTCACTTCTATCAATACTTTGACATATAGCAAACAACGGCTTCTCTTTGCAGAGAAACACATGTGCGTTTCTCACAAAGGCATTTCATGAAATCCATACACTTTCAAAGAAGATGATTCTCTTTCAAAGTAAAGCGTCTGCAGTGAATAGCAAAACTTCTCATTTGAGAAACACATGTGTATATCACAAAAGCATTTCACGAAATTCATACACTTTCAAAAGAACGTGATTATCTTTCACAGTAAACCTTCTACAGTGAAACGGAACACTGTACTCCAAACACTACTTTGACATATAGGAAACAACGTCTTCTCTTTTCAGAGAAACAAATGTGCGTTTCTCACAGAGGATTACTTGAAATTCATACACTTTCCAAAGAACATCATTATCTTTCGAAATAAAGATTCTCCAGAGAACAGGAATACTGTTCTCACTACTGACAATACTTTGACAAATCTTAAACAATGGCTTCTTTTTCGGACAAACTAGTGTACGTTTCTCACAAAAGTATTTCAAGAAATTCATACATTTTCCAAGGAACATGATTATCGTTGGATGTAAAGGGTCTACAGAGAAGAGGAACACTGTTCACACTTTTAGCACTACGTTGACATATAGCAAACAACGGCTACTCTTTTCGGAGAAACACATGAGCGTTTCTAACAAAAGCAGTTCATCAAATTCATACACTTTCAAAAGAACATGATTATCTTTCACAGTAAACCTTCTACAGTGAAAAGGAACACTGTACTCACTTCTAACACTACTTTGAAATATACCAAACAACGGCTTCTCTTTTCAGAGAAACAAATGTGCGTTTCTCACAGAAGGATTACTTGAAATTCATACACTTTCCAAAGAACATCATTATCTTTCGAAATAAAGATTCTCCAGAGAACAGGAATACTGTTCTCACTACTGACAATACTTTGACAAATCTTAAACAACGGCTTCTTTTTTTGGAGAAACTAGTGTAGGTTTCTCACAAAAGTATTTCAAGAAATTCATACATTTTCCAAGTAACATGATTATCGTTGGACGTAAAGGGTCTACAGAGAACAGGAACACTGTTCACACTCTAACAATACTTTGACATATAGCAAACAACGTCTTCTCTTTTTAGAGAAACACATGTGCGTTTCTCACTGAATCATTTCTTGAAAGTCATACACTTTCAAAAGAACATGATTATCTTTCACAGTAAACCTTCTACAGTGAAAAGGAACACTGTACTCACTTCTAACACTACTTTGACATATACCAAACAACGGCTTCTCTTTTCAGAGAAACACATGTGCGTTTCTCACAAAAGCATTTCCTGAAATTCATACACTTTCCAAGGAACATGATTATCATCCGAAATAAAGATAATACATTTTACAAGGAACATGATTATCTTTGGAAGTAAAGGTTCTACAGAGAACAGGAACACTGATCTCACTTGTGACTAACACTACTTTGACATATAGCAAACAACGGCTTCTCTTTTCAGAGAAACACATGAGCGTTTCTAACAAAAGCAGTTCATCAAATTCATACACTTTCAAAAGAACATGATTATCTTTCGAAGTAAAGATTCTACAGAGAACAGGAACACTGTTCTCACTTCTGACAATGCTCTGACAAATCTCAAATAACGGCTTCTCCTTTCAGAAAAACACTTGTGCGTTTCTCAAAAATGCATTTCCTGAAATTCATACACTTTCAAAGAAGATGATTCTCTTTCAAAGTGTAGCGTCTGCAGTGAATATCAAAACTTCTCATTTGAGAAACACGTGTGTATCTCACAAAAGCATTTCATGAAATTCATACACTTTCAAAAGAATGTGTTTATCTTTCACAGTAAACCTTCTACAGTGAAAAGGTACACTGTACTCACTTCTAACAATACTTTGACATATACCAAACAACGGCTTCTCTTTTCAGAGAAACACATGTGCGTTTCTCACAAAGGCATTTCATGAAATTCATACACTTTCAAAAGAACATGATTATCTTTCGAAGTAAAGGTTCCACAGAGAACAGGAACACTGTTCGCACTTCTAACAATACTTTGACATATAGCAAACAACGTCTTCTCTTTTCAGAGAAACACATGTGCGTTTCTCACAGAAGGATTACTTGAAATTCATACACTTTCCAAGGAACATGATTATCATCCGAAATAAAGATTCTCCAGAGAACAGGAACACTGTTCTCACTTCTGACAATAGTTTGACAAATCTTAAACAACGGCTTCTTTTTTCGGAGAAACTAGTGTACGTTTCTCACAAAAGTATTTCACGAAATTCATACATTTTCCAAGGAACATGATTATCTTTCCAAGTAATGATTCCACAGAGAACAGGAACACTGTTCTCACTTCTATCAATACTTTGACATATAGCGAACAACGTCTTCTTTTTTCAGAGAAACACGTGTGCGATTCTCACAAAAGCAGTTCATCCAATTCATACACTTTCCATAGAACATGATTATCTTTCGAAGTAAAGATTCTACAGAGAACAGGAACACTGTTCACACTTCTAACACGACTTTGATATATAGCAAACAACGTCTTCTCTTTTCAGAGAAACACATGTGCGTTTCTCACAGAAGCATTTCTTGAAATTCATACACTTTCCAAAGACATGATTATCTTTCGAACTAAAGATTCTACAGAGAACAGGAACACTGTTCTCACTTATGACACTACTTTGACATATACCAAACAAAGGCTTCTCTTTTCAGAGAAACACATGTGCGTTTCTCACAAAAGGATTTCATGAAATTCATACACTTTGAAAAGAACATGATTATCTTTCGAAGTAAACGTTCTACCGAGAACAGGAACACTGTTCTCCCTTCTAACAATACTTTGACATATAACGAACAACGTGTTCTTTTTTCAGAGAAACACATTTGCGTTTCTCACAAAAAGCAGTTCATCAAATTCATACACTTTCCATAGAACATGATTATCATTCGAAGTAAAGATTCTACAGAGAACAGGAACACTGTTCTCACTTCTCACAATACTTTGACAAATCTTAAACAACGGCTTCTTTTTTCGGAGAAACTAGTGTAACGTTTCTCACAAAAGTATTTCAAGAAATTCATACATTTTCCAAGGAACATGATTATGGTTGGACGTAAAGGGTCTACAGAGAACAGGAACACTGTTCACACTTCTAACACTACTTTGACATATAGCAAACAACGGCTTCTCTTTTCGGAGAAACACATGTGCGTTTCTCACAAAAGCAGTTCATCAAATTCATACACTTTCAAAAGAACATGATTATCTTTCGAAGTAAAGATTCTACAGAGAACAGGAACACTGTTCTCACTTCTGACAATGCTTTGACAAATCTCAAATAACGGCTACTCCTTTCAGAAAAACGCTTGTGCGTTTCTCAAAAACGCATTTCCTGAAATTCATACACTTTCAAAGAAGATGATTCTCTTTCAAAGTGTAGCGTCTGCAGTGAATATCAAAACTTCTCATTTGAGAAACACGTGTGTATCTCACAAAAGCATTTCATATCTCACAAAAGCATTTCATGAAATTCATACACTTTCAAAAGAACATGATTATCTTTGAAAGTAAAGGTTCTACAGAGAACAGGAACACTGTTCTCAGTTGTGAATAACACTGCTTTGACTTATAGCAAACCACGGCTTCTCTTTTAAGAGAAACAACATGTGCGTTTCTCACAAAAGCAGTTCATCAAATTCGTACACTTTCAAAAGAACATGATTATCTTTCGAAATAAAGATTCTACATGAACAGGAACACTGTTCTCACATCTGACAATACTTTGACAAATCTCAAACAACGGCTTCTCCTTTCAGAAAAACACTTGTGCGTTTCTCAAAAAGCATTTCATGAAATCCATACACTTTCAAAGAAGATGATTCTCTTTCAAAGTAAAGCGTCTACAGTGAATAGCAAAACTTCTCATTTGAGAAACACGTGTGTATATCACAAAAGCCTTTCATGAAATTCATACACTTTCAAAAGAACGTTATTATCTTTCACAGTAAACCTTCTACAGTGAAACGGAACACTGTACTCACATCAAAAGCATTTCATGAAATTCATACATTTTACAAGAACATGATTATCTTTGGAAGTAAAGGTTCTACAGAGAACAGGAACACTGATCTCACTTGTGACTAACACTACTTTGACATATAGCAAACAACGTCTTCTCTTTTCGGAGAAATACATGTGCGTTTCTCACAAAAGCAGTTCATCAAATTCATACACTTTCAAAAGAACATGATTATCTTTCGAAGTAAAGATTCTACAGAGAACAGGAACACTGTTCTCACTTCTGACAATACTTTGACAATGGCTTCTCTTTTCAGAGAAACACATGTGCGTTTCTCACAGAAGCATTTGTTGAAATTCATACACTTTCCATAGAACATGATTATCTTTCGAAGTAAAGATTCTACAGAGAACAGGAACACTGTTCTCACTTCTGACAATACTTTGACATATACCAAACAACGGCTTCTGTTTTCAGAGAAACATATGTGCGTTTCTCACAGAAGGACTACTTGAAATTCATACACTTTCCAAAGAACATGATTATCTTTCGAAATAAAGATTCTCCAGAGAACAGGAATACTGTTCTCACTACTGACAATACTTTGACAAATCTTAAACAACGGCTTCTTTTTCGGAGAAACTAGTGTACGTTTCTCACAAAAGTATTTCAAGAAATTCATACATTTTCCAAGGAACATGATTATCGTTGGATGTAAAGGGTCTACAGAGAACAGGAACACTGTTCACAACTTTTAGCACTACGTTGACATATAGCAAACAACGGCTACTCTTTTCGGAGAAACACATGAGCGTTTCTAACAAAAGCACTTCATCAAATTCATACACTTTCAAAAGAACATGATTATCTTTCGAAGTAAAGATTCTACAGAGAACAGGAACACTGTTCTCACTTCTGACAATGCTCTGACAAATCTCAAATAACGGCTTCTCCTTTCAGAAAAACACTTGTGCGTTTCTCAAAAATGCATTTCCTGAAATTCATACACTTTCAAAGAAGATGATTCTCTTTCAAAGTGTAGCGTCTGCAGTGAATATCAAAACTTCTCATTTGAGAAACACGTGTGTATCTCACAAAAGCATTTCATGAAATTCATACACTTTCAAAAGAATGTGTTTATCTTTCACAGTAAACTTCTACAGTGAAAAGGTACACTGTACTCACTTCTAACAATACTTTGACATATACCAAACAACGGCTTCTCTTTTCAGAGAAACACATGTGCGTTTCTCACAAAGGCATTTCATGAAATTCATACACTTTCAAAAGAACATGATTATCTTTCGAAGTAAAGGTTCCACAGAGAACAGGAACACTGTTCGCACTTCTAACAATACTTTGACATATAGCAAACAACGTCTTCTCTTTTCAGAGAAACACATGTGTGTTTCTCACAGAAGGATTACTTGAAATTCATACACTTTCCAAGGAACATGATTATCATCCGAAATAAAGATTCTCCAGAGAACAGGAACACTGTTCTCACTTCGGACAATAGTTTGACAAATCTTAAACAACGGCTTCTTTTTTCGGAGAAACTAGTGTACGTTTCTCACAAAAGTATTTCACGAAATTCATACATTTTCCAAGGAACATGATTATCTTTCCAAGTAATGATTCCACAGAGAACAGGAACACTGTTCTCACTTCTATCAATACTTTGACATATAGCGAACAACGTCTTCTTTTTTCAGAGAAACACGTGTGCGATTCTCACAAAAGCAGTTCATCAAATTCATACACTTTCCATAGAACATGATTATCTTTCGAAGTAAAGATTCTACAGAGAACAGGAACACTGTTCACACTTCTAACAAGACTTTGATATATAGCAAACAACGTCTTCTCTTTTCAGAGAAACACATGTGCGTTTCTCACAGAAGCATTTCTTGAAATTCATACACTTTCCAAAGGAACATGATTATCTTTCGAACTAAAGATTCTACAGAGAACAGGAACACTGTTCTCACTTATGACACTACTTTGACATATACCAAACAAAGGCTTCTCTTTTCAGAGAAACACATGTGCGTTTCTCACAAAAGGATTTCATGAAATTCATACACTTTGAAAAGAAGATGATTATCTTTCGAAGTAAACGTTCTACCGAGAACAGGAACACTGTTCTCACTTCTAACAATACTTTGACATATAACGAACAACGTGTTCTTTTTTCAGAGAAACACATTTGCGTTTCTCACAAAAGCAGTTCATCAAATTCATACACTTTCCATAGAACATGATTATCATTCGAAGTAAAGATTCTACAGAGAACAGGAACACTGTTCTCACTTCTCACAATACTTTGACAAATCTTAAACAACGGCTTCTTTTTTCGGAGAAACTAGTGTACGTTTCTCACAAAAGTAGTTCAAGAAATTCATACATTTTCCAAGGAACATGATTATGGTTGGACGTAAAGGGTCTACAGAGAACAGGAACACTGTTCACCACTTCTAACACTACTTTGACATATAGCAAACAACGGCTTCTCTTTTCGGAGAAACACATGTGCGTTTCTCACAAAAGCAGTTCATCAAATTCATACACTTTCAAAAGAACATGATTATCTTTCGAAGTAAAGATTCTACAGAGAACAGGAACACTGTTCTCACTTCTGACAATGCTTTGACAAATCTCAAATAACGGCTACTCCTTTCAGAAAAACGCTTGTGCGTTTCTCAAAAATGCATTTCCTGAAATTCATACACTTTCAAAGAAGATGATTCTCTTTCAAAGTGTAGCGTCTGCAGTGAATATCAAAACTTCTCATTTGAGAAACACGTGTGTATCTCACAAAAGCATTTCATGAAATTCATACACTTTCAAAAGAACATGATTATCTTTGAAAGTAAAGGTTCTACAGAGAACAGGAACACTGTTCTCAGTTGTGAATAACACTGCTTTGACTTATAGCAAACCACGGCTTCTCTTTTAAGAGAAACACATGTGCGTTTCTCACAAAAGCAGTTCATCAAATTCATACACTTTCAAAAGAACATGATTATCTTTCGAAATAAAGATTCTACAAGAACAGGAACACTGTTCTCACATCTGACAATACTTTGACAAATCTCAAACAACGGCTTCTCCTTTCAGAAAAACACTTGTGCGTTTCTCAAAAAAGCATTTCATGAAATCCATACACTTTCAAAGAAGATGATTCTCTTTCAAAGTAAAGCGTCTACAGTGAATAGCAAAACTTCTCATTTGAGAAACACGTGTGTATATCACAAAAGCCTTTCATGAAATTCATACACTTTCAAAAGAACGTTATTATCTTTCACAGTAAACCTTCTACAGTGAAACGGAACACTGTACTCACTTCAAAAGCATTTCATGAAATTCATACATTTTACAAGGAACATGATTATCTTTGGAAGTAAAGGTTCTACAGAGAACAGGAACACTGATCTCACTTGTGACTAACACTACTTTGACATATAGCAAACAACGTCTTCTCTTTTCGGAGAAATACATGTGCGTTTCTCACAAAAGCAGTTCATCAAATTCATACACTTTCAAAGAACATGATTATCTTTCGAAGTAAAGATTCTACAGAGAACAGGAACACTGTTCTCACTTCTGACAATACTTTGACAATGGCTTCTCTTTTCAGAGAAACACATGTGCGTTTCTCACAGAAGCATTTGTTGAAATTCATACACTTTCCATAGAACATGATTATCTTTCGAAGTAAAGATTCTACAGAGAACAGGAACACTGTTCTCACTTCTGACAATACTTTGACATATACCAAACAACGGCTTCTGTTTTCAGAGAAACATATGTGCGTTTCTCACAGAAGGACTACTTGAAATTCATACACTTTCCAAAGAACATGATTATCTTTCGAAATAAAGATTCTCCAGAGAACAGGAATACTGTTCTCACTACTGACAATACTTTGACAAATCTTAAACAACGGCTTCTTTTTCGGAGAAACTAGTGTACGTTTCTCACAAAAGTATTTCAAGAAATTCATACATTTTCCAAGGAACATGATTATCGTTGGATGTAAAGGGTCTACAGAGAACAGGAACACTGTTCACACTTTTAGCACTACGTTGACATATAGCAAACAACGGCTACTCTTTTCGGAGAAACACATGAGCGTTTCTAACAAAAGCACTTCATCAAATTCATACACTTTCAAAAGAACATGATTATCTTTCGAAGTAAAGATTCTACAGAGAACAGGAACACTGTTCTCACTTCTGACAATGCTCTGACAAATCTCAAATAACGGCTTCTCCTTTCAGAAAAACACTTGTGCGTTTCTCAAAAATGCATTTCCTGAAATTCATACACTTTCAAAGAAGATGATTCTCTTTCAAAGTGTAGCGTCTGCAGTGAATATCAAAACTTCTCATTTGAGAAACACGTGTGTATCTCACAAAAGCATTTCATGAAATTCATACACTTTCAAAAGAATGTGTTTATCTTTCACAGTAAACCTTCTACAGTGAAAAGGTACACTGTACTCACTTCTAACAATACTTTGACATATACCAAACAACGGCTTCTCTTTTCAGAGAAACACATGTGCGTTTCTCACAAAGGCATTTCATGAAATTCATACACTTTCAAAAGAACATGATTATCTTTCGAAGTAAAGGTTCCACAGAGAACAGGAACACTGTTCGCACTTCTAACAATACTTTGACATATAGCAAACAACGTCTTCTCTTTTCAGAGAAACACATGTGCGTTTCTCACAGAAGGATTACTTGAAATTCATACACTTTCCAAGGAACATGATTATCATCCGAAATAAAGATTCTCCAGAGAACAGGAACACTGTTCTCACTTCTGACAATAGTTTGACAAATCTTAAACAACGGCTTCTTTTTTCGGAGAAACTAGTGTACGTTTCTCACAAAAGTATTTCACGAAATTCATACATTTTCCAAGGAACATGATTATCTTTCCAAGTAATGATTCCACAGAGAACAGGAACACTGTTCTCACTTCTATCAATACTTTGACATATAGCGAACAACGTCTTCTTTTTTCAGAGAAACACGTGTGCGATTCTCACAAAAGCAGTTCATCCAATTCATACACTTTCCATAGAACATGATTATCTTTCGAAGTAAAGATTCTACAGAGAACAGGAACACTGTTCACACTTCTAACACGACTTTGATATATAGCAAACAACGTCTTCTCTTTTCAGAGAAACACATGTGCGTTTCTCACAGAAGCATTTCTTGAAATTCATACACTTTCCAAAGAACATGATTATCTTTCGAACTAAAGATTCTACAGAGAACAGGAACACTGTTCTCACTTATGACACTACTTTGACATATACCAAACAAAGGCTTCTCTTTTCAGAGAAACACATGTGCGTTTCTCACAAAAGGATTTCATGAAATTCATACACTTTGAAAAGAACATGATTATCTTTCGAAGTAAACGTTCTACCGAGAACAGGAACACTGTTCTCCCTTCTAACAATACTTTGACATATAACGAACAACGTGTTCTTTTTTCAGAGAAACACATTTGCGTTTCTCACAAAAGCAGTTCATCAAATTCATACACTTTCCATAGAACATGATTATCATTCGAAGTAAAGATTCTACAGAGAACAGGAACACTGTTCTCACTTCTCACAATACTTTGACAAATCTTAAACAACGGCTTCTTTTTTCGGAGAAACTAGTGTACGTTTCTCACAAAAGTATTTCAAGAAATTCATACATTTTCCAAGGAACATGATTATGGTTGGACGTAAAGGGTCTACAGAGAACAGGAACACTGTTCACACTTCTAACACTACTTTGACATATAGCAAACAACGGCTTCTCTTTTCGGAGAAACACATGTGCGTTTCTCACAAAAGCAGTTCATCAAATTCATACACTTTCAAAAGAACATGATTATCTTTCGAAGTAAAGATTCTACAGAGAACAGGAACACTGTTCTCACTTCTGACAATGCTTTGACAAATCTCAAATAACGGCTACTCCTTTCAGAAAAACGCTTGTGCGTTTCTCAAAAATGCATTTCCTGAAATTCATACACTTTCAAAGAAGATGATTCTCTTTCAAAGTGTAGCGTCTGCAGTGAATATCAAAACTTCTCATTTGAGAAACACGTGTGTATCTCACAAAAGCATTTCATGAAATTCATACACTTTCAAAAGAACATGATTATCTTTGAAAGTAAAGGTTCTACAGAGAACAGGAACACTGTTCTCAGTTGTGAATAACACTGCTTTGACTTATAGCAAACCACGGCTTCTCTTTTAAGAGAAACACATGTGCGTTTCTCACAAAAGCAGTTCATCAAATTCATACACTTTCAAAAGAACATGATTATCTTTCGAAATAAAGATTCTACAAGAACAGGAACACTGTTCTCACATCTGACAATACTTTGACAAATCTCAAACAACGGCTTCTCCTTTCAGAAAAACACTTGTGCGTTTCTCAAAAAAGCATTTCATGAAATCCATACACTTTCAAAGAAGATGATTCTCTTTCAAAGTAAAGCGTCTACAGTGAATAGCAAAACTTCTCATTTGAGAAACACGTGTGTATATCACAAAAGCCTTTCATGAAATTCATACACTTTCAAAAGAACGTTATTATCTTTCACAGTAAACCTTCTACAGTGAAACGGAACACTGTACTCACTCCAAAAGCATTTCATGAAATTCATACATTTTACAAGGAACATGATTATCTTTGGAAGTAAAGGTTCTACAGAGAACAGGAACACTGATCTCACTTGTGACTAACACTACTTTGACATATAGCAAACAACGTCTTCTCTTTTCGGAGAAATACATGTGCGTTTCTCACAAAAGCAGTTCATCAAATTCATACACTTTCAAAAGAACATGATTATCTTTCGAAGTAAAGATTCTACAGAGAACAGGAACACTGTTCTCACTTCTGAAGCAATACTTTGAACATGATTATCTTTCGAAGTAAAGATTCTACAGAGAACAGGAACACTGTTCTCACTTCTGACAATACTTTGACATATACCAAACAACGGCTTCTGTTTTCAGAGAAACATATGTGCGTTTCTCACAGAAGGATTACTTGAAATTCATACACTTTCCAAAGAACATGATTATCTTTCGAAATAAAGATTCTCCAGAGAACAGGAATACTGTTCTCACTACTGACAATACTTTGACAAATCTTAAACAACGGCTTCTTTTTCGGAGAAACTAGTGTACGTTTCTCACAAAAGTATTTCAAGAAATTCATACATTTTCCAAGGAACATGATTATCGTTGGATGTAAAGGGTCTACAGAGAACAGGAACACTGTTCACACTTTTAGCACTACGTTGACATATAGCAAACAACGGCTACTCTTTTCGGAGAAACACATGAGCGTTTCTAACAAAAGCAGTTCATCAAATTCATACACTTTCAAAAGAACATGATTATCTTTCGAAGTAAAGATTCTACAGAGAACAGGAACACTGTTCTCACTTCTGACAATGCTCTGACAAATCTCAAATAACGGCTTCTCCTTTCAGAAAAACACTTGTGCGTTTCTCAAAAATGCATTTCCTGAAATTCATACACTTTCAAAGAAGATGATTCTCTTTCAAAGTGTAGCGTCTGCAGTGAATATCAAAACTTCTCATTTGAGAAACACGTGTGTATCTCACAAAAGCATTTCATGAAATTCATACACTTTCAAAAGAATGTGTTTATCTTTCACAGTAAACCTTCTACAGTGAAAAGGTACACTGTACTCACTTCTAACAATACTTTGACATATACCAAACAACGGCTTCTCTTTTCAGAGAAACACATGTGCGTTTCTCACAAAGGCATTTCATGAAATTCATACACTTTCAAAAGAACATGATTATCTTTCGAAGTAAAGGTTCCACAGAGAACAGGAACACTGTTCGCACTTCTAACAATACTTTGACATATAGCAAACAACGTCTTCTCTTTTCAGAGAAACACATGTGCGTTTCTCACAGAAGGATTACTTGAAATTCATACACTTTCCAAGGAACATGATTATCATCCGAAATAAAGATTCTCCAGAGAACAGGAACACTGTTCTCACTTCTGACAATAGTTTGACAAATCTTAAACAACGGCTTCTTTTTTCGGAGAAACTAGTGTACGTTTCTCACAAAAGTATTTCACGAAATTCATACATTTTCCAAGGAACATGATTATCTTTCCAAGTAATGATTCCACAGAGAACAGGAACACTGTTCTCACTTCTATCAATACTTTGACATATAGCGAACAACGTCTTCTTTTTTCAGAGAAACACGTGTGCGATTCTCACAAAAGCAGTTCATCCAATTCATACACTTTCCATAGAACATGATTATCTTTCGAAGTAAAGATTCTACAGAGAACAGGAACACTGTTCACACTTCTAACACGACTTTGATATATAGCAAACAACGTCTTCTCTTTTCAGAGAAACACATGTGCGTTTCTCACAGAAGCATTTCTTGAAATTCATACACTTTCCAAAGAACATGATTATCTTTCGAACTAAAGATTCTACAGAGAACAGGAACACTGTTCTCACTTATGACACTACTTTGACATATACCAAACAAAGGCTTCTCTTTTCAGAGAAACACATGTGCGTTTCTCACAAAAGGATTTCATGAAATTCATACACTTTGAAAAGAACATGATTATCTTTCGAAGTAAACGTTCTACCGAGAACAGGAACACTGTTCTCCCTTCTAACAATACTTTGACATATAACGAACAACGTGTTCTTTTTTCAGAGAAACACATTTGCGTTTCTCACAAAAGCAGTTCATCAAATTCATACACTTTCCATAGAACATGATTATCATTCGAAGTAAAGATTCTACAGAGAACAGGAACACTGTTCTCACTTCTCACAATACTTTGACAAATCTTAAACAACGGCTTCTTTTTTCGGAGAAACTAGTGTACGTTTCTCACAAAAGTATTTCAAGAAATTCATACATTTTCCAAGGAACATGATTATGGTTGGACGTAAAGGGTCTACAGAGAACAGGAACACTGTTCACACTTCTAACACTACTTTGACATATAGCAAACAACGGCTTCTCTTTTCGGAGAAACACATGTGCGTTTCTCACAAAAGCAGTTCATCAAATTCATACACTTTCAAAAGAACATGATTATCTTTCGAAGTAAAGATTCTACAGAGAACAGGAACACTGTTCTCACTTCTGACAATGCTTTGACAAATCTCAAATAACGGCTACTCCTTTCAGAAAAACGCTTGTGCGTTTCTCAAAAACGCATTTCCTGAAATTCATACACTTTCAAAGAAGATGATTCTCTTTCAAAGTGTAGCGTCTGCAGTGAATATCAAAACTTCTCATTTGAGAAACACGTGTGTATCTCACAAAAGCATTTCATATCTCACAAAAGCATTTCATGAAATTCATACACTTTCAAAAGAACATGATTATCTTTGAAAGTAAAGGTTCTACAGAGAACAGGAACACTGTTCTCAGTTGTGAATAACACTGCTTTGACTTATAGCAAACCACGGCTTCTCTTTTAAGAGAAACACATGTGCGTTTCTCACAAAAGCAGTTCATCAAATTCGTACACTTTCAAAAGAACATGATTATCTTTCGAAATAAAGATTCTACATGAACAGGAACACTGTTCTCACATCTGACAATACTTTGACAAATCTCAAACAACGGCTTCTCCTTTCAGAAAAACACTTGTGCGTTTCTCAAAAAAGCATTTCATGAAATCCATACACTTTCAAAGAAGATGATTCTCTTTCAAAGTAAAGCGTCTACAGTGAATAGCAAAACTTCTCATTTGAGAAACACGTGTGTATATCACAAAAGCCTTTCATGAAATTCATACACTTTCAAAAGAACGTTATTATCTTTCACAGTAAACCTTCTACAGTGAAACGGAACACTGTACTCACTTCAAAAGCATTTCATGAAATTCATACATTTTACAAGGAACATGATTATCTTTGGAAGTAAAGGTTCTACAGAGAACAGGAACACTGATCTCACTTGTGACTAACACTACTTTGACATATAGCAAACAACGTCTTCTCTTTTCGGAGAAATACATGTGCGTTTCTCACAAAAGCAGTTCATCAAATTCATACACTTTCAAAAGAACATGATTATCTTTCGAAGTAAAGATTCTACAGAGAACAGGAACACTGTTCTCACTTCTGACAATACTTTGACAATGGCTTCTCTTTTCAGAGAAACACATGTGCGTTTCTCACAGAAGCATTTGTTGAAATTCATACACTTTCCATAGAACATGATTATCTTTCGAAGTAAAGATTCTACAGAGAACAGGAACACTGTTCTCACTTCTGACAATACTTTGACATATACCAAACAACGGCTTCTGTTTTCAGAGAAACATATGTGCGTTTCTCACAGAAGGACTACTTGAAATTCATACACTTTCCAAAGAACATGATTATCTTTCGAAATAAAGATTCTCCAGAGAACAGGAATACTGTTCTCACTACTGACAATACTTTGACAAATCTTAAACAACGGCTTCTTTTTCGGAGAAACTAGTGTACGTTTCTCACAAAAGTATTTCAAGAAATTCATACATTTTCCAAGGAACATGATTATCGTTGGATGTAAAGGGTCTACAGAGAACAGGAACACTGTTCACACTTTTAGCACTACGTTGACATATAGCAAACAACGGCTACTCTTTTCGGAGAAACACATGAGCGTTTCTAACAAAAGCACTTCATCAAATTCATACACTTTCAAAAGAACATGATTATCTTTCGAAGTAAAGATTCTACAGAGAACAGGAACACTGTTCTCACTTCTGACAATGCTCTGACAAATCTCAAATAACGGCTTCTCCTTTCAGAAAAACACTTGTGCGTTTCTCAAAAATGCATTTCCTGAAATTCATACACTTTCCAAGGAACATGATTATCATCCGAAATAAAGATAATACATTTTACAAGGAACATGATTATCTTTGGAAGTAAAGGTTCTACAGAGAACAGGAACACTGATCTCACTTGTGACTAACACTACTTTGACATATAGCAAACAACGGCTTCTCTTTTCAGAGAAACACACGTGCGTTTCTCACAAAAGCACTTCATCAAATCATACACTTTCCAAAGAATATGATTATCTTTCGAAGTAAAGATTCTACAGAGAACAGGAACACTGTTCTCACTTCTATCAATACTTTGACATATAGCAAACAACGGCTTCTCTTTGCAGAGAAACACATGTGCGTTTCTCACAAAGGCATTTCATGAAATCCATACACTTTCAAAGAAGATGATTCTCTTTCAAAGTAAAGCGTCTGCAGTGAATAGCAAAACTTCTCATTTGAGAAACACGTGTGTATATCACAAAAGCATTTCACGAAATTCATACACTTTCAAAAGAACGTGATTATCTTTCACAGTAAACCTTCTACAGTGAAACGGAACACTGTACTCCAAACACTACTTTGACATATAGCAAACAACGTCTTCTCTTTTCAGAGAAACAAATGTGCGTTTCTCACAGAAGGATTACTTGAAATTCATACACTTTCCAAAGAACATCATTATCTTTCGAAATAAAGATTCTCCAGAGAACAGGAATACTGTTCTCACTACTGACAATACTTTGACAAATCTTTAACAACGGCTTCTTTTTCGGAGAAACTAGTGTACGTTTCTCACAAAAGTATTTCAAGAAATTCATACATTTTCCAAGGAACTTGATTATCGTGGGACGTAAAGGGTCTACAGAGAACAGGAACACTGTTCTCACTTTTAACACTACTTTGACATATAGCAAACAACGACTTCTCTTTTCAGAGAAACACATGTGCGTTTCTCACAAAAGCAGTTCATCAAATTCATACACTTTCCAAAGAACATAATTATCTTTCGAAGTAAAGATTCTACAGAGAACAGGAACACTGTTCTCACTTCTGACAATACTTTGACAAATCTCAAATAACGGCTTCTCCTTTCAGAAAAACACTTGTGCGTTTCTCAAAAAAGCATTTCATGAAATCCATACACTTTCAAAGAAGATGATTCTCTTTCAAAGTAAAGGGTCTGCAGTGAATAGCAAAATTTCTCATTGGAGAAACACGTGTGTATCTCACAAAAGCATTTCATGAAATTCATACACTTTCAAAAGAAAGTGATTATCGTTCACAGTAAACCTTCTACAGTGAAACGGAACACTGTACTCACTTCTAACATTACTTTGACATATAACAAACAACGGCTTCTCTTTTCAAAGAAACACATGTGCGTTTCTCACAAAAGCATTTCATGAAATTCATACACTTTCAAAAGAACATGATTATCTTTCGAAGTAAAGGTTCTACAGAGAACAGGAACACTGTTCGCACTTCTAACAATACTTTGACATATAGCAAACAATGTCTTCTCTTTTCAGAGAAACACATATGCGTTTCTCACAGAAGCATTTCTTGAAATTCATACACTTTCCAAGGAACATGATTATCATCCGAAATAAAGATTCAACAGAGAACAGGAACACTGTTCTCACTTCTGACAATACTTGGACAAATCTCAAACGACGGCTTCTCCTTTCAGAAAAATACTTGTGCGTTTCTAAAAAAAAGCATTTCATGAAATCCATACACTTTCAAAGAATATGATTCTCGTACAAAGTAAAGCGTCTGCAGTGAATAGCAAAACTTCTCATTTGAGAAACACGTGTGTATATCACAAAAGCATTTCATGATTCATACACTTTCAAAAGAACGTGGTTATCTTTCACAGTAAACCTTCTACAGTGAATGGAACACTGTACTCCAAACACTACTTTGACATATAGCAAACAACGTCTTCTCTTTTCAGAGAAACAAATGTGCGTTTCTCACAGAAGGATTACTTGAAATTCATACACTTTCCAAAGAACATCATTATCTTTCGAAATAAAGATTCTCCAGAGAACAGGAATACTGTTCTCACTACTGACAATACTTTGACAAATCTTAAACAACGGCTTCTTTTTCGGAGAAACTAGTGTATGTTTCTCACAAAAGTATTTCAAGAAATTCATACATTTTCCAAGGAACATGATTATCGTTGTATGTAAAGGGTCTACAGAGAACAGGAACACTGTTCACACTTTTAGCACTACGTTGACATATAGCAAACAACGGCTACTCTTTTCGGAGAAACACATGAGCGTTTCTAACAAAAGCAGTTCATCAAATTCATACACTTTCAAAACAACATGATTATCTTTCGAAGTAAAGATTCTACAGAGAACAGGAACACTGTTCTCACTTCTGACAATGCTCTGACAAATCTCAAATAACGGCTTCTCCTTTCAGAAAAACACTTGTGCGTTTCTCAAAAATGCATTTCCTGAAATTCATACACTTTCAAAGAAGATGATTCTCTTTCAAAGTGTAGGGTCTGCAGTGAATATCAAAACTTCTCATTTGAGAAACACATGTGTATCTCACAAAAGCATTTCATGAAATTCATACACTTTCAAAAGAATGTGTTTATCTTTCACAGTAAACCTTCTACAGTGAAAAGGTACACTGTACTCACTTCTAACAATACTTTGACATATACCAAACAACGGCTTCTCTTTTCAGAGAAACACATGTGCGTTTCTCACAAAGGCATTTCATGAAATTCATACACTTTCAAAAGAACATGATTATCTTTCGAAGTAAAGGTTCCACAGAGAACAGGAACACTGTTCGCACTTCTAACAATACTTTGACATATAGCAAACAACGTCTTCTCTTTTCAGAGAAACACATGTGCGTTTCTCACAGAAGGATTACTTGAAATTCATACACTTTCCAAGGAACATGATTATCATCCGAAATAAAGATTCTCCAGAGAACAGGAACACTGTTCTCACTTCGGACAATAGTTTGACAAATCTTAAACAACGGCTTCTTTTTTCGGAGAAACTAGTGTACGTTTCTCACAAAAGTATTTCACGAAATTCATACATTTTCCAAGGAACATGATTATCTTTCCAAGTAATGATTCCACAGAGAACAGGAACACTGTTCTCACTTCTATCAATACTTTGACATATAGCGAACAACGTCTTCTTTTTTCAGAGAAACACGTGTGCGATTCTCACAGAAGCATTTCTTGAAATTCATACACTTTCCAAAGAACATGATTATCTTTCGAACTAAAGATTCTACAGAGAACAGGAACACTGTTCTCACTTATGACACTACTTTGACATATACCAAACAAAGGCTTTTCTTTTCAGAGAAACACATGTGCGTTTCTCACAAAAGGATTTCATGAAATTCATACACTTTGAAAAGAACATGATTATCTTTCGAAGTAAACGTTCTACCGAGAACAGGAACACTGTTCTCACTTCTAACAATACTTTGACATATAACGAACAACGTGTTCTTTTTTCAGAGAAACACATTTGCGTTTCTCACAAAAGCAGTTCATCAAATTCATACACTTTCCATAGAACATGATTATCATTCGAAGTAAAGATTCTACAGAGAACAGGAACACTGTTCTCACTTCTCACAATACTTTGACAAATCTTAAACAACGGCTTCTTTTTCGGAGAAACTAGTGTACGTTTCTCACAAAAGTATTTCAAGAAATTCATACATTTTCCAAGGAACATGATTATGGTTGGACGTAAAGGGTCTACAGAGAACAGGAACACTGTTCACACTTCTAACACTACTTTGACATATAGCAAACAACGGCTTCTCTTTTCGGAGAAACACATGTGCATTTCTCACAAAAGCAGTTCATCAAATTCATACACTTTCAAAAGAACATGATTATCTTTCGAAATAAAGATTCTACAGAGAACAGGAACACTGTTCTCACTTCTGACAATGCTTTGACAAATCTCAAATAACGGCTACTCCTTTCAGAAAAACGCTTGTGCGTTTCTCAAAAATGCATTTCCTGAAATTCATACACTTTCAAAGAAGATGATTCTCTTTCAAAGTGTAGCGTCTGCAGTGAATATCAAAACTTCTCATTTGAGAAACACGTGTGTATCTCACAAAAGCATTTCAAGAAATTCATACACTTTCAAAAGAACATGATTATCTTTGAAAGTAAAGGTTCTACAGAGAACAGGAACACTGTTCTCAGTTGTGAATAACACTGCTTTGACTTATAGCAAACCACGGCTTCTCTTTTAAGAGAAACACATGTGCGTTTCTCACAAAAGCAGTTCATCAAATTCATACACTTTCAAAAGAACATGATTATCTTTCGAAATAAAGATTCTACAAGAACAGGAACACTGTTCTCACA
Source organism: Microtus oregoni (assembly GCF_018167655.1). Taxonomy (NCBI): domain Eukaryota; kingdom Metazoa; phylum Chordata; class Mammalia; order Rodentia; family Cricetidae; genus Microtus; species Microtus oregoni. Next base: position 1,225,617 of record NW_024543207.1, read on the forward strand.
TCTGACAATACTTTGACAAATCTCAAACAACGGCTTCTCCTTTCAGAAAAACACTTGTGCGTTTCTCAAAAAAGCATTTCATGAAATCCATACACTTTCAAAGAAGATGATTCTCTTTCAAAGTAAAGCGTCTACAGTGAATAGCAAAACTTCTCATTTGAGAAACACGTGTGTATATCACAAAAGCCTTTCATGAAATTCATACACTTTCAAAAGAACGTTATTATCTTTCACAGTAAACCTTCTACAGTGAAACGGAACACTGTACTCACTCCAAAAGCATTTCATGAAATTCATACATTTTACAAGGAACATGATTATCTTTGGAAGTAAAGGTTCTACAGAGAACAGGAACACTGATCTCACTTGTGACTAACACTACTTTGACATATAGCAAACAACGTCTTCTCTTTTCGGAGAAATACATGTGCGTTTCTCACAAAAGCAGTTCATCAAATTCATACACTTTCAAAAGAACATGATTATCTTTCGAAGTAAAGATTCTACAGAGAACAGGAACACTGTTCTCACTTCTGACAATACTTTGACATATACCAAACAACGGCTTCTGTTTTCAGAGAAACATATGTGCGTTTCTCACAGAAGGATTACTTGAAATTCATACACTTTCCAAAGAACATGATTATCTTTCGAAATAAAGATTCTCCAGAGAACAGGAATACTGTTCTCACTACTGACAATACTTTGACAAATCTTAAACAACGGCTTCTTTTTCGGAGAAACTAGTGTACGTTTCTCACAAAAGTATTTCAAGAAATTCATACATTTTCCAAGGAACATGATTATCGTTGGATGTAAAGGGTCTACAGAGAACAGGAACACTGTTCACACTTTTAGCACTACGTTGACATATAGCAAACAACGGCTACTCTTTTCGGAGAAACACATGAGCGTTTCTAACAAAAGCACTTCATCAAATTCATACACTTTCAAAAGAACATGATTATCTTTCGAAGTAAAGATTCTACAGAGAACAGGAACACTGTTCTCACTTCTGACAATGCTCTGACAAATCTCAAATAACGGCTTCTCCTTTCAGAAAAACACTTGTGCGTTTCTCAAAAATGCATTTCCTGAAATTCATACACTTTCCAAGGAACATGATTATCATCCGAAATAAAGATAATACATTTTACAAGGAACATGATTATCTTTGGAAGTAAAGGTTCTACAGAGAACAGGAACACTGATCTCACTTGTGACTAACACTACTTTGACATATAGCAAACAACGGCTTCTCTTTTCAGAGAAACACACGTGCGTTTCTCACAAAAGCACTTCATCAAATCATACACTTTCCAAAGAATATGATTATCTTTCGAAGTAAAGATTCTACAGAGAACAGGAACACTGTTCTCACTTCTATCAATACTTTGACATATAGCAAACAACGGCTTCTCTTTGCAGAGAAACACATGTGCGTTTCTCACAAAGGCATTTCATGAAATCCATACACTTTCAAAGAAGATGATTCTCTTTCAAAGTAAAGCGTCTGCAGTGAATAGCAAAACTTCTCATTTGAGAAACACGTGTGTATATCACAAAAGCATTTCACGAAATTCATACACTTTCAAAAGAACGTGATTATCTTTCACAGTAAACCTTCTACAGTGAAACGGAACACTGTACTCCAAACACTACTTTGACATATAGCAAACAACGTCTTCTCTTTTCAGAGAAACAAATGTGCGTTTCTCACAGAAGGATTACTTGAAATTCATACACTTTCCAAAGAACATCATTATCTTTCGAAATAAAGATTCTCCAGAGAACAGGAATACTGTTCTCACTACTGACAATACTTTGACAAATCTTTAACAACGGCTTCTTTTTCGGAGAAACTAGTGTACGTTTCTCACAAAAGTATTTCAAGAAATTCATACATTTTCCAAGGAACTTGATTATCGTGGGACGTAAAGGGTCTACAGAGAACAGGAACACTGTTCTCACTTTTAACACTACTTTGACATATAGCAAACAACGACTTCTCTTTTCAGAGAAACACATGTGCGTTTCTCACAAAAGCAGTTCATCAAATTCATACACTTTCCAAAGAACATAATTATCTTTCGAAGTAAAGATTCTACAGAGAACAGGAACACTGTTCTCACTTCTGACAATACTTTGACAAATCTCAAATAACGGCTTCTCCTTTCAGAAAAACACTTGTGCGTTTCTCAAAAAAGCATTTCATGAAATCCATACACTTTCAAAGAAGATGATTCTCTTTCAAAGTAAAGGGTCTGCAGTGAATAGCAAAATTTCTCATTGGAGAAACACGTGTGTATCTCACAAAAGCATTTCATGAAATTCATACACTTTCAAAAGAAAGTGATTATCGTTCACAGTAAACCTTCTACAGTGAAACGGAACACTGTACTCACTTCTAACATTACTTTGACATATAACAAACAACGGCTTCTCTTTTCAAAGAAACACATGTGCGTTTCTCACAAAAGCATTTCATGAAATTCATACACTTTCAAAAGAACATGATTATCTTTCGAAGTAAAGGTTCTACAGAGAACAGGAACACTGTTCGCACTTCTAACAATACTTTGACATATAGCAAACAATGTCTTCTCTTTTCAGAGAAACACATATGCGTTTCTCACAGAAGCATTTCTTGAAATTCATACACTTTCCAAGGAACATGATTATCATCCGAAATAAAGATTCAACAGAGAACAGGAACACTGTTCTCACTTCTGACAATACTTGGACAAATCTCAAACGACGGCTTCTCCTTTCAGAAAAATACTTGTGCGTTTCTAAAAAAAAGCATTTCATGAAATCCATACACTTTCAAAGAATATGATTCTCGTACAAAGTAAAGCGTCTGCAGTGAATAGCAAAACTTCTCATTTGAGAAACACGTGTGTATATCACAAAAGCATTTCATGATTCATACACTTTCAAAAGAACGTGGTTATCTTTCACAGTAAACCTTCTACAGTGAATGGAACACTGTACTCCAAACACTACTTTGACATATAGCAAACAACGTCTTCTCTTTTCAGAGAAACAAATGTGCGTTTCTCACAGAAGGATTACTTGAAATTCATACACTTTCCAAAGAACATCATTATCTTTCGAAATAAAGATTCTCCAGAGAACAGGAATACTGTTCTCACTACTGACAATACTTTGACAAATCTTAAACAACGGCTTCTTTTTCGGAGAAACTAGTGTATGTTTCTCACAAAAGTATTTCAAGAAATTCATACATTTTCCAAGGAACATGATTATCGTTGTATGTAAAGGGTCTACAGAGAACAGGAACACTGTTCACACTTTTAGCACTACGTTGACATATAGCAAACAACGGCTACTCTTTTCGGAGAAACACATGAGCGTTTCTAACAAAAGCAGTTCATCAAATTCATACACTTTCAAAACAACATGATTATCTTTCGAAGTAAAGATTCTACAGAGAACAGGAACACTGTTCTCACTTCTGACAATGCTCTGACAAATCTCAAATAACGGCTTCTCCTTTCAGAAAAACACTTGTGCGTTTCTCAAAAATGCATTTCCTGAAATTCATACACTTTCAAAGAAGATGATTCTCTTTCAAAGTGTAGGGTCTGCAGTGAATATCAAAACTTCTCATTTGAGAAACACATGTGTATCTCACAAAAGCATTTCATGAAATTCATACACTTTCAAAAGAATGTGTTTATCTTTCACAGTAAACCTTCTACAGTGAAAAGGTACACTGTACTCACTTCTAACAATACTTTGACATATACCAAACAACGGCTTCTCTTTTCAGAGAAACACATGTGCGTTTCTCACAAAGGCATTTCATGAAATTCATACACTTTCAAAAGAACATGATTATCTTTCGAAGTAAAGGTTCCACAGAGAACAGGAACACTGTTCGCACTTCTAACAATACTTTGACATATAGCAAACAACGTCTTCTCTTTTCAGAGAAACACATGTGCGTTTCTCACAGAAGGATTACTTGAAATTCATACACTTTCCAAGGAACATGATTATCATCCGAAATAAAGATTCTCCAGAGAACAGGAACACTGTTCTCACTTCGGACAATAGTTTGACAAATCTTAAACAACGGCTTCTTTTTTCGGAGAAACTAGTGTACGTTTCTCACAAAAGTATTTCACGAAATTCATACATTTTCCAAGGAACATGATTATCTTTCCAAGTAATGATTCCACAGAGAACAGGAACACTGTTCTCACTTCTATCAATACTTTGACATATAGCGAACAACGTCTTCTTTTTTCAGAGAAACACGTGTGCGATTCTCACAGAAGCATTTCTTGAAATTCATACACTTTCCAAAGAACATGATTATCTTTCGAACTAAAGATTCTACAGAGAACAGGAACACTGTTCTCACTTATGACACTACTTTGACATATACCAAACAAAGGCTTTTCTTTTCAGAGAAACACATGTGCGTTTCTCACAAAAGGATTTCATGAAATTCATACACTTTGAAAAGAACATGATTATCTTTCGAAGTAAACGTTCTACCGAGAACAGGAACACTGTTCTCACTTCTAACAATACTTTGACATATAACGAACAACGTGTTCTTTTTTCAGAGAAACACATTTGCGTTTCTCACAAAAGCAGTTCATCAAATTCATACACTTTCCATAGAACATGATTATCATTCGAAGTAAAGATTCTACAGAGAACAGGAACACTGTTCTCACTTCTCACAATACTTTGACAAATCTTAAACAACGGCTTCTTTTTCGGAGAAACTAGTGTACGTTTCTCACAAAAGTATTTCAAGAAATTCATACATTTTCCAAGGAACATGATTATGGTTGGACGTAAAGGGTCTACAGAGAACAGGAACACTGTTCACACTTCTAACACTACTTTGACATATAGCAAACAACGGCTTCTCTTTTCGGAGAAACACATGTGCATTTCTCACAAAAGCAGTTCATCAAATTCATACACTTTCAAAAGAACATGATTATCTTTCGAAATAAAGATTCTACAGAGAACAGGAACACTGTTCTCACTTCTGACAATGCTTTGACAAATCTCAAATAACGGCTACTCCTTTCAGAAAAACGCTTGTGCGTTTCTCAAAAATGCATTTCCTGAAATTCATACACTTTCAAAGAAGATGATTCTCTTTCAAAGTGTAGCGTCTGCAGTGAATATCAAAACTTCTCATTTGAGAAACACGTGTGTATCTCACAAAAGCATTTCAAGAAATTCATACACTTTCAAAAGAACATGATTATCTTTGAAAGTAAAGGTTCTACAGAGAACAGGAACACTGTTCTCAGTTGTGAATAACACTGCTTTGACTTATAGCAAACCACGGCTTCTCTTTTAAGAGAAACACATGTGCGTTTCTCACAAAAGCAGTTCATCAAATTCATACACTTTCAAAAGAACATGATTATCTTTCGAAATAAAGATTCTACAAGAACAGGAACACTGTTCTCACATCTGACAATACTTTGACAAATCTCAAACAACGGCTTCTCCTTTCAGAAAAACACTTGTGCGTTTCTCAAAAAAGCATTTCATGAAATCCATACACTTTCAAAGAAGATGATTCTCTTTCAAAGTAAAGCGTCTACAGTGAATAGCAAAACTTCTCATTTGAGAAACACGTGTGTATATCACAAAAGCCTTTCATGAAATTCATACACTTTCAAAAGAACGTTATTATCTTTCACAGTAAACCTTCTACAGTGAAACGGAACACTGTACTCACTCCAAAAGCATTTCATGAAATTCATACATTTTACAAGGAACATGATTATCTTTGGAAGTAAAGGTTCTACAGAGAACAGGAACACTGATCTCACTTGTGACTAACACTACTTTGACATATAGCAAACAACGTCTTCTCTTTTCGGAGAAATACATGTGCGTTTCTCACAAAAGCAGTTCATCAAATTCATACACTTTCAAAAGAACATGATTATCTTTCGAAGTAAAGATTCTACAGAGAACAGGAACACTGTTCTCACTTCTGACAATACTTTGACATATACCAAACAACGGCTTCTGTTTTCAGAGAAACATATGTGCGTTTCTCACAGAAGGATTACTTGAAATTCATACACTTTCCAAAGAACATGATTATCTTTCGAAATAAAGATTCTCCAGAGAACAGGAATACTGTTCTCACTACTGACAATACTTTGACAAATCTTAAACAACGGCTTCTTTTTCGGAGAAACTAGTGTACGTTTCTCACAAAAGTATTTCAAGAAATTCATACATTTTCCAAGGAACATGATTATCGTTGGATGTAAAGGGTCTACAGAGAACAGGAACACTGTTCACACTTTTAGCACTACGTTGACATATAGCAAACAACGGCTACTCTTTTCGGAGAAACACATGAGCGTTTCTAACAAAAGCAGTTCATCAAATTCATACACTTTCAAAAGAACATGATTATCTTTCGAAGTAAAGATTCTACAGAGAACAGGAACACTGTTCTCACTTCTGACAATGCTCTGACAAATCTCAAATAACGGCTTCTCCTTTCAGAAAAACACTTGTGCGTTTCTCAAAAATGCATTTCCTGAAATTCATACACTTTCAAAGAAGATGATTCTCTTTCAAAGTGTAGCGTCTGCAGTGAATATCAAAACTTCTCATTTGAGAAACACGTGTGTATCTCACAAAAGCATTTCATGAAATTCATACACTTTCAAAAGAATGTGTTTATCTTTCACAGTAAACCTTCTACAGTGAAAAGGTACACTGTACTCACTTCTAACAATACTTTGACATATACCAAACAACGGCTTCTCTTTTCAGAGAAACACATGTGCGTTTCTCACAAAGGCATTTCATGAAATTCATACACTTTCAAAAGAACATGATTATCTTTCGAAGTAAAGGTTCCACAGAGAACAGGAACACTGTTCGCACTTCTAACAATACTTTGACATATAGCAAACAACGTCTTCTCTTTTCAGAGAAACACATGTGCGTTTCTCACAGAAGGATTACTTGAAATTCATACACTTTCCAAGGAACATGATTATCATCCGAAATAAAGATTCTCCAGAGAACAGGAACACTGTTCTCACTTCTGACAATAGTTTGACAAATCTTAAACAACGGCTTCTTTTTTCGGAGAAACTAGTGTACGTTTCTCACAAAAGTATTTCACGAAATTCATACATTTTCCAAGGAACATGATTATCTTTCCAAGTAATGATTCCACAGAGAACAGGAACACTGTTCTCACTTCTATCAATACTTTGACATATAGCGAACAACGTCTTCTTTTTTCAGAGAAACACGTGTGCGATTCTCACAAAAGCAGTTCATCCAATTCATACACTTTCCATAGAACATGATTATCTTTCGAAGTAAAGATTCTACAGAGAACAGGAACACTGTTCACACTTCTAACACGACTTTGATATATAGCAAACAACGTCTTCTCTTTTCAGAGAAACACATGTGCGTTTCTCACAGAAGCATTTCTTGAAATTCATACACTTTCCAAAGAACATGATTATCTTTCGAACTAAAGATTCTACAGAGAACAGGAACACTGTTCTCACTTATGACACTACTTTGACATATACCAAACAAAGGCTTCTCTTTTCAGAGAAACACATGTGCGTTTCTCACAAAAGGATTTCATGAAATTCATACACTTTGAAAAGAACATGATTATCTTTCGAAGTAAACGTTCTACCGAGAACAGGAACACTGTTCTCCCTTCTAACAATACTTTGACATATAACGAACAACGTGTTCTTTTTTCAGAGAAACACATTTGCGTTTCTCACAAAAGCAGTTCATCAAATTCATACACTTTCCATAGAACATGATTATCATTCGAAGTAAAGATTCTACAGAGAACAGGAACACTGTTCTCACTTCTCACAATACTTTGACAAATCTTAAACAACGGCTTCTTTTTTCGGAGAAACTAGTGTACGTTTCTCACAAAAGTATTTCAAGAAATTCATACATTTTCCAAGGAACATGATTATGGTTGGACGTAAAGGGTCTACAGAGAACAGGAACACTGTTCACACTTCTAACACTACTTTGACATATAGCAAACAACGGCTTCTCTTTTCGGAGAAACACATGTGCGTTTCTCACAAAAGCAGTTCATCAAATTCATACACTTTCAAAAGAACATGATTATCTTTCGAAGTAAAGATTCTACAGAGAACAGGAACACTGTTCTCACTTCTGACAATGCTTTGACAAATCTCAAATAACGGCTACTCCTTTCAGAAAAACGCTTGTGCGTTTCTCAAAAACGCATTTCCTGAAATTCATACACTTTCAAAGAAGATGATTCTCTTTCAAAGTGTAGCGTCTGCAGTGAATATCAAAACTTCTCATTTGAGAAACACGTGTGTATCTCACAAAAGCATTTCATATCTCACAAAAGCATTTCATGAAATTCATACACTTTCAAAAGAACATGATTATCTTTGAAAGTAAAGGTTCTACAGAGAACAGGAACACTGTTCTCAGTTGTGAATAACACTGCTTTGACTTATAGCAAACCACGGCTTCTCTTTTAAGAGAAACACATGTGCGTTTCTCACAAAAGCAGTTCATCAAATTCGTACACTTTCAAAAGAACATGATTATCTTTCGAAATAAAGATTCTACATGAACAGGAACACTGTTCTCACATCTGACAATACTTTGACAAATCTCAAACAACGGCTTCTCCTTTCAGAAAAACACTTGTGCGTTTCTCAAAAAAGCATTTCATGAAATCCATACACTTTCAAAGAAGATGATTCTCTTTCAAAGTAAAGCGTCTACAGTGAATAGCAAAACTTCTCATTTGAGAAACACGTGTGTATATCACAAAAGCCTTTCATGAAATTCATACACTTTCAAAAGAACGTTATTATCTTTCACAGTAAACCTTCTACAGTGAAACGGAACACTGTACTCACTTCAAAAGCATTTCATGAAATTCATACATTTTACAAGGAACATGATTATCTTTGGAAGTAAAGGTTCTACAGAGAACAGGAACACTGATCTCACTTGTGACTAACACTACTTTGACATATAGCAAACAACGTCTTCTCTTTTCGGAGAAATACATGTGCGTTTCTCACAAAAGCAGTTCATCAAATTCATACACTTTCAAAAGAACATGATTATCTTTCGAAGTAAAGATTCTACAGAGAACAGGAACACTGTTCTCACTTCTGACAATACTTTGACAATGGCTTCTCTTTTCAGAGAAACACATGTGCGTTTCTCACAGAAGCATTTGTTGAAATTCATACACTTTCCATAGAACATGATTATCTTTCGAAGTAAAGATTCTACAGAGAACAGGAACACTGTTCTCACTTCTGACAATACTTTGACATATACCAAACAACGGCTTCTGTTTTCAGAGAAACATATGTGCGTTTCTCACAGAAGGACTACTTGAAATTCATACACTTTCCAAAGAACATGATTATCTTTCGAAATAAAGATTCTCCAGAGAACAGGAATACTGTTCTCACTACTGACAATACTTTGACAAATCTTAAACAACGGCTTCTTTTTCGGAGAAACTAGTGTACGTTTCTCACAAAAGTATTTCAAGAAATTCATACATTTTCCAAGGAACATGATTATCGTTGGATGTAAAGGGTCTACAGAGAACAGGAACACTGTTCACACTTTTAGCACTACGTTGACATATAGCAAACAACGGCTACTCTTTTCGGAGAAACACATGAGCGTTTCTAACAAAAGCACTTCATCAAATTCATACACTTTCAAAAGAACATGATTATCTTTCGAAGTAAAGATTCTACAGAGAACAGGAACACTGTTCTCACTTCTGACAATGCTCTGACAAATCTCAAATAACGGCTTCTCCTTTCAGAAAAACACTTGTGCGTTTCTCAAAAATGCATTTCCTGAAATTCATACACTTTCAAAGAAGATGATTCTCTTTCAAAGTGTAGCGTCTGCAGTGAATATCAAAACTTCTCATTTGAGAAACACGTGTGTATCTCACAAAAGCATTTCATGAAATTCATACACTTTCAAAAGAATGTGTTTATCTTTCACAGTAAACCTTCTACAGTGAAAAGGTACACTGTACTCACTTCTAACAATACTTTGACATATACCAAACAACGGCTTCTCTTTTCAGAGAAACACATGTGCGTTTCTCACAAAGGCATTTCATGAAATTCATACACTTTCAAAAGAACATGATTATCTTTCGAAGTAAAGGTTCCACAGAGAACAGGAACACTGTTCGCACTTCTAACAATACTTTGACATATAGCAAACAACGTCTTCTCTTTTCAGAGAAACACATGTGTGTTTCTCACAGAAGGATTACTTGAAATTCATACACTTTCCAAGGAACATGATTATCATCCGAAATAAAGATTCTCCAGAGAACAGGAACACTGTTCTCACTTCGGACAATAGTTTGACAAATCTTAAACAACGGCTTCTTTTTTCGGAGAAACTAGTGTACGTTTCTCACAAAAGTATTTCACGAAATTCATACATTTTCCAAGGAACATGATTATCTTTCCAAGTAATGATTCCACAGAGAACAGGAACACTGTTCTCACTTCTATCAATACTTTGACATATAGCGAACAACGTCTTCTTTTTTCAGAGAAACACGTGTGCGATTCTCACAAAAGCAGTTCATCAAATTCATACACTTTCCATAGAACATGATTATCTTTCGAAGTAAAGATTCTACAGAGAACAGGAACACTGTTCACACTTCTAACAAGACTTTGATATATAGCAAACAACGTCTTCTCTTTTCAGAGAAACACATGTGCGTTTCTCACAGAAGCATTTCTTGAAATTCATACACTTTCCAAAGAACATGATTATCTTTCGAACTAAAGATTCTACAGAGAACAGGAACACTGTTCTCACTTATGACACTACTTTGACATATACCAAACAAAGGCTTCTCTTTTCAGAGAAACACATGTGCGTTTCTCACAAAAGGATTTCATGAAATTCATACACTTTGAAAAGAAGATGATTATCTTTCGAAGTAAACGTTCTACCGAGAACAGGAACACTGTTCTCACTTCTAACAATACTTTGACATATAACGAACAACGTGTTCTTTTTTCAGAGAAACACATTTGCGTTTCTCACAAAAGCAGTTCATCAAATTCATACACTTTCCATAGAACATGATTATCATTCGAAGTAAAGATTCTACAGAGAACAGGAACACTGTTCTCACTTCTCACAATACTTTGACAAATCTTAAACAACGGCTTCTTTTTTCGGAGAAACTAGTGTACGTTTCTCACAAAAGTAGTTCAAGAAATTCATACATTTTCCAAGGAACATGATTATGGTTGGACGTAAAGGGTCTACAGAGAACAGGAACACTGTTCACACTTCTAACACTACTTTGACATATAGCAAACAACGGCTTCTCTTTTCGGAGAAACACATGTGCGTTTCTCACAAAAGCAGTTCATCAAATTCATACACTTTCAAAAGAACATGATTATCTTTCGAAGTAAAGATTCTACAGAGAACAGGAACACTGTTCTCACTTCTGACAATGCTTTGACAAATCTCAAATAACGGCTACTCCTTTCAGAAAAACGCTTGTGCGTTTCTCAAAAATGCATTTCCTGAAATTCATACACTTTCAAAGAAGATGATTCTCTTTCAAAGTGTAGCGTCTGCAGTGAATATCAAAACTTCTCATTTGAGAAACACGTGTGTATCTCACAAAAGCATTTCATGAAATTCATACACTTTCAAAAGAACATGATTATCTTTGAAAGTAAAGGTTCTACAGAGAACAGGAACACTGTTCTCAGTTGTGAATAACACTGCTTTGACTTATAGCAAACCACGGCTTCTCTTTTAAGAGAAACACATGTGCGTTTCTCACAAAAGCAGTTCATCAAATTCATACACTTTCAAAAGAACATGATTATCTTTCGAAATAAAGATTCTACAAGAACAGGAACACTGTTCTCACATCTGACAATACTTTGACAAATCTCAAACAACGGCTTCTCCTTTCAGAAAAACACTTGTGCGTTTCTCAAAAAAGCATTTCATGAAATCCATACACTTTCAAAGAAGATGATTCTCTTTCAAAGTAAAGCGTCTACAGTGAATAGCAAAACTTCTCATTTGAGAAACACGTGTGTATATCACAAAAGCCTTTCATGAAATTCATACACTTTCAAAAGAACGTTATTATCTTTCACAGTAAACCTTCTACAGTGAAACGGAACACTGTACTCACTTCAAAAGCATTTCATGAAATTCATACATTTTACAAGGAACATGATTATCTTTGGAAGTAAAGGTTCTACAGAGAACAGGAACACTGATCTCACTTGTGACTAACACTACTTTGACATATAGCAAACAACGTCTTCTCTTTTCGGAGAAATACATGTGCGTTTCTCACAAAAGCAGTTCATCAAATTCATACACTTTCAAAAGAACATGATTATCTTTCGAAGTAAAGATTCTACAGAGAACAGGAACACTGTTCTCACTTCTGACAATACTTTGACAATGGCTTCTCTTTTCAGAGAAACACATGTGCGTTTCTCACAGAAGCATTTGTTGAAATTCATACACTTTCCATAGAACATGATTATCTTTCGAAGTAAAGATTCTACAGAGAACAGGAACACTGTTCTCACTTCTGACAATACTTTGACATATACCAAACAACGGCTTCTGTTTTCAGAGAAACATATGTGCGTTTCTCACAGAAGGACTACTTGAAATTCATACACTTTCCAAAGAACATGATTATCTTTCGAAATAAAGATTCTCCAGAGAACAGGAATACTGTTCTCACTACTGACAATACTTTGACAAATCTTAAACAACGGCTTCTTTTTCGGAGAAACTAGTGTACGTTTCTCACAAAAGTATTTCAAGAAATTCATACATTTTCCAAGGAACATGATTATCGTTGGATGTAAAGGGTCTACAGAGAACAGGAACACTGTTCACACTTTTAGCACTACGTTGACATATAGCAAACAACGGCTACTCTTTTCGGAGAAACACATGAGCGTTTCTAACAAAAGCACTTCATCAAATTCATACACTTTCAAAAGAACATGATTATCTTTCGAAGTAAAGATTCTACAGAGAACAGGAACACTGTTCTCACTTCTGACAATGCTCTGACAAATCTCAAATAACGGCTTCTCCTTTCAGAAAAACACTTGTGCGTTTCTCAAAAATGCATTTCCTGAAATTCATACACTTTCAAAGAAGATGATTCTCTTTCAAAGTGTAGCGTCTGCAGTGAATATCAAAACTTCTCATTTGAGAAACACGTGTGTATCTCACAAAAGCATTTCATGAAATTCATACACTTTCAAAAGAATGTGTTTATCTTTCACAGTAAACCTTCTACAGTGAAAAGGTACACTGTACTCACTTCTAACAATACTTTGACATATACCAAACAACGGCTTCTCTTTTCAGAGAAACACATGTGCGTTTCTCACAAAGGCATTTCATGAAATTCATACACTTTCAAAAGAACATGATTATCTTTCGAAGTAAAGGTTCCACAGAGAACAGGAACACTGTTCGCACTTCTAACAATACTTTGACATATAGCAAACAACGTCTTCTCTTTTCAGAGAAACACATGTGCGTTTCTCACAGAAGGATTACTTGAAATTCATACACTTTCCAAGGAACATGATTATCATCCGAAATAAAGATTCTCCAGAGAACAGGAACACTGTTCTCACTTCTGACAATAGTTTGACAAATCTTAAACAACGGCTTCTTTTTTCGGAGAAACTAGTGTACGTTTCTCACAAAAGTATTTCACGAAATTCATACATTTTCCAAGGAACATGATTATCTTTCCAAGTAATGATTCCACAGAGAACAGGAACACTGTTCTCACTTCTATCAATACTTTGACATATAGCGAACAACGTCTTCTTTTTTCAGAGAAACACGTGTGCGATTCTCACAAAAGCAGTTCATCCAATTCATACACTTTCCATAGAACATGATTATCTTTCGAAGTAAAGATTCTACAGAGAACAGGAACACTGTTCACACTTCTAACACGACTTTGATATATAGCAAACAACGTCTTCTCTTTTCAGAGAAACACATGTGCGTTTCTCACAGAAGCATTTCTTGAAATTCATACACTTTCCAAAGAACATGATTATCTTTCGAACTAAAGATTCTACAGAGAACAGGAACACTGTTCTCACTTATGACACTACTTTGACATATACCAAACAAAGGCTTCTCTTTTCAGAGAAACACATGTGCGTTTCTCACAAAAGGATTTCATGAAATTCATACACTTTGAAAAGAACATGATTATCTTTCGAAGTAAACGTTCTACCGAGAACAGGAACACTGTTCTCCCTTCTAACAATACTTTGACATATAACGAACAACGTGTTCTTTTTTCAGAGAAACACATTTGCGTTTCTCACAAAAGCAGTTCATCAAATTCATACACTTTCCATAGAACATGATTATCATTCGAAGTAAAGATTCTACAGAGAACAGGAACACTGTTCTCACTTCTCACAATACTTTGACAAATCTTAAACAACGGCTTCTTTTTCGGAGAAACTAGTGTACGTTTCTCACAAAAGTATTTCAAGAAATTCATACATTTTCCAAGGAACATGATTATGGTTGGACGTAAAGGGTCTACAGAGAACAGGAACACTGTTCACACTTCTAACACTACTTTGACATATAACAAACAACGGCTTCTCTTTTCGGAGAAACACATGTGCATTTCTCACAAAAGCAGTTCATCAAATTCATACACTTTCAAAAGAACATGATTATCTTTCGAAATAAAGATTCTACAGAGAACAGGAACACTGTTCTCACTTCTGACAATGCTTTGACAAATCTCAAATAACGGCTACTCCTTTCAGAAAAACGCTTGTGCGTTTCTCAAAAATGCATTTCCTGAAATTCATACACTTTCAAAGAAGATGATTCTCTTTCAAAGTGTAGCGTCTGCAGTGAATATCAAAACTTCTCATTTGAGAAACACGTGTGTATCTCACAAAAGCATTTCAAGAAATTCATACACTTTCAAAAGAACATGATTATCTTTGAAAGTAAAGGTTCTACAGAGAACAGGAACACTGTTCTCAGTTGTGAATAACACTGCTTTGACTTATAGCAAACCACGGCTTCTCTTTTAAGAGAAACACATGTGCGTTTCTCACAAAAGCAGTTCATCAAATTCATACACTTTCAAAAGAACATGATTATCTTTCGAAATAAAGATTCTACAAGAACAGGAACACTGTTCTCACATCTGACAATACTTTGACAAATCTCAAACAACGGCTTCTCCTTTCAGAAAAACACTTGTGCGTTTCTCAAAAAAGCATTTCATGAAATCCATACACTTTCAAAGAAGATGATTCTCTTTCAAAGTAAAGCGTCTACAGTGAATAGCAAAACTTCTCATTTGAGAAACACGTGTGTATATCACAAAAGCCTTTCATGAAATTCATACACTTTCAAAAGAACGTTATTATCTTTCACAGTAAACCTTCTACAGTGAAACGGAACACTGTACTCACTCCAAAAGCATTTCATGAAATTCATACATTTTACAAGGAACATGATTATCTTTGGAAGTAAAGGTTCTACAGAGAACAGGAACACTGATCTCACTTGTGACTAACACTACTTTGACATATAGCAAACAACGTCTTCTCTTTTCGGAGAAATACATGTGCGTTTCTCACAAAAGCAGTTCATCAAATTCATACACTTTCAAAAGAACATGATTATCTTTCGAAGTAAAGATTCTACAGAGAACAGGAACACTGTTCTCACTTCTGACAATACTTTGACATATACCAAACAACGGCTTCTGTTTTCAGAGAAACATATGTGCGTTTCTCACAGAAGGATTACTTGAAATTCATACACTTTCCAAAGAACATGATTATCTTTCGAAATAAAGATTCTCCAGAGAACAGGAATACTGTTCTCACTACTGACAATACTTTGACAAATCTTAAACAACGGCTTCTTTTTCGGAGAAACTAGTGTACGTTTCTCACAAAAGTATTTCAAGAAATTCATACATTTTCCAAGGAACATGATTATCGTTGGATGTAAAGGGTCTACAGAGAACAGGAACACTGTTCACACTTTTAGCACTACGTTGACATATAGCAAACAACGGCTACTCTTTTCGGAGAAACACATGAGCGTTTCTAACAAAAGCAGTTCATCAAATTCATACACTTTCAAAAGAACATGATTATCTTTCGAAGTAAAGATTCTACAGAGAACAGGAACACTGTTCTCACTTCTGACAATGCTCTGACAAATCTCAAATAACGGCTTCTCCTTTCAGAAAAACACTTGTGCGTTTCTCAAAAATGCATTTCCTGAAATTCATACACTTTCAAAGAAGATGATTCTCTTTCAAAGTGTAGCGTCTGCAGTGAATATCAAAACTTCTCATTTGAGAAACACGTGTGTATCTCACAAAAGCATTTCATGAAATTCATACACTTTCAAAAGAATGTGTTTATCTTTCACAGTAAACCTTCTACAGTGAAAAGGTACACTGTACTCACTTCTAACAATACTTTGACATATACCAAACAACGGCTTCTCTTTTCAGAGAAACACATGTGCGTTTCTCACAAAGGCATTTCATGAAATTCATACACTTTCAAAAGAACATGATTATCTTTCGAAGTAAAGGTTCCACAGAGAACAGGAACACTGTTCGCACTTCTAACAATACTTTGACATATAGCAAACAACGTCTTCTCTTTTCAGAGAAACACATGTGCGTTTCTCACAGAAGGATTACTTGAAATTCATACACTTTCCAAGGAACATGATTATCATCCGAAATAAAGATTCTCCAGAGAACAGGAACACTGTTCTCACTTCTGACAATAGTTTGACAAATCTTAAACAACGGCTTCTTTTTTCGGAGAAACTAGTGTACGTTTCTCACAAAAGTATTTCACGAAATTCATACATTTTCCAAGGAACATGATTATCTTTCCAAGTAATGATTCCACAGAGAACAGGAACACTGTTCTCACTTCTATCAATACTTTGACATATAGCGAACAACGTCTTCTTTTTTCAGAGAAACACGTGTGCGATTCTCACAAAAGCAGTTCATCCAATTCATACACTTTCCATAGAACATGATTATCTTTCGAAGTAAAGATTCTACAGAGAACAGGAACACTGTTCACACTTCTAACACGACTTTGATATATAGCAAACAACGTCTTCTCTTTTCAGAGAAACACATGTGCGTTTCTCACAGAAGCATTTCTTGAAATTCATACACTTTCCAAAGAACATGATTATCTTTCGAACTAAAGATTCTACAGAGAACAGGAACACTGTTCTCACTTATGACACTACTTTGACATATACCAAACAAAGGCTTCTCTTTTCAGAGAAACACATGTGCGTTTCTCACAAAAGGATTTCATGAAATTCATACACTTTGAAAAGAACATGATTATCTTTCGAAGTAAACGTTCTACCGAGAACAGGAACACTGTTCTCCCTTCTAACAATACTTTGACATATAACGAACAACGTGTTCTTTTTTCAGAGAAACACATTTGCGTTTCTCACAAAAGCAGTTCATCAAATTCATACACTTTCCATAGAACATGATTATCATTCGAAGTAAAGATTCTACAGAGAACAGGAACACTGTTCTCACTTCTCACAATACTTTGACAAATCTTAAACAACGGCTTCTTTTTTCGGAGAAACTAGTGTACGTTTCTCACAAAAGTATTTCAAGAAATTCATACATTTTCCAAGGAACATGATTATGGTTGGACGTAAAGGGTCTACAGAGAACAGGAACACTGTTCACACTTCTAACACTACTTTGACATATAGCAAACAACGGCTTCTCTTTTCGGAGAAACACATGTGCGTTTCTCACAAAAGCAGTTCATCAAATTCATACACTTTCAAAAGAACATGATTATCTTTCGAAGTAAAGATTCTACAGAGAACAGGAACACTGTTCTCACTTCTGACAATGCTTTGACAAATCTCAAATAACGGCTACTCCTTTCAGAAAAACGCTTGTGCGTTTCTCAAAAACGCATTTCCTGAAATTCATACACTTTCAAAGAAGATGATTCTCTTTCAAAGTGTAGCGTCTGCAGTGAATATCAAAACTTCTCATTTGAGAAACACGTGTGTATCTCACAAAAGCATTTCATATCTCACAAAAGCATTTCATGAAATTCATACACTTTCAAAAGAACATGATTATCTTTGAAAGTAAAGGTTCTACAGAGAACAGGAACACTGTTCTCAGTTGTGAATAACACTGCTTTGACTTATAGCAAACCACGGCTTCTCTTTTAAGAGAAACACATGTGCGTTTCTCACAAAAGCAGTTCATCAAATTCGTACACTTTCAAAAGAACATGATTATCTTTCGAAATAAAGATTCTACATGAACAGGAACACTGTTCTCACATCTGACAATACTTTGACAAATCTCAAACAACGGCTTCTCCTTTCAGAAAAACACTTGTGCGTTTCTCAAAAAAGCATTTCATGAAATCCATACACTTTCAAAGAAGATGATTCTCTTTCAAAGTAAAGCGTCTACAGTGAATAGCAAAACTTCTCATTTGAGAAACACGTGTGTATATCACAAAAGCCTTTCATGAAATTCATACACTTTCAAAAGAACGTTATTATCTTTCACAGTAAACCTTCTACAGTGAAACGGAACACTGTACTCACTTCAAAAGCATTTCATGAAATTCATACATTTTACAAGGAACATGATTATCTTTGGAAGTAAAGGTTCTACAGAGAACAGGAACACTGATCTCACTTGTGACTAACACTACTTTGACATATAGCAAACAACGTCTTCTCTTTTCGGAGAAATACATGTGCGTTTCTCACAAAAGCAGTTCATCAAATTCATACACTTTCAAAAGAACATGATTATCTTTCGAAGTAAAGATTCTACAGAGAACAGGAACACTGTTCTCACTTCTGACAATACTTTGACAATGGCTTCTCTTTTCAGAGAAACACATGTGCGTTTCTCACAGAAGCATTTGTTGAAATTCATACACTTTCCATAGAACATGATTATCTTTCGAAGTAAAGATTCTACAGAGAACAGGAACACTGTTCTCACTTCTGACAATACTTTGACATATACCAAACAACGGCTTCTGTTTTCAGAGAAACATATGTGCGTTTCTCACAGAAGGACTACTTGAAATTCATACACTTTCCAAAGAACATGATTATCTTTCGAAATAAAGATTCTCCAGAGAACAGGAATACTGTTCTCACTACTGACAATACTTTGACAAATCTTAAACAACGGCTTCTTTTTCGGAGAAACTAGTGTACGTTTCTCACAAAAGTATTTCAAGAAATTCATACATTTTCCAAGGAACATGATTATCGTTGGATGTAAAGGGTCTACAGAGAACAGGAACACTGTTCACACTTTTAGCACTACGTTGACATATAGCAAACAACGGCTACTCTTTTCGGAGAAACACATGAGCGTTTCTAACAAAAGCACTTCATCAAATTCATACACTTTCAAAAGAACATGATTATCTTTCGAAGTAAAGATTCTACAGAGAACAGGAACACTGTTCTCACTTCTGACAATGCTCTGACAAATCTCAAATAACGGCTTCTCCTTTCAGAAAAACACTTGTGCGTTTCTCAAAAATGCATTTCCTGAAATTCATACACTTTCAAAGAAGATGATTCTCTTTCAAAGTGTAGCGTCTGCAGTGAATATCAAAACTTCTCATTTGAGAAACACGTGTGTATCTCACAAAAGCATTTCATGAAATTCATACACTTTCAAAAGAATGTGTTTATCTTTCACAGTAAACCTTCTACAGTGAAAAGGTACACTGTACTCACTTCTAACAATACTTTGACATATACCAAACAACGGCTTCTCTTTTCAGAGAAACACATGTGCGTTTCTCACAAAGGCATTTCATGAAATTCATACACTTTCAAAAGAACATGATTATCTTTCGAAGTAAAGGTTCCACAGAGAACAGGAACACTGTTCGCACTTCTAACAATACTTTGACATATAGCAAACAACGTCTTCTCTTTTCAGAGAAACACATGTGTGTTTCTCACAGAAGGATTACTTGAAATTCATACACTTTCCAAGGAACATGATTATCATCCGAAATAAAGATTCTCCAGAGAACAGGAACACTGTTCTCACTTCGGACAATAGTTTGACAAATCTTAAACAACGGCTTCTTTTTTCGGAGAAACTAGTGTACGTTTCTCACAAAAGTATTTCACGAAATTCATACATTTTCCAAGGAACATGATTATCTTTCCAAGTAATGATTCCACAGAGAACAGGAACACTGTTCTCACTTCTATCAATACTTTGACATATAGCGAACAACGTCTTCTTTTTTCAGAGAAACACGTGTGCGATTCTCACAAAAGCAGTTCATCAAATTCATACACTTTCCATAGAACATGATTATCTTTCGAAGTAAAGATTCTACAGAGAACAGGAACACTGTTCACACTTCTAACAAGACTTTGATATATAGCAAACAACGTCTTCTCTTTTCAGAGAAACACATGTGCGTTTCTCACAGAAGCATTTCTTGAAATTCATACACTTTCCAAAGAACATGATTATCTTTCGAACTAAAGATTCTACAGAGAACAGGAACACTGTTCTCACTTATGACACTACTTTGACATATACCAAACAAAGGCTTCTCTTTTCAGAGAAACACATGTGCGTTTCTCACAAAAGGATTTCATGAAATTCATACACTTTGAAAAGAAGATGATTATCTTTCGAAGTAAACGTTCTACCGAGAACAGGAACACTGTTCTCACTTCTAACAATACTTTGACATATAACGAACAACGTGTTCTTTTTTCAGAGAAACACATTTGCGTTTCTCACAAAAGCAGTTCATCAAATTCATACACTTTCCATAGAACATGATTATCATTCGAAGTAAAGATTCTACAGAGAACAGGAACACTGTTCTCACTTCTCACAATACTTTGACAAATCTTAAACAACGGCTTCTTTTTTCGGAGAAACTAGTGTACGTTTCTCACAAAAGTAGTTCAAGAAATTCATACATTTTCCAAGGAACATGATTATGGTTGGACGTAAAGGGTCTACAGAGAACAGGAACACTGTTCACACTTCTAACACTACTTTGACATATAGCAAACAACGGCTTCTCTTTTCGGAGAAACACATGTGCGTTTCTCACAAAAGCAGTTCATCAAATTCATACACTTTCAAAAGAACATGATTATCTTTCGAAGTAAAGATTCTACAGAGAACAGGAACACTGTTCTCACTTCTGACAATGCTTTGACAAATCTCAAATAACGGCTACTCCTTTCAGAAAAACGCTTGTGCGTTTCTCAAAAATGCATTTCCTGAAATTCATACACTTTCAAAGAAGATGATTCTCTTTCAAAGTGTAGCGTCTGCAGTGAATATCAAAACTTCTCATTTGAGAAACACGTGTGTATCTCACAAAAGCATTTCATGAAATTCATACACTTTCAAAAGAACATGATTATCTTTGAAAGTAAAGGTTCTACAGAGAACAGGAACACTGTTCTCAGTTGTGAATAACACTGCTTTGACTTATAGCAAACCACGGCTTCTCTTTTAAGAGAAACACATGTGCGTTTCTCACAAAAGCAGTTCATCAAATTCATACACTTTCAAAAGAACATGATTATCTTTCGAAATAAAGATTCTACAAGAACAGGAACACTGTTCTCACATCTGACAATACTTTGACAAATCTCAAACAACGGCTTCTCCTTTCAGAAAAACACTTGTGCGTTTCTCAAAAAAGCATTTCATGAAATCCATACACTTTCAAAGAAGATGATTCTCTTTCAAAGTAAAGCGTCTACAGTGAATAGCAAAACTTCTCATTTGAGAAACACGTGTGTATATCACAAAAGCCTTTCATGAAATTCATACACTTTCAAAAGAACGTTATTATCTTTCACAGTAAACCTTCTACAGTGAAACGGAACACTGTACTCACTTCAAAAGCATTTCATGAAATTCATACATTTTACAAGGAACATGATTATCTTTGGAAGTAAAGGTTCTACAGAGAACAGGAACACTGATCTCACTTGTGACTAACACTACTTTGACATATAGCAAACAACGTCTTCTCTTTTCGGAGAAATACATGTGCGTTTCTCACAAAAGCAGTTCATCAAATTCATACACTTTCAAAAGAACATGATTATCTTTCGAAGTAAAGATTCTACAGAGAACAGGAACACTGTTCTCACTTCTGACAATACTTTGACAATGGCTTCTCTTTTCAGAGAAACACATGTGCGTTTCTCACAGAAGCATTTGTTGAAATTCATACACTTTCCATAGAACATGATTATCTTTCGAAGTAAAGATTCTACAGAGAACAGGAACACTGTTCTCACTTCTGACAATACTTTGACATATACCAAACAACGGCTTCTGTTTTCAGAGAAACATATGTGCGTTTCTCACAGAAGGACTACTTGAAATTCATACACTTTCCAAAGAACATGATTATCTTTCGAAATAAAGATTCTCCAGAGAACAGGAATACTGTTCTCACTACTGACAATACTTTGACAAATCTTAAACAACGGCTTCTTTTTCGGAGAAACTAGTGTACGTTTCTCACAAAAGTATTTCAAGAAATTCATACATTTTCCAAGGAACATGATTATCGTTGGATGTAAAGGGTCTACAGAGAACAGGAACACTGTTCACACTTTTAGCACTACGTTGACATATAGCAAACAACGGCTACTCTTTTCGGAGAAACACATGAGCGTTTCTAACAAAAGCACTTCATCAAATTCATACACTTTCAAAAGAACATGATTATCTTTCGAAGTAAAGATTCTACAGAGAACAGGAACACTGTTCTCACTTCTGACAATGCTCTGACAAATCTCAAATAACGGCTTCTCCTTTCAGAAAAACACTTGTGCGTTTCTCAAAAATGCATTTCCTGAAATTCATACACTTTCAAAGAAGATGATTCTCTTTCAAAGTGTAGCGTCTGCAGTGAATATCAAAACTTCTCATTTGAGAAACACGTGTGTATCTCACAAAAGCATTTCATGAAATTCATACACTTTCAAAAGAATGTGTTTATCTTTCACAGTAAACCTTCTACAGTGAAAAGGTACACTGTACTCACTTCTAACAATACTTTGACATATACCAAACAACGGCTTCTCTTTTCAGAGAAACACATGTGCGTTTCTCACAAAGGCATTTCATGAAATTCATACACTTTCAAAAGAACATGATTATCTTTCGAAGTAAAGGTTCCACAGAGAACAGGAACACTGTTCGCACTTCTAACAATACTTTGACATATAGCAAACAACGTCTTCTCTTTTCAGAGAAACACATGTGCGTTTCTCACAGAAGGATTACTTGAAATTCATACACTTTCCAAGGAACATGATTATCATCCGAAATAAAGATTCTCCAGAGAACAGGAACACTGTTCTCACTTCTGACAATAGTTTGACAAATCTTAAACAACGGCTTCTTTTTTCGGAGAAACTAGTGTACGTTTCTCACAAAAGTATTTCACGAAATTCATACATTTTCCAAGGAACATGATTATCTTTCCAAGTAATGATTCCACAGAGAACAGGAACACTGTTCTCACTTCTATCAATACTTTGACATATAGCGAACAACGTCTTCTTTTTTCAGAGAAACACGTGTGCGATTCTCACAAAAGCAGTTCATCCAATTCATACACTTTCCATAGAACATGATTATCTTTCGAAGTAAAGATTCTACAGAGAACAGGAACACTGTTCACACTTCTAACACGACTTTGATATATAGCAAACAACGTCTTCTCTTTTCAGAGAAACACATGTGCGTTTCTCACAGAAGCATTTCTTGAAATTCATACACTTTCCAAAGAACATGATTATCTTTCGAACTAAAGATTCTACAGAGAACAGGAACACTGTTCTCACTTATGACACTACTTTGACATATACCAAACAAAGGCTTCTCTTTTCAGAGAAACACATGTGCGTTTCTCACAAAAGGATTTCATGAAATTCATACACTTTGAAAAGAACATGATTATCTTTCGAAGTAAACGTTCTACCGAGAACAGGAACACTGTTCTCCCTTCTAACAATACTTTGACATATAACGAACAACGTGTTCTTTTTTCAGAGAAACACATTTGCGTTTCTCACAAAAGCAGTTCATCAAATTCATACACTTTCCATAGAACATGATTATCATTCGAAGTAAAGATTCTACAGAGAACAGGAACACTGTTCTCACTTCTCACAATACTTTGACAAATCTTAAACAACGGCTTCTTTTTTCGGAGAAACTAGTGTACGTTTCTCACAAAAGTATTTCAAGAAATTCATACATTTTCCAAGGAACATGATTATGGTTGGACGTAAAGGGTCTACAGAGAACAGGAACACTGTTCACACTTCTAACACTACTTTGACATATAGCAAACAACGGCTTCTCTTTTCGGAGAAACACATGTGCGTTTCTCACAAAAGCAGTTCATCAAATTCATACACTTTCAAAAGAACATGATTATCTTTCGAAGTAAAGATTCTACAGAGAACAGGAACACTGTTCTCACTTCTGACAATGCTTTGACAAATCTCAAATAACGGCTACTCCTTTCAGAAAAACGCTTGTGCGTTTCTCAAAAATGCATTTCCTGAAATTCATACACTTTCAAAGAAGATGATTCTCTTTCAAAGTGTAGCGTCTGCAGTGAATATCAAAACTTCTCATTTGAGAAACACGTGTGTATCTCACAAAAGCATTTCATGAAATTCATACACTTTCAAAAGAACATGATTATCTTTGAAAGTAAAGGTTCTACAGAGAACAGGAACACTGTTCTCAGTTGTGAATAACACTGCTTTGACTTATAGCAAACCACGGCTTCTCTTTTAAGAGAAACACATGTGCGTTTCTCACAAAAGCAGTTCATCAAATTCATACACTTTCAAAAGAACATGATTATCTTTCGAAATAAAGATTCTACAAGAACAGGAACACTGTTCTCACATCTGACAATACTTTGACAAATCTCAAACAACGGCTTCCCTTTCAGAAAAACACTTGTGCGTTTCTCAAAAAAGCATTTCATGAAATCCATACACTTTCAAAGAAGATGATTCTCTTTCAAAGTAAAGCGTCTACAGTGAATAGCAAAACTTCTCATTTGAGAAACACGTGTGTATATCACAAAAGCCTTTCATGAAATTCATACACTTTCAAAAGAACGTTATTATCTTTCACATTAAACCTTCTACAGTGAAACGGAACACTGTACTCACTTCAAAAGCATTTCATGAAATTCATACATTTTACAAGGAACATGATTATCTTTGGAAGTAAAGGTTCTACAGAGAACAGGAACACTGATCTCACTTGTGACTAACACTACTTTGACATATAGCAAACAACGGCTTCTCTTTTCGGAGAAATACATGTGCGTTTCTCACAAAAGCAGTTCATCAAATTCATACACTTTCAAAAGAACATGATTATCTTTCGAAGTAAAGATTCTACAGAGGACAGGAACACTGTTCTCACTTCTGACAATACTTTGACAATGGCTTCTCTTTTCAGAGAAACACATGTGCGTTTCTCACAGAAGCATTTGTTGAAATTCATACACTTTCCATAGAACATGATTATCTTTCGAAGTAAAGATTCTACAGAGAACAGGAACACTGTTCTCACTTCTGACAATACTTTGACATATACCAAACAACGGCTTCTGTTTTCAGAGAAACATATGTGCGTTTCTCACAGAAGGACTACTTGAAATTCATACACTTTCCAAAGAACATGATTATCTTTCGAAATAAAGATTCTCCAGAGAACAGGAATACTGTTCTCACTACTGACAATACTTTGACAAATCTTAAACAACGGCTTCTTTTTCGGAGAAACTAGTGTACGTTTCTCACAAAAGTATTTCAAGAAATTCATACATTTTCCAAGGAACATGATTATCGTTGGATGTAAAGGGTCTACAGAGAACAGGAACACTGTTCACACTTTTAGCACTACGTTGACATATAGCAAACAACGGCTACTCTTTTCGGAGAAACACATGAGCGTTTCTAACAAAAGCACTTCATCAAATTCATACACTTTCAAAAGAACATGATTATCTTTCGAAGTAAAGATTCTACAGAGAACAGGAACACTGTTCTCACTTCTGACAATGCTCTGACAAATCTCAAATAACGGCTTCTCCTTTCAGAAAAACACTTGTGCGTTTCTCAAAAATGCATTTCCTGAAATTCATACACTTTCAAAGAAGATGATTCTCTTTCAAAGTGTAGCGTCTGCAGTGAATATCAAAACTTCTCATTTGAGAAACACGTGTGTATCTCACAAAAGCATTTCATGAAATTCATACACTTTCAAAAGAATGTGTTTATCTTTCACAGTAAACCTTCTACAGTGAAAAGGTACACTGTACTCACTTCTAACAATACTTTGACATATACCAAACAACGGCTTCTCTTTTCAGAGAAACACATGTGCGTTTCTCACAAAGGCATTTCATGAAATTCATACACTTTCAAAAGAACATGATTATCTTTCGAAGTAAAGGTTCCACAGAGAACAGGAACACTGTTCGCACTTCTAACAATACTTTGACATATAGCAAACAACGTCTTCTCTTTTCAGAGAAACACATGTGCGTTTCTCACAGAAGGATTACTTGAAATTCATACACTTTCCAAGGAACATGATTATCATCCGAAATAAAGATTCTCCAGAGAACAGGAACACTGTTCTCACTTCTGACAATAGTTTGACAAATCTTAAACAACGGCTTCTTTTTTCGGAGAAACTAGTGTACGTTTCTCACAAAAGTATTTCACGAAATTCATACATTTTCCAAGGAACATGATTATCTTTCCAAGTAATGATTCCACAGAGAACAGGAACACTGTTCTCACTTCTATCAATACTTTGACATATAGCGAACAACGTCTTCTTTTTTCAGAGAAACACGTGTGCGATTCTCACAAAAGCAGTTCATCCAATTCATACACTTTCCATAGAACATGATTATCTTTCGAAGTAAAGATTCTACAGAGAACAGGAACACTGTTCACACTTCTAACACGACTTTGATATATAGCAAACAACGTCTTCTCTTTTCAGAGAAACACATGTGCGTTTCTCACAGAAGCATTTCTTGAAATTCATACACTTTCCAAAGAACATGATTATCTTTCGAACTAAAGATTCTACAGAGAACAGGAACACTGTTCTCACTTATGACACTACTTTGACATATACCAAACAAAGGCTTCTCTTTTCAGAGAAACACATGTGCGTTTCTCACAAAAGGATTTCATGAAATTCATACACTTTGAAAAGAACATGATTATCTTTCGAAGTAAACGTTCTACCGAGAACAGGAACACTGTTCTCCCTTCTAACAATACTTTGACATATAACGAACAACGTGTTCTTTTTTCAGAGAAACACATTTGCGTTTCTCACAAAAGCAGTTCATCAAATTCATACACTTTCCATAGAACATGATTATCATTCGAAGTAAAGATTCTACAGAGAACAGGAACACTGTTCTCACTTCTCACAATACTTTGACAAATCTTAAACAACGGCTTCTTTTTTCGGAGAAACTAGTGTACGTTTCTCACAAAAGTATTTCAAGAAATTCATACATTTTCCAAGGAACATGATTATGGTTGGACGTAAAGGGTCTACAGAGAACAGGAACACTGTTCACACTTCTAACACTACTTTGACATATAGCAAACAACGGCTTCTCTTTTCGGAGAAACACATGTGCGTTTCTCACAAAAGCAGTTCATCAAATTCATACACTTTCAAAAGAACATGATTATCTTTCGAAGTAAAGATTCTACAGAGAACAGGAACACTGTTCTCACTTCTGACAATGCTTTGACAAATCTCAAATAACGGCTACTCCTTTCAGAAAAACGCTTGTGCGTTTCTCAAAAATGCATTTCCTGAAATTCATACACTTTCAAAGAAGATGATTCTCTTTCAAAGTGTAGCGTCTGCAGTGAATATCAAAACTTCTCATTTGAGAAACACGTGTGTATCTCACAAAAGCATTTCATGAAATTCATACACTTTCAAAAGAACATGATTATCTTTGAAAGTAAAGGTTCTACAGAGAACAGGAACACTGTTCTCAGTTGTGAATAACACTGCTTTGACTTATAGCAAACCACGGCTTCTCTTTTAAGAGAAACACATGTGCGTTTCTCACAAAAGCAGTTCATCAAATTCATACACTTTCAAAAGAACATGATTATCTTTCGAAATAAAGATTCTACAAGAACAGGAACACTGTTCTCACATCTGACAATACTTTGACAAATCTCAAACAACGGCTTCCCTTTCAGAAAAACACTTGTGCGTTTCTCAAAAAAGCATTTCATGAAATCCATACACTTTCAAAGAAGATGATTCTCTTTCAAAGTAAAGCGTCTACAGTGAATAGCAAAACTTCTCATTTGAGAAACACGTGTGTATATCACAAAAGCCTTTCATGAAATTCATACACTTTCAAAAGAACGTTATTATCTTTCACATTAAACCTTCTACAGTGAAACGGAACACTGTACTCACTTCAAAAGCATTTCATGAAATTCATACATTTTACAAGGAACATGATTATCTTTGGAAGTAAAGGTTCTACAGAGAACAGGAACACTGATCTCACTTGTGACTAACACTACTTTGACATATAGCAAACAACGGCTTCTCTTTTCGGAGAAATACATGTGCGTTTCTCACAAAAGCAGTTCATCAAATTCATACACTTTCAAAAGAACATGATTATCTTTCGAAGTAAAGATTCTACAGAGGACAGGAACACTGTTCTCACTTCTGACAATACTTTGACAATGGCTTCTCTTTTCAGAGAAACACATGTGCGTTTCTCACAGAAGCATTTGTTGAAATTCATACACTTTCCATAGAACATGATTATCTTTCGAAGTAAAGATTCTACAGAGAACAGGAACACTGTTCTCACTTCTGACAATACTTTGACATATACCAAACAACGGCTTCTGTTTTCAGAGAAACATATGTGCGTTTCTCACAGAAGGACTACTTGAAATTCATACACTTTCCAAAGAACATGATTATCTTTCGAAATAAAGATTCTCCAGAGAACAGGAATACTGTTCTCACTACTGACAATACTTTGACAAATCTTAAACAACGGCTTCTTTTTCGGAGAAACTAGTGTACGTTTCTCACAAAAGTATTTCAAGAAATTCATACATTTTCCAAGGAACATGATTATCGTTGGATGTAAAGGGTCTACAGAGAACAGGAACACTGTTCACACTTTTAGCACTACGTTGACATATAGCAAACAACGGCTACTCTTTTCAGAGAAACACATGAGCGTTTCTAACAAAAGCACTTCATCAAATTCATACACTTTCAAAAGAACATGATTATCTTTCGAAGTAAAGATTCTACAGAGAACAGGAACACTGTTCTCACTTCTGACAATGCTCTGACAAATCTCAAATAACGGCTTCTCCTTTCAGAAAAACACTTGTGCGTTTCTCAAAAATGCATTTCCTGAAATTCATACACTTTCAAAGAAGATGATTCTCTTTCAAAGTGTAGCGTCTGCAGTGAATATCAAAACTTCTCATTTGAGAAACACGTGTGTATCTCACAAAAGCATTTCATGAAATTCATACACTTTCAAAAGAATGTGTTTATCTTTCACAGTAAACCTTCTACAGTGAAAAGGTACACTGTACTCACTTCTAACAATACTTTGACATATACCAAACAACGGCTTCTCTTTTCAGAGAAACACATGTGCGTTTCTCACAAAGGCATTTCATGAAATTCATACACTTTCAAAAGAACATGATTATCTTTCGAAGTAAAGGTTCCACAGAGAACAGGAACACTGTTCGCACTTCTAACAATACTTTGACATATAGCAAACAACGTCTTCTCTTTTCAGAGAAACACATGTGCGTTTCTCACAGAAGGATTACTTGAAATTCATACACTTTCCAAGGAACATGATTATCATCCGAAATAAAGATTCTCCAGAGAACAGGAACACTGTTCTCACTTCTGACAATAGTTTGACAAATCTTAAACAACGGCTTCTTTTTTCGGAGAAACTAGTGTACGTTTCTCACAAAAGTATTTCACGAAATTCATACATTTTCCAAGGAACATGATTATCTTTCCAAGTAATGATTCCACAGAGAACAGGAACACTGTTCTCACTTCTATCAATACTTTGACATATAGCGAACAACGTCTTCTTTTTTCAGAGAAACACGTGTGCGATTCTCACAAAAGCAGTTCATCCAATTCATACACTTTCCATAGAACATGATTATCTTTCGAAGTAAAGATTCTACAGAGAACAGGAACACTGTTCACACTTCTAACAAGACTTTGATATATAGCAAACAACGTCTTCTCTTTTCAGAGAAACACATGTGCGTTTCTCACAGAAGCATTTCTTGAAATTCATACACTTTCCAAAGAACATGATTATCTTTCGAACTAAAGATTCTACAGAGAACAGGAACACTGTTCTCACTTATGACACTACTTTGACATATACCAAACAAAGGCTTCTCTTTTCAGAGAAACACATGTGCGTTTCTCACAAAAGGATTTCATGAAATTCATACACTTTGAAAAGAACATGATTATCTTTCGAAGTAAACGTTCTACCGAGAACAGGAACACTGTTCTCCCTTCTAACAATACTTTGACATATAACGAACAACGTGTTCTTTTTTCAGAGAAACACATTTGCGTTTCTCACAAAAGCAGTTCATCAAATTCATACACTTTCCATAGAACATGATTATCATTCGAAGTAAAGATTCTACAGAGAACAGGAACACTGTTCTCACTTCTCACAATACTTTGACAAATCTTAAACAACGGCTTCTTTTTTCGGAGAAACTAGTGTACGTTTCTCACAAAAGTATTTCAAGAAATTCATACATTTTCCAAGGAACATGATTATGGTTGGACGTAAAGGGTCTACAGAGAACAGGAACACTGTTCACACTTCTAACACTACTTTGACATATAGCAAACAACGGCTTCTCTTTTCGGAGAAACACATGTGCGTTTCTCACAAAAGCAGTTCATCAAATTCATACACTTTCAAAAGAACATGATTATCTTTCGAAGTAAAGATTCTACAGAGAACAGGAACACTGTTCTCACTTCTGACAATACTTTGACATATACCAAACAACGGCTTCTGTTTTCAGAGAAACATATGTGCGTTTCTCACAGAAGGACTACTTGAAATTCATACACTTTCCAAAGAACATGATTATCTTTCGAAATAAAGATTCTCCAGAGAACAGGAATACTGTTCTCACTACTGACAATACTTTGACAAATCTTAAACAACGGCTTCTTTTTCGGAGAAACTAGTGTACGTTTCTCACAAAAGTATTTCAAGAAATTCATACATTTTCCAAGGAACATGATTATCGTTGGATGTAAAGGGTCTACAGAGAACAGGAACACTGTTCACACTTTTAGCACTACGTTGACATATAGCAAACAACGGCTACTCTTTTCGGAGAAACACATGAGCGTTTCTAACAAAAGCACTTCATCAAATTCATACACTTTCAAAAGAACATGATTATCTTTCGAAGTAAAGATTCTACAGAGAACAGGAACACTGTTCTCACTTCTGACAATGCTCTGACAAATCTCAAATAACGGCTTCTCCTTTCAGAAAAACACTTGTGCGTTTCTCAAAAATGCATTTCCTGAAATTCATACACTTTCAAAGAAGATGATTCTCTTTCAAAGTGTAGCGTCTGCAGTGAATATCAAAACTTCTCATTTGAGAAACACGTGTGTATCTCACAAAAGCATTTCATGAAATTCATACACTTTCAAAAGAATGTGTTTATCTTTCACAGTAAACCTTCTACAGTGAAAAGGTACACTGTACTCACTTCTAACAATACTTTGACATATACCAAACAACGGCTTCTCTTTTCAGAGAAACACATGTGCGTTTCTCACAAAGGCATTTCATGAAATTCATACACTTTCAAAAGAACATGATTATCTTTCGAAGTAAAGGTTCCACAGAGAACAGGAACACTGTTCGCACTTCTAACAATACTTTGACATATAGCAAACAACGTCTTCTCTTTTCAGAGAAACACATGTGCGTTTCTCACAGAAGGATTACTTGAAATTCATACACTTTCCAAGGAACATGATTATCATCCGAAATAAAGATTCTCCAGAGAACAGGAACACTGTTCTCACTTCTGACAATAGTTTGACAAATCTTAAACAACGGCTTCTTTTTTCGGAGAAACTAGTGTACGTTTCTCACAAAAGTATTTCACGAAATTCATACATTTTCCAAGGAACATGATTATCTTTCCAAGTAATGATTCCACAGAGAACAGGAACACTGTTCTCACTTCTATCAATACTTTGACATATAGCGAACAACGTCTTCTTTTTTCAGAGAAACACGTGTGCGATTCTCACAAAAGCAGTTCATCCAATTCATACACTTTCCATAGAACATGATTATCTTTCGAAGTAAAGATTCTACAGAGAACAGGAACACTGTTCACACTTCTAACACGACTTTGATATATAGCAAACAACGTCTTCTCTTTTCAGAGAAACACATGTGCGTTTCTCACAGAAGCATTTCTTGAAATTCATACACTTTCCAAAGAACATGATTATCTTTCGAACTAAAGATTCTACAGAGAACAGGAACACTGTTCTCACTTATGACACTACTTTGACATATACCAAACAAAGGCTTCTCTTTTCAGAGAAACACATGTGCGTTTCTCACAAAAGGATTTCATGAAATTCATACACTTTGAAAAGAACATGATTATCTTTCGAAGTAAACGTTCTACCGAGAACAGGAACACTGTTCTCCCTTCTAACAATACTTTGACATATAACGAACAACGTGTTCTTTTTTCAGAGAAACACATTTGCGTTTCTCACAAAAGCAGTTCATCAAATTCATACACTTTCCATAGAACATGATTATCATTCGAAGTAAAGATTCTACAGAGAACAGGAACACTGTTCTCACTTCTCACAATACTTTGACAAATCTTAAACAACGGCTTCTTTTTTCGGAGAAACTAGTGTACGTTTCTCACAAAAGTATTTCAAGAAATTCATACATTTTCCAAGGAACATGATTATGGTTGGACGTAAAGGGTCTACAGAGAACAGGAACACTGTTCACACTTCTAACACTACTTTGACATATAGCAAACAACGGCTTCTCTTTTCGGAGAAACACATGTGCGTTTCTCACAAAAGCAGTTCATCAAATTCATACACTTTCAAAAGAACATGATTATCTTTCGAAGTAAAGATTCTACAGAGAACAGGAACACTGTTCTCACTTCTGACAATGCTTTGACAAATCTCAAATAACGGCTACTCCTTTCAGAAAAACGCTTGTGCGTTTCTCAAAAATGCATTTCCTGAAATTCATACACTTTCAAAGAAGATGATTCTCTTTCAAAGTGTAGCGTCTGCAGTGAATATCAAAACTTCTCATTTGAGAAACACGTGTGTATCTCACAAAAGCATTTCATGAAATTCATACACTTTCAAAAGAACATGATTATCTTTGAAAGTAAAGGTTCTACAGAGAACAGGAACACTGTTCTCAGTTGTGAATAACACTGCTTTGACTTATAGCAAACCACGGCTTCTCTTTTAAGAGAAACACATGTGCGTTTCTCACAAAAGCAGTTCATCAAATTCATACACTTTCAAAAGAACATGATTATCTTTCGAAATAAAGATTCTACAAGAACAGGAACACTGTTCTCACATCTGACAATACTTTGACAAATCTCAAACAACGGCTTCTCCTTTCAGAAAAACACTTGTGCGTTTCTCAAAAAAGCATTTCATGAAATCCATACACTTTCAAAGAAGATGATTCTCTTTCAAAGTAAAGCGTCTACAGTGAATAGCAAAACTTCTCATTTGAGAAACACGTGTGTATATCACAAAAGCCTTTCATGAAATTCATACACTTTCAAAAGAACGTTATTATCTTTCACAGTAAACCTTCTACAGTGAAACGGAACACTGTACTCACTTCAAAAGCATTTCATGAAATTCATACATTTTACAAGGAACATGATTATCTTTGGAAGTAAAGGTTCTACAGAGAACAGGAACACTGATCTCACTTGTGACTAACACTACTTTGACATATAGCAAACAACGTCTTCTCTTTTCGGAGAAATACATGTGCGTTTCTCACAAAAGCAGTTCATCAAATTCATACACTTTCAAAAGAACATGATTATCTTTCGAAGTAAAGATTCTACAGAGAACAGGAACACTGTTCTCACTTCTGACAATACTTTGACAATGGCTTCTCTTTTCAGAGAAACACATGTGCGTTTCTCACAGAAGCATTTGTTGAAATTCATACACTTTCCATAGAACATGATTATCTTTCGAAGTAAAGATTCTACAGAGAACAGGAACACTGTTCTCACTTCTGACAATACTTTGACATATACCAAACAACGGCTTCTGTTTTCAGAGAAACATATGTGCGTTTCTCACAGAAGGACTACTTGAAATTCATACACTTTCCAAAGAACATGATTATCTTTCGAAATAAAGATTCTCCAGAGAACAGGAATACTGTTCTCACTACTGACAATACTTTGACAAATCTTAAACAACGGCTTCTTTTTCGGAGAAACTAGTGTACGTTTCTCACAAAAGTATTTCAAGAAATTCATACATTTTCCAAGGAACATGATTATCGTTGGATGTAAAGGGTCTACAGAGAACAGGAACACTGTTCACACTTTTAGCACTACGTTGACATATAGCAAACAACGGCTACTCTTTTCGGAGAAACACATGAGCGTTTCTAACAAAAGCAGTTCATCAAATTCATACACTTTCAAAAGAACATGATTATCTTTCGAAGTAAAGATTCTACAGAGAACAGGAACACTGTTCTCACTTCTGACAATGCTCTGACAAATCTCAAATAACGGCTTCTCCTTTCAGAAAAACACTTGTGCGTTTCTCAAAAATGCATTTCCTGAAATTCATACACTTTCAAAGAAGATGATTCTCTTTCAAAGTGTAGCGTCTGCAGTGAATATCAAAACTTCTCATTTGAGAAACACGTGTGTATCTCACAAAAGCATTTCATGAAATTCATACACTTTCAAAAGAAGGTGTTTATCTTTCACAGTAAACCTTCTACAGTGAAAAGGTACACTGTACTCACTTCTAACAATACTTTGACATATACCAAACAACGGCTTCTCTTTTCAGAGAAACACATGTGCGTTTCTCACAAAGGCATTTCATGAAATTCATACACTTTCAAAAGAACATGATTATCTTTCGAAGTAAAGGTTCCACAGAGAACAGGAACACTGTTCGCACTTCTAACAATACTTTGACATATAGCAAACAACGTCTTCTCTTTTCAGAGAAACACATGTGCGTTTCTCACAGAAGGATTACTTGAAATTCATACACTTTCCAAGGAACATGATTATCATCCGAAATAAAGATTCTCAAGAGAACAGGAACACTGTTCTCACTTCTGACAATAGTTTGACAAATCTTAAACAACGGCTTCTTTTTTCGGAGAAACTAGTGTACGTTTCTCACAAAAGTATTTCACGAAATTCATACATTTTCCAAGGAACATGATTATCTTTCCAAGTAATGATTCCACAGAGAACAGGAACACTGTTCTCACTTCTATCAATACTTTGACATATAGCGAACAACGTCTTCTTTTTTCAGAGAAACACGTGTGCGATTCTCACAAAAGCAGTTCATCAAATTCATACACTTTCCATAGAACATGATTATCTTTCGAAGTAAAGATTCTACAGAGAACAGGAACACTGTTCACACTTCTAACACGACTTTGATATATAGCAAACAACGTCTTCTCTTTTCAGAGAAACACATGTGCGTTTCTCACAGAAGCATTTCTTGAAATTCATACACTTTCCAAAGAACATGATTATCTTTCGAACTAAAGATTCTACAGAGAACAGGAACACTGTTCTCACTTATGACACTACTTTGACATATACCAAACAAAGGCTTCTCTTTTCAGAGAAACACATGTGCGTTTCTCACAAAAGGATTTCATGAAATTCATACACTTTGAAAAGAACATGATTATCTTTCGAAGTAAACGTTCTACCGAGAACAGGAACACTGTTCTCACTTCTAACAATACTTTGACATATAACGAACAACGTGTTCTTTTTTCAGAGAAACACATTTGCGTTTCTCACAAAAGCAGTTCATCAAATTCATACACTTTCCATAGAACATGATTATCATTCGAAGTAAAGATTCTACAGAGAACAGGAACACTGTTCTCACTTCTGACAATGCTTTGACAAATCTCAAATAACGGCTACTCCTTTCAGAAAAACGCTTGTGCGTTTCTCAAAAATGCATTTCCTGAAATTCATACACTTTCAAAGAAGATGATTCCCTTTCAAAGTGTAGCGTCTGCAGTGAATATCAAAACTTCTCATTTGAGAAACACGTGTGTATCTCACAAAAGCATTTCATGAAATTCATACACTTTCAAAAGAACATGATTATCTTTGAAAGTAAAGGTTCTACAGAGAACAGGAACACTGTTCTCAGTTGTGAATAACACTGCTTTGACTTATAGCAAACCACGGCTTCTCTTTTAAGAGAAACACATGTGCGTTTCTCACAAAAGCAGTTCATCAAATTCATACACTTTCAAAAGAACATGATTATCTTTCGAAATAAAGATTCTACAAGAACAGGAACACTGTTCTCACATCTGACAATACTTTGACAAATCTCAAACAACGGCTTCTCCTTTCAGAAAAACACTTGTGCGTTTCTCAAAAAAGCATTTCATGAAATCCATACACTTTCAAAGAAGATGATTCTCTTTCAAAGTAAAGCGTCTACAGTGAATAGCAAAACTTCTCATTTGAGAAACACGTGTGTATATCACAAAAGCCTTTCATGAAATTCATACACTTTCAAAAGAACGTTATTATCTTTCACAGTAAACCTTCTACAGTGAAACGGAACACTGTACTCACTTCAAAAGCATTTCATGAAATTCATACATTTTACAAGGAACATGATTATCTTTGGAAGTAAAGGTTCTACAGAGAACAGGAACACTGATCTCACTTGTGACTAACACTACTTTGACATATAGCAAACAACGTCTTCTCTTTTCGGAGAAATACATGTGCGTTTCTCACAAAAGCAGTTCATCAAATTCATACACTTTCAAAAGAACATGATTATCTTTCGAAGTAAAGATTCTACAGAGAACAGGAACACTGTTCTCACTTCTGACAATACTTTGACAATGGCTTCTCTTTTCAGAGAAACACATGTGCGTTTCTCACAGAAGCATTTGTTGAAATTCATACACTTTCCATAGAACATGATTATCTTTCGAAGTAAAGATTCTACAGAGAACAGGAACACTGTTCTCACTTCTGACAATACTTTGACATATACCAAACAACGGCTTCTGTTTTCAGAGAAACATATGTGCGTTTCTCACAGAAGGACTACTTGAAATTCATACACTTTCCAAAGAACATGATTATCTTTCGAAATAAAGATTCTCCAGAGAACAGGAATACTGTTCTCACTACTGACAATACTTTGACAAATCTTAAACAACGGCTTCTTTTTCGGAGAAACTAGTGTACGTTTCTCACAAAAGTATTTCAAGAAATTCATACATTTTCCAAGGAACATGATTATCGTTGGATGTAAAGGGTCTACAGAGAACAGGAACACTGTTCACACTTTTAGCACTACGTTGACATATAGCAAACAACGGCTACTCTTTTCGGAGAAACACATGAGCGTTTCTAACAAAAGCAGTTCATCAAATTCATACACTTTCAAAAGAACATGATTATCTTTCGAAGTAAAGATTCTACAGAGAACAGGAACACTGTTCTCACTTCTGACAATGCTCTGACAAATCTCAAATAACGGCTTCTCCTTTCAGAAAAACACTTGTGCGTTTCTCAAAAATGCATTTCCTGAAATTCATACACTTTCAAAGAAGATGATTCTCTTTCAAAGTGTAGCGTCTGCAGTGAATATCAAAACTTCTCATTTGAGAAACACGTGTGTATCTCACAAAAGCATTTCATGAAATTCATACACTTTCAAAAGAAGGTGTTTATCTTTCACAGTAAACCTTCTACAGTGAAAAGGTACAC
This sequence comes from Microtus oregoni, assembly GCF_018167655.1. Taxonomy (NCBI): domain Eukaryota; kingdom Metazoa; phylum Chordata; class Mammalia; order Rodentia; family Cricetidae; genus Microtus; species Microtus oregoni. The sequence continues at coordinate 1,264,044 of NW_024543207.1, forward strand.
TGTACTCACTTCTAACAATACTTTGACATATACCAAACAACGGCTTCTCTTTTCAGAGAAACACATGTGCGTTTCTCACAAAGGCATTTCATGAAATTCATACACTTTCAAAAGAACATGATTATCTTTCGAAGTAAAGGTTCCACAGAGAACAGGAACACTGTTCGCACTTCTAACAATACTTTGACATATAGCAAACAACGTCTTCTCTTTTCAGAGAAACACATGTGCGTTTCTCACAGAAGGATTACTTGAAATTCATACACTTTCCAAGGAACATGATTATCATCCGAAATAAAGATTCTCAAGAGAACAGGAACACTGTTCTCACTTCTGACAATAGTTTGACAAATCTTAAACAACGGCTTCTTTTTTCGGAGAAACTAGTGTACGTTTCTCACAAAAGTATTTCACGAAATTCATACATTTTCCAAGGAACATGATTATCTTTCCAAGTAATGATTCCACAGAGAACAGGAACACTGTTCTCACTTCTATCAATACTTTGACATATAGCGAACAACGTCTTCTTTTTTCAGAGAAACACGTGTGCGATTCTCACAAAAGCAGTTCATCAAATTCATACACTTTCCATAGAACATGATTATCTTTCGAAGTAAAGATTCTACAGAGAACAGGAACACTGTTCACACTTCTAACACGACTTTGATATATAGCAAACAACGTCTTCTCTTTTCAGAGAAACACATGTGCGTTTCTCACAGAAGCATTTCTTGAAATTCATACACTTTCCAAAGAACATGATTATCTTTCGAACTAAAGATTCTACAGAGAACAGGAACACTGTTCTCACTTATGACACTACTTTGACATATACCAAACAAAGGCTTCTCTTTTCAGAGAAACACATGTGCGTTTCTCACAAAAGGATTTCATGAAATTCATACACTTTGAAAAGAACATGATTATCTTTCGAAGTAAACGTTCTACCGAGAACAGGAACACTGTTCTCACTTCTAACAATACTTTGACATATAACGAACAACGTGTTCTTTTTTCAGAGAAACACATTTGCGTTTCTCACAAAAGCAGTTCATCAAATTCATACACTTTCCATAGAACATGATTATCATTCGAAGTAAAGATTCTACAGAGAACAGGAACACTGTTCTCACTTCTGACAATGCTTTGACAAATCTCAAATAACGGCTACTCCTTTCAGAAAAACGCTTGTGCGTTTCTCAAAAATGCATTTCCTGAAATTCATACACTTTCAAAGAAGATGATTCCCTTTCAAAGTGTAGCGTCTGCAGTGAATATCAAAACTTCTCATTTGAGAAACACGTGTGTATCTCACAAAAGCATTTCATGAAATTCATACACTTTCAAAAGAACATGATTATCTTTGAAAGTAAAGGTTCTACAGAGAACAGGAACACTGTTCTCAGTTGTGAATAACACTGCTTTGACTTATAGCAAACCACGGCTTCTCTTTTAAGAGAAACACATGTGCGTTTCTCACAAAAGCAGTTCATCAAATTCATACACTTTCAAAAGAACATGATTATCTTTCGAAATAAAGATTCTACAAGAACAGGAACACTGTTCTCACATCTGACAATACTTTGACAAATCTCAAACAACGGCTTCTCCTTTCAGAAAAACACTTGTGCGTTTCTCAAAAAAGCATTTCATGAAATCCATACACTTTCAAAGAAGATGATTCTCTTTCAAAGTAAAGCGTCTACAGTGAATAGCAAAACTTCTCATTTGAGAAACACGTGTGTATATCACAAAAGCCTTTCATGAAATTCATACACTTTCAAAAGAACGTTATTATCTTTCACAGTAAACCTTCTACAGTGAAACGGAACACTGTACTCACTTCAAAAGCATTTCATGAAATTCATACATTTTACAAGGAACATGATTATCTTTGGAAGTAAAGGTTCTACAGAGAACAGGAACACTGATCTCACTTGTGACTAACACTACTTTGACATATAGCAAACAACGTCTTCTCTTTTCGGAGAAATACATGTGCGTTTCTCACAAAAGCAGTTCATCAAATTCATACACTTTCAAAAGAACATGATTATCTTTCGAAGTAAAGATTCTACAGAGAACAGGAACACTGTTCTCACTTCTGACAATACTTTGACAATGGCTTCTCTTTTCAGAGAAACACATGTGCGTTTCTCACAGAAGCATTTGTTGAAATTCATACACTTTCCATAGAACATGATTATCTTTCGAAGTAAAGATTCTACAGAGAACAGGAACACTGTTCTCACTTCTGACAATACTTTGACATATACCAAACAACGGCTTCTGTTTTCAGAGAAACATATGTGCGTTTCTCACAGAAGGACTACTTGAAATTCATACACTTTCCAAAGAACATGATTATCTTTCGAAATAAAGATTCTCCAGAGAACAGGAATACTGTTCTCACTACTGACAATACTTTGACAAATCTTAAACAACGGCTTCTTTTTCGGAGAAACTAGTGTACGTTTCTCACAAAAGTATTTCAAGAAATTCATACATTTTCCAAGGAACATGATTATCGTTGGATGTAAAGGGTCTACAGAGAACAGGAACACTGTTCACACTTTTAGCACTACGTTGACATATAGCAAACAACGGCTACTCTTTTCGGAGAAACACATGAGCGTTTCTAACAAAAGCAGTTCATCAAATTCATACACTTTCAAAAGAACATGATTATCTTTCGAAGTAAAGATTCTACAGAGAACAGGAACACTGTTCTCACTTCTGACAATGCTCTGACAAATCTCAAATAACGGCTTCTCCTTTCAGAAAAACACTTGTGCGTTTCTCAAAAATGCATTTCCTGAAATTCATACACTTTCAAAGAAGATGATTCTCTTTCAAAGTGTAGCGTCTGCAGTGAATATCAAAACTTCTCATTTGAGAAACACGTGTGTATCTCACAAAAGCATTTCATGAAATTCATACACTTTCAAAAGAATGTGTTTATCTTTCACAGTAAACCTTCTACAGTGAAAAGGTACACTGTACTCACTTCTAACAATACTTTGACATATACCAAACAACGGCTTCTCTTTTCAGAGAAACACATGTGCGTTTCTCACAAAGGCATTTCATGAAATTCATACACTTTCAAAAGAACATGATTATCTTTCGAAGTAAAGGTTCCACAGAGAACAGGAACACTGTTCGCACTTCTAACAATACTTTGACATATAGCAAACAACGTCTTCTCTTTTCAGAGAAACACATGTGCGTTTCTCACAGAAGGATTACTTGAAATTCATACACTTTCCAAGGAACATGATTATCATCCGAAATAAAGATTCTCCAGAGAACAGGAACACTGTTCTCACTTCTGACAATAGTTTGACAAATCTTAAACAACGGCTTCTTTTTTCGGAGAAACTAGTGTACGTTTCTCACAAAAGTATTTCACGAAATTCATACATTTTCCAAGGAACATGATTATCTTTCCAAGTAATGATTCCACAGAGAACAGGAACACTGTTCTCACTTCTATCAATACTTTGACATATAGCGAACAACGTCTTCTTTTTTCAGAGAAACACGTGTGCGATTCTCACAAAAGCAGTTCATCCAATTCATACACTTTCCATAGAACATGATTATCTTTCGAAGTAAAGATTCTACAGAGAACAGGAACACTGTTCACACTTCTAACACGACTTTGATATATAGCAAACAACGTCTTCTCTTTTCAGAGAAACACGTGTGCGATTCTCACAAAAGCAGTTCATCCAATTCATACACTTTCCAAAGAACATGATTATCTTTCGAACTAAAGATTCTACAGAGAACAGGAACACTGTTCTCACTTATGACACTACTTTGACATATACCAAACAAAGGCTTCTCTTTTCAGAGAAACACATGTGCGTTTCTCACAAAAGGATTTCATGAAATTCATACACTTTGAAAAGAACATGATTATCTTTCGAAGTAAACGTTCTACCGAGAACAGGAACACTGTTCTCCCTTCTAACAATACTTTGACATATAACGAACAACGTGTTCTTTTTTCAGAGAAACACATTTGCGTTTCTCACAAAAGCAGTTCATCAAATTCATACACTTTCCATAGAACATGATTATCATTCGAAGTAAAGATTCTACAGAGAACAGGAACACTGTTCTCACTTCTCACAATACTTTGACAAATCTTAAACAACGGCTTCTTTTTTCGGAGAAACTAGTGTACGTTTCTCACAAAAGTATTTCAAGAAATTCATACATTTTCCAAGGAACATGATTATGGTTGGACGTAAAGGGTCTACAGAGAACAGGAACACTGTTCACACTTCTAACACTACTTTGACATATAGCAAACAACGGCTTCTCTTTTCGGAGAAACACATGTGCGTTTCTCACAAAAGCAGTTCATCAAATTCATACACTTTCAAAAGAACATGATTATCTTTCGAAGTAAAGATTCTACAGAGAACAGGAACACTGTTCTCACTTCTGACAATGCTTTGACAAATCTCAAATAACGGCTACTCCTTTCAGAAAAACGCTTGTGCGTTTCTCAAAAATGCATTTCCTGAAATTCATACACTTTCAAAGAAGATGATTCTCTTTCAAAGTGTAGCGTCTGCAGTGAATATCAAAACTTCTCATTTGAGAAACACGTGTGTATCTCACAAAAGCATTTCATGAAATTCATACACTTTCAAAAGAACATGATTATCTTTGAAAGTAAAGGTTCTACAGAGAACAGGAACACTGTTCTCAGTTGTGAATAACACTGCTTTGACTTATAGCAAACCACGGCTTCTCTTTTAAGAGAAACACATGTGCGTTTCTCACAAAAGCAGTTCATCAAATTCATACACTTTCAAAAGAACATGATTATCTTTCGAAATAAAGATTCTACAAGAACAGGAACACTGTTCTCACATCTGACAATACTTTGACAAATCTCAAACAACGGCTTCTCCTTTCAGAAAAACACTTGTGCGTTTCTCAAAAAAGCATTTCATGAAATCCATACACTTTCAAAGAAGATGATTCTCTTTCAAAGTAAAGCGTCTACAGTGAATAGCAAAACTTCTCATTTGAGAAACACGTGTGTATATCACAAAAGCCTTTCATGAAATTCATACACTTTCAAAAGAACGTTATTATCTTTCACAGTAAACCTTCTACAGTGAAACGGAACACTGTACTCACTTCAAAAGCATTTCATGAAATTCATACATTTTACAAGGAACATGATTATCTTTGGAAGTAAAGGTTCTACAGAGAACAGGAACACTGATCTCACTTGTGACTAACACTACTTTGACATATAGCAAACAACGTCTTCTCTTTTCGGAGAAATACATGTGCGTTTCTCACAAAAGCAGTTCATCAAATTCATACACTTTCAAAAGAACATGATTATCTTTCGAAGTAAAGATTCTACAGAGAACAGGAACACTGTTCTCACTTCTGACAATACTTTGACAATGGCTTCTCTTTTCAGAGAAACACATGTGCGTTTCTCACAGAAGCATTTGTTGAAATTCATACACTTTCCATAGAACATGATTATCTTTCGAAGTAAAGATTCTACAGAGAACAGGAACACTGTTCTCACTTCTGACAATACTTTGACATATACCAAACAACGGCTTCTGTTTTCAGAGAAACATATGTGCGTTTCTCACAGAAGGACTACTTGAAATTCATACACTTTCCAAAGAACATGATTATCTTTCGAAATAAAGATTCTCCAGAGAACAGGAATACTGTTCTCACTACTGACAATACTTTGACAAATCTTAAACAACGGCTTCTTTTTCGGAGAAACTAGTGTACGTTTCTCACAAAAGTATTTCAAGAAATTCATACATTTTCCAAGGAACATGATTATCGTTGGATGTAAAGGGTCTACAGAGAACAGGAACACTGTTCACACTTTTAGCACTACGTTGACATATAGCAAACAACGGCTACTCTTTTCGGAGAAACACATGAGCGTTTCTAACAAAAGCAGTTCATCAAATTCATACACTTTCAAAAGAACATGATTATCTTTCGAAGTAAAGATTCTACAGAGAACAGGAACACTGTTCTCACTTCTGACAATGCTCTGACAAATCTCAAATAACGGCTTCTCCTTTCAGAAAAACACTTGTGCGTTTCTCAAAAATGCATTTCCTGAAATTCATACACTTTCAAAGAAGATGATTCTCTTTCAAAGTGTAGCGTCTGCAGTGAATATCAAAACTTCTCATTTGAGAAACACGTGTGTATCTCACAAAAGCATTTCCTGAAATTCATACACTTTCAAAAGAATGTGTTTATCTTTCACAGTAAACCTTCTACAGTGAAAAGGTACACTGTACTCACTTCTAACAATACTTTGACATATACCAAACAACGGCTTCTCTTTTCAGAGAAACACATGTGCGTTTCTCACAAAGGCATTTCATGAAATTCATACACTTTCAAAAGAACATGATTATCTTTCGAAGTAAAGGTTCCACAGAGAACAGGAACACTGTTCGCACTTCTAACAATACTTTGACATATAGCAAACAACGTCTTCTCTTTTCAGAGAAACACATGTGCGTTTCTCACAGAAGGATTACTTGAAATTCATACACTTTCCAAGGAACATGATTATCATCCGAAATAAAGATTCTCAAGAGAACAGGAACACTGTTCTCACTTCTGACAATAGTTTGACAAATCTTAAACAACGGCTTCTTTTTTCGGAGAAACTAGTGTACGTTTCTCACAAAAGTATTTCACGAAATTCATACATTTTCCAAGGAACATGATTATCTTTCCAAGTAATGATTCCACAGAGAACAGGAACACTGTTCTCACTTCTATCAATACTTTGACATATAGCGAACAACGTCTTCTTTTTTCAGAGAAACACGTGTGCGATTCTCACAAAAGCAGTTCATCCAATTCATACACTTTCCATAGAACATGATTATCTTTCGAAGTAAAGATTCTACAGAGAACAGGAACACTGTTCACACTTCTAACACGACTTTGATATATAGCAAACAACGTCTTCTCTTTTCAGAGAAACACGTGTGCGATTCTCACAAAAGCAGTTCATCCAATTCATACACTTTCCAAAGAACATGATTATCTTTCGAACTAAAGATTCTACAGAGAACAGGAACACTGTTCTCACTTATGACACTACTTTGACATATACCAAACAAAGGCTTCTCTTTTCAGAGAAACACATGTGCGTTTCTCACAAAAGGATTTCATGAAATTCATACACTTTGAAAAGAACATGATTATCTTTCGAAGTAAACGTTCTACCGAGAACAGGAACACTGTTCTCCCTTCTAACAATACTTTGACATATAACGAACAACGTGTTCTTTTTTCAGAGAAACACATTTGCGTTTCTCACAAAAGCAGTTCATCAAATTCATACACTTTCCATAGAACATGATTATCATTCGAAGTAAAGATTCTACAGAGAACAGGAACACTGTTCTCACTTCTCACAATACTTTGACAAATCTTAAACAACGGCTTCTTTTTTCGGAGAAACTAGTGTACGTTTCTCACAAAAGTATTTCAAGAAATTCATACATTTTCCAAGGAACATGATTATGGTTGGACGTAAAGGGTCTACAGAGAACAGGAACACTGTTCACACTTCTAACACTACTTTGACATATAGCAAACAACGGCTTCTCTTTTCGGAGAAACACATGTGCGTTTCTCACAAAAGCAGTTCATCAAATTCATACACTTTCAAAAGAACATGATTATCTTTCGAAGTAAAGATTCTACAGAGAACAGGAACACTGTTCTCACTTCTGACAATGCTTTGACAAATCTCAAATAACGGCTACTCCTTTCAGAAAAACGCTTGTGCGTTTCTCAAAAATGCATTTCCTGAAATTCATACACTTTCAAAGAAGATGATTCTCTTTCAAAGTGTAGCGTCTGCAGTGAATATCAAAACTTCTCATTTGAGAAACACGTGTGTATCTCACAAAAGCATTTCATGAAATTCATACACTTTCAAAAGAACATGATTATCTTTGAAAGTAAAGGTTCTACAGAGAACAGGAACACTGTTCTCAGTTGTGAATAACACTGCTTTGACTTATAGCAAACCACGGCTTCTCTTTTAAGAGAAACACATGTGCGTTTCTCACAAAAGCAGTTCATCAAATTCATACACTTTCAAAAGAACATGATTATCTTTCGAAATAAAGATTCTACAAGAACAGGAACACTGTTCTCACATCTGACAATACTTTGACAAATCTCAAACAACGGCTTCTCCTTTCAGAAAAACACTTGTGCGTTTCTCAAAAAAGCATTTCATGAAATCCATACACTTTCAAAGAAGATGATTCTCTTTCAAAGTAAAGCGTCTACAGTGAATAGCAAAACTTCTCATTTGAGAAACACGTGTGTATATCACAAAAGCCTTTCATGAAATTCATACACTTTCAAAAGAACGTTATTATCTTTCACAGTAAACCTTCTACAGTGAAACGGAACACTGTACTCACTTCAAAAGCATTTCATGAAATTCATACATTTTACAAGGAACATGATTATCTTTGGAAGTAAAGGTTCTACAGAGAACAGGAACACTGATCTCACTTGTGACTAACACTACTTTGACATATAGCAAACAACGTCTTCTCTTTTCGGAGAAATACATGTGCGTTTCTCACAAAAGCAGTTCATCAAATTCATACACTTTCAAAAGAACATGATTATCTTTCGAAGTAAAGATTCTACAGAGAACAGGAACACTGTTCTCACTTCTGACAATACTTTGACAATGGCTTCTCTTTTCAGAGAAACACATGTGCGTTTCTCACAGAAGCATTTGTTGAAATTCATACACTTTCCATAGAACATGATTATCTTTCGAAGTAAAGATTCTACAGAGAACAGGAACACTGTTCTCACTTCTGACAATACTTTGACATATACCAAACAACGGCTTCTGTTTTCAGAGAAACATATGTGCGTTTCTCACAGAAGGACTACTTGAAATTCATACACTTTCCAAAGAACATGATTATCTTTCGAAATAAAGATTCTCCAGAGAACAGGAATACTGTTCTCACTACTGACAATACTTTGACAAATCTTAAACAACGGCTTCTTTTTCGGAGAAACTAGTGTACGTTTCTCACAAAAGTATTTCAAGAAATTCATACATTTTCCAAGGAACATGATTATCGTTGGATGTAAAGGGTCTACAGAGAACAGGAACACTGTTCACACTTTTAGCACTACGTTGACATATAGCAAACAACGGCTACTCTTTTCGGAGAAACACATGAGCGTTTCTAACAAAAGCAGTTCATCAAATTCATACACTTTCAAAAGAACATGATTATCTTTCGAAGTAAAGATTCTACAGAGAACAGGAACACTGTTCTCACTTCTGACAATGCTCTGACAAATCTCAAATAACGGCTTCTCCTTTCAGAAAAACACTTGTGCGTTTCTCAAAAATGCATTTCCTGAAATTCATACACTTTCAAAGAAGATGATTCTCTTTCAAAGTGTAGCGTCTGCAGTGAATATCAAAACTTCTCATTTGAGAAACACGTGTGTATCTCACAAAAGCATTTCCTGAAATTCATACACTTTCAAAAGAATGTGTTTATCTTTCACAGTAAACCTTCTACAGTGAAAAGGTACACTGTACTCACTTCTAACAATACTTTGACATATACCAAACAACGGCTTCTCTTTTCAGAGAAACACATGTGCGTTTCTCACAAAGGCATTTCATGAAATTCATACACTTTCAAAAGAACATGATTATCTTTCGAAGTAAAGGTTCCACAGAGAACAGGAACACTGTTCGCACTTCTAACAATACTTTGACATATAGCAAACAACGTCTTCTCTTTTCAGAGAAACACATGTGCGTTTCTCACAGAAGGATTACTTGAAATTCATACACTTTCCAAGGAACATGATTATCATCCGAAATAAAGATTCTCAAGAGAACAGGAACACTGTTCTCACTTCTGACAATAGTTTGACAAATCTTAAACAACGGCTTCTTTTTTCGGAGAAACTAGTGTACGTTTCTCACAAAAGTATTTCACGAAATTCATACATTTTCCAAGGAACATGATTATCTTTCCAAGTAATGATTCCACAGAGAACAGGAACACTGTTCTCACTTCTATCAATACTTTGACATATAGCGAACAACGTCTTCTTTTTTCAGAGAAACACGTGTGCGATTCTCACAAAAGCAGTTCATCCAATTCATACACTTTCCATAGAACATGATTATCTTTCGAAGTAAAGATTCTACAGAGAACAGGAACACTGTTCACACTTCTAACACGACTTTGATATATAGCAAACAACGTCTTCTCTTTTCAGAGAAACACATGTGCGTTTCTCACAGAAGCATTTCTTGAAATTCATACACTTTCCAAAGAACATGATTATCTTTCGAACTAAAGATTCTACAGAGAACAGGAACACTGTTCTCACTTATGACACTACTTTGACATATACCAAACAAAGGCTTCTCTTTTCAGAGAAACACATGTGCGTTTCTCACAAAAGGATTTCATGAAATTCATACACTTTGAAAAGAACATGATTATCTTTCGAAGTAAACGTTCTACCGAGAACAGGAACACTGTTCTCCCTTCTAACAATACTTTGACATATAACGAACAACGTGTTCTTTTTTCAGAGAAACACATTTGCGTTTCTCACAAAAGCAGTTCATCAAATTCATACACTTTCCATAGAACATGATTATCATTCGAAGTAAAGATTCTACAGAGAACAGGAACACTGTTCTCACTTCTCACAATACTTTGACAAATCTTAAACAACGGCTTCTTTTTTCGGAGAAACTAGTGTACGTTTCTCACAAAAGTATTTCAAGAAATTCATACATTTTCCAAGGAACATGATTATGGTTGGACGTAAAGGGTCTACAGAGAACAGGAACACTGTTCACACTTCTAACACTACTTTGACATATAGCAAACAACGGCTTCTCTTTTCGGAGAAACACATGTGCGTTTCTCACAAAAGCAGTTCATCAAATTCATACACTTTCAAAAGAACATGATTATCTTTCGAAGTAAAGATTCTACAGAGAACAGGAACACTGTTCTCACTTCTGACAATGCTTTGACAAATCTCAAATAACGGCTACTCCTTTCAGAAAAACGCTTGTGCGTTTCTCAAAAATGCATTTCCTGAAATTCATACACTTTCAAAGAAGATGATTCTCTTTCAAAGTGTAGCGTCTGCAGTGAATATCAAAACTTCTCATTTGAGAAACACGTGTGTATCTCACAAAAGCATTTCATGAAATTCATACACTTTCAAAAGAACATGATTATCTTTGAAAGTAAAGGTTCTACAGAGAACAGGAACACTGTTCTCAGTTGTGAATAACACTGCTTTGACTTATAGCAAACCACGGCTTCTCTTTTAAGAGAAACACATGTGCGTTTCTCACAAAAGCAGTTCATCAAATTCATACACTTTCAAAAGAACATGATTATCTTTCGAAATAAAGATTCTACAAGAACAGGAACACTGTTCTCACATCTGACAATACTTTGACAAATCTCAAACAACGGCTTCTCCTTTCAGAAAAACACTTGTGCGTTTCTCAAAAAAGCATTTCATGAAATCCATACACTTTCAAAGAAGATGATTCTCTTTCAAAGTAAAGCGTCTACAGTGAATAGCAAAACTTCTCATTTGAGAAACACGTGTGTATATCACAAAAGCCTTTCATGAAATTCATACACTTTCAAAAGAACGTTATTATCTTTCACAGTAAACCTTCTACAGTGAAACGGAACACTGTACTCACTTCAAAAGCATTTCATGAAATTCATACATTTTACAAGGAACATGATTATCTTTGGAAGTAAAGGTTCTACAGAGAACAGGAACACTGATCTCACTTGTGACTAACACTACTTTGACATATAGCAAACAACGTCTTCTCTTTTCGGAGAAATACATGTGCGTTTCTCACAAAAGCAGTTCATCAAATTCATACACTTTCAAAAGAACATGATTATCTTTCGAAGTAAAGATTCTACAGAGAACAGGAACACTGTTCTCACTTCTGACAATACTTTGACAATGGCTTCTCTTTTCAGAGAAACACATGTGCGTTTCTCACAGAAGCATTTGTTGAAATTCATACACTTTCCATAGAACATGATTATCTTTCGAAGTAAAGATTCTACAGAGAACAGGAACACTGTTCTCACTTCTGACAATACTTTGACATATACCAAACAACGGCTTCTGTTTTCAGAGAAACATATGTGCGTTTCTCACAAAAGCATTAAATGAAATTCATACACTTTGAAAAGAACATGATTATCTTTCGAACTAAAGGTTCTACCGAGAACAGGAACACTGTTCTCACTTCTAACAATACTTTGACATATAGCGAACAACGTCTTCTTTTTTCAGAGAAACACATGTGCGTTTCTCACAAGAGCAGTTCATCAAATTCATACACTTTCCATAGAACATGATTATCTTTCGATGTAAAGATTCTACAGAGAACAGGAACACTGTTCTCACTTCTGACAATACTTTGACAAATCTCAAATAACGGCTTGTCCTTTCAGAAAAACAATTGTGCATTTCTCAAAAAAGCTTTTCATGAAATCCATACACTTTCAAAGAAGTTGATTCTCTTTCAAAGTAAAGCAACTGCAGTGAATAGCAAAACTTTTCATTTGAGAAAAACATGTGCATCTCACAAAAGCATTTCATGAAATTCATACACTTTCAAAAGAACGTGATTATCTTTCACAGTAAACCTTCTACAGTGAAAAGGAACACTGTATTCACTTCTAACACTACTTTGACCTATACCAAACAACGGCTTCTCTTTTCAGAGAAACACATGTGCGTTTCTCAAAAAAGCAGTTCATCACATTCATGCACTTTCGAAAGAACATAATTATGTTTCGAAATAAAGATTCTACAGAGAACAGGAACACTGTACTCACTTCTAACACTACTTTGATATATACCAAACAACGGCTTCTCTTTTCAGAGAAACACATGTGCGTTTCTCACAGAAGCATTTCTTGAAATTCATGCACTTTCCAGAGAACATAATTATGTTTCGAAATAAAGATTCTACAGAAACACATGTGAGTTTCTCACAGAAGCATTTCTTTAAATTCATACAATTTCCAAAGAACATGATTATCTTTCGAAATAAAGATTCTACAGAGAACAGGAACACTGTTCTCACTTCTGACAATTCTTTGACAAATCTCAAACAATGGCTTTTCCTTTCGGAGAAACTCATGTATGTTTCTCACAAAAGCATTTCATGAAATTCATACATTTTCCAAAGAACATGATTATCTTTGGAAATAGAGGTTCCATAGAGAACAGGAACACTGTTCTTCCTTCTAACACTACTATGACATATAGCAACCTTTCAGAAAAACACTTGTGCGTTTCTCAAAAAAGCATTTCATGAAATCCATACACTTTCAAAGAAGATGATTCTCTTTCAAAGTAAAGCGTCTGCAGTGAATAGCAAAACTTCTCATTTGAGAAACACGTGTGTATATCACAAAAGCATTTCATGAAATTCGTACACTTTCAAAAGAACGTGATTATCTTTCACAGTAAACCTTCTACAGTGAAACGGAACACTGTACTCACTTCAAACACTACTTTGATATATAGCAAACAACGTCTTCTCTTTTCAGAGAAACACATGTGCGTTTCTCACAGAAGGATTACTTGAAATTCATACACTTTCCAAAGAACATGATTATCTTTCGAAATAAAGATTCTCCAGAGAACAGGAACACTGTTTTCACTTCTCACAATACTTTGACAAATCTTAAACAACGGCTTCTTTTTTCGGAGAAACTAGTGTACGTTTCTCACAAAAGTATTTCAAGAAATTCATACATTTTCCAAGGAACATGATTATGGTTGGAGTAAAGGGTCTATAGAGAACAGGAACACTGTTCACACTTCTAACACTACTTTAACATATAGCAAACAACGGCTTCTCTGTTCGGAGAAACACTTGTGCGTTTCTCACAAAAGCAGTTCATCAAATTCATACACTTTCAAAAGAACATGATTATCTTTCAAAGAAAAGATTCTACAGAGAACAGGAACACTGTTCTCACTTCTCACAATACTTTGACAAATCTCAAACAACGGCTTCTCCTTTCGGAGAAACTCATGTACGTTTATCAGAAAAGCATTTCATAAAATTCATACATTTTACAAGGAACATGATTATCTTTGGAAGTAAAGGTTCTACAGAGAACAGGAACACTGATCTCACTTGTGACTAACACTACTTTGACATATAGCAAACAACGGCTTCTCTTTTCGGAGAAACACATGTGCGTTTCTCACAAAAGCAGTTCATCAAATTCATACACTTTCAAAAGAACATGATTATCTTTCGAAGTAAAGATTCTACAGAGAACAGGAACACTGTTCTCACTTCTGACAATACTTTGACAATGGCTTCTCTTTTCAGAGAAACACATGTGCGTTTCTCACAGAAGCATTTGTTGAAATTCATACACTTTCCATAGAACATGATTATCTTTCGAAGTAAAGATTCTACAGAGAACAGGAACACTATTCTCACTTCTGACAATACTTTGACATATACCAAACAACGGCTTCTGTTTTCAGAGAAACATATGTGCGTTTCTCACAAAAGCATTAAATGAAATTCATACACTTTGAAAAGAACATGATTATCTTTCGAACTAAAGGTTCTACCGAGAACAGGAACACTGTTCTCACTTCTAACAATACTTTGACATATAGCGAACAACGTCTTCTTTTTTCAGAGAAACACATGTGCGTTTCTCACAAGAGCAGTTCATCAAATTCATACACTTTCCATAGAACATGATTATCTTTCGATGTAAAGATTCTACAGAGAACAGGAACACTGTTCTCACTTCTGACAATACTTTGACAAATCTCAAATAACGGCTTGTCCTTTCAGAAAAACAATTGTGCATTTCTCAAAAAAGCTTTTCATGAAATCCATACACTTTCAAAGAAGTTGATTCTCTTTCAAAGTAAAGCAACTGCAGTGAATAGCAAAACTTTTCATTTGAGAAAAACATGTGCATCTCACAAAAGCATTTCATGAAATTCATACACTTTCAAAAGAACGTGATTATCTTTCACAGTAAACCTTCTACAGTGAAAAGGAACACTGTATTCACTTCTAACACTACTTTGACCTATACCAAACAACGGCTTCTCTTTTCAGAGAAACACATGTGCGTTTCTCAAAAAAGCAGTTCATCACATTCATGCACTTTCGAAAGAACATAATTATGTTTCGAAATAAAGATTCTACAGAGAACAGGAACACTGTACTCACTTCTAACACTACTTTGATATATACCAAACAACGGCTTCTCTTTTCAGAGAAACACATGTGCGTTTCTCACAGAAGCATTTCTTGAAATTCATGCACTTTCCAGAGAACATAATTATGTTTCGAAATAAAGATTCTACAGAAACACATGTGAGTTTCTCACAGAAGCATTTCTTTAAATTCATACAATTTCCAAAGAACATGATTATCTTTCGAAATAAAGATTCTACAGAGAACAGGAACACTGTTCTCACTTCTGACAATTCTTTGACAAATCTCAAACAATGGCTTTTCCTTTCGGAGAAACTCATGTATGTTTCTCACAAAAGCATTTCATGAAATTCATACATTTTCCAAAGAACATGATTATCTTTGGAAATAGAGGTTCCATAGAGAACAGGAACACTGTTCTTCCTTCTAACACTACTATGACATATAGCAACCTTTCAGAAAAACACTTGTGCGTTTCTCAAAAAAGCATTTCATGAAATCCATACACTTTCAAAGAAGATAATTCTCTTTCAAAGTAAAGCGTCTGCAGTGAATAGCAAAACTTCTCATTTGAGAAACACGTGTGTATATCACAAAAGCATTTCATGAAATTCGTACACTTTCAAAAGAACGTGATTATCTTTCACAGTAAACCTTCTACAGTGAAACGGAACACTGTACTCACTTCAAACACTACTTTGATATATAGCAAACAACGTCTTCTCTTTTCAGAGAAACACATGTGCGTTTCTCACAGAAGGATTACTTGAAATTCATACACTTTCCAAAGAACATGATTATCTTTCGAAATAAAGATTCTCCAGAGAACAGGAACACTGTTTTCACTTCTCACAATACTTTGACAAATCTTAAACAACGGCTTCTTTTTTCGGAGAAACTAGTGTACGTTTCTCACAAAAGTATTTCAAGAAATTCATACATTTTCCAAGGAACATGATTATGGTTGGAGTAAAGGGTCTATAGAGAACAGGAACACTGTTCACACTTCTAACACTACTTTAACATATAGCAAACAACGGCTTCTCTGTTCGGAGAAACACTTGTGCGTTTCTCACAAAAGCAGTTCATCAAATTCATACACTTTCAAAAGAACATGATTATCTTTCAAAGAAAAGATTCTACAGAGAACAGGAACACTGTTCTCACTTCTCACAATACTTTGACAAATCTCAAACAACGGCTTCTCCTTTCGGAGAAACTCATGTACGTTTATCAGAAAAGCATTTCATAAAATTCATACATTTTACAAGGAACATGATTATCTTTGGAAGTAAAGGTTCTACAGAGAACAGGAACACTGATCTCACTTGTGACTAACACTACTTTGACATATAGCAAACAACGGCTTCTCTTTTCGGAGAAACACATGTGCGTTTCTCACAAAAGCAGTTCATCAAATTCATACACTTTCAAAAGAACATGATTATCTTTCGAAGTAAAGATTCTACAGAGAACAGGAACACTGTTCTCACTTCTGACAATACTTTGACAATGGCTTCTCTTTTCAGAGAAACACATGTGCGTTTCTCACAGAAGCATTTGTTGAAATTCATACACTTTCCATAGAACATGATTATCTTTCGAAGTAAAGATTCTACAGAGAACAGGAACACTATTCTCACTTCTGACAATACTTTGACATATACCAAACAACGGCTTCTGTTTTCAGAGAAACATATGTGCGTTTCTCACAAAAGCATTAAATGAAATTCATACACTTTGAAAAGAACATGATTATCTTTCGAACTAAAGGTTCTACCGAGAACAGGAACACTGTTCTCACTTCTAACAATACTTTGACATATAGCGAACAACGTCTTCTTTTTTCAGAGAAACACATGTGCGTTTCTCACAAGAGCAGTTCATCAAATTCATACACTTTCCATAGAACATGATTATCTTTCGATGTAAAGATTCTACAGAGAACAGGAACACTGTTCTCACTTCTGACAATACTTTGACAAATCTCAAATAACGGCTTGTCCTTTCAGAAAAACAATTGTGCATTTCTCAAAAAAGCTTTTCATGAAATCCATACACTTTCAAAGAAGTTGATTCTCTTTCAAAGTAAAGCAACTGCAGTGAATAGCAAAACTTTTCATTTGAGAAAAACATGTGCATCTCACAAAAGCATTTCATGAAATTCATACACTTTCAAAAGAACGTGATTATCTTTCACAGTAAACCTTCTACAGTGAAAAGGAACACTGTATTCACTTCTAACACTACTTTGACCTATACCAAACAACGGCTTCTCTTTTCAGAGAAACACATGTGCGTTTCTCAAAAAAGCAGTTCATCACATTCATGCACTTTCGAAAGAACATAATTATGTTTCGAAATAAAGATTCTACAGAGAACAGGAACACTGTACTCACTTCTAACACTACTTTGATATATACCAAACAACGGCTTCTCTTTTCAGAGAAACACATGTGCGTTTCTCACAGAAGCATTTCTTGAAATTCATGCACTTTCCAGAGAACATAATTATGTTTCGAAATAAAGATTCTACAGAAACACATGTGAGTTTCTCACAGAAGCATTTCTTTAAATTCATACAATTTCCAAAGAACATGATTATCTTTCGAAATAAAGATTCTACAGAGAACAGGAACACTGTTCTCACTTCTGACAATTCTTTGACAAATCTCAAACAATGGCTTTTCCTTTCGGAGAAACTCATGTATGTTTCTCACAAAAGCATTTCATGAAATTCATACATTTTCCAAAGAACATGATTATCTTTGGAAATAGAGGTTCCATAGAGAACAGGAACACTGTTCTTCCTTCTAACACTACTATGACATATAGCAACCTTTCAGAAAAACACTTGTGCGTTTCTCAAAAAAGCATTTCATGAAATCCATACACTTTCAAAGAAGATGATTCTCTTTCAAAGTAAAGCGTCTGCAGTGAATAGCAAAACTTCTCATTTGAGAAACACGTGTGTATATCACAAAAGCATTTCATGAAATTCGTACACTTTCAAAAGAACGTGATTATCTTTCACAGTAAACCTTCTACAGTGAAACGGAACACTGTACTCACTTCAAACACTACTTTGATATATAGCAAACAACGTCTTCTCTTTTCAGAGAAACACATGTGCGTTTCTCACAGAAGGATTACTTGAAATTCATACACTTTCCAAAGAACATGATTATCTTTCGAAATAAAGATTCTCCAGAGAACAGGAACACTGTTTTCACTTCTCACAATACTTTGACAAATCTTAAACAACGGCTTCTTTTTTCGGAGAAACTAGTGTACGTTTCTCACAAAAGTATTTCAAGAAATTCATACATTTTCCAAGGAACATGATTATGGTTGGACGTAAAGGGTCTATAGAGAACAGGAACACTGTTCACACTTCTAACACTACTTTAACATATAGCAAACAACGGCTTCTCTGTTCGGAGAAACACTTGTGCGTTTCTCACAAAAGCAGTTCATCAAATTCATACACTTTCAAAAGAAGATGATTATCTTTCAAAGAAAAGATTCTACAGAGAACAGGAACACTGTTCTCACTTCTCACAATACTTTGACAAATCTCAAACAACGGCTTCTCCTTTCGGAGAAACTCATGTACGTTTATCAGAAAAGCATTTCATAAAATTCATACATTTTACAAGGAACATGATTATCTTTGGAAGTAAAGGTTCTACAGAGAACAGGAACACTGATCTCACTTGTGACTAACACTACTTTGACATATAGCAAACAACGGCTTCTCTTTTCGGAGAAACACATGTGCGTTTCTCACAAAAGCAGTTCATCAAATTCATACACTTTCAAAAGAACATGATTATGTTTCGAAGTAAAGATTCTACAGAGAACAGGAACACTGTTCTCACTTCTGACAATGGTTTGACAAATCTCAAATAACGTCTTCTCCTTTCAGAAAAACACTTGTGCGTTTCTCAAAAATGCATTTCCTGGAATTCATACACTTTCAAAGAAGATGATTCTCTTTCAAAGTGTAGCGTCTGCAGTGAATATCAAAACTTCTCATTTGAGAAACACGTGTGTATCTATAAAAGCATTTCATGAAATTCATACACTTTCAAAAGAACATGATTATCTTTGTAAGTAAAGCTTCTACAGGGAACAGGAACACTGTTCTCAGTTGTGAATAACACTGCTTTGACTTATAGCAAACCACGGCTTCTCTTTTAAGAGAAACACATGTGCGTTTCTCACAAAAGCAGTTCATCAAATTCATACACTTTCAAAAGAACATGATTATCTTTCGAAATAAAGATTCTACAGAGAACAGGAACACTGTTCTCACTTCTGACAATACTTTGACAAATCCCAAACAACGGCTCTCCTTTCGGAGAAACTCATGTACGTTTCTCACAAAAGCATTTCATGAAATTCATACATTTTACAAGGAACATGATTATCTTTCGAAGTAAAGGTTCTACAGAGAACAGGAACACTGATCTCACTTGTGACTAACACTACTTTGACATATAGCAAACAACGGCTTCTCTTTTCAGAGAAACACAAGTGCGTTTCTCACAAAAGCAGTTCATCAAATTCATACACTTTCCAAAGAATATGATTATCTTTCGAAGTAAAGATTCTACAGAGAACAGGAACACTGTTCTCACTTCTGACAATACTTTGACAATGGCTTCTCTTTTCAGAGAAACACATGTGCGTTTCTCACAGAAGCATTTGTTGAAATTCATACACTTTCCATAGAACATGATTATCTTTCGAAGTAAAGATTCTACAGAGAACAGGAACACTGTTCTCACTTCTGACAATACTTTGACATATACCAAACAACGGCTTCTGTTTTCAGAGAAACATATGTGCGTTTCTCACAAAAGCATTAAATGAAATTCATACACTTTGAAAAGAACATGATTATCTTTCGAACTAAAGGTTCTACCGAGAACAGGAACACTGTTCTCACTTCTAACAATACTTTGACATATAGCGAACAACGTCTTCTTTTTTAAGAGAAACACATGTGCGTTTCTCACAAAAGCAGTTCATCAAATTCATACACTTTCCATAGAACATGATTATCTTTCGAAGTAAAGATTCTACAGAGAACAGGAACACTGTTCTCACTTCTGACAATACTTTGACAAATCTCAAATAACGGCTTGTCCTTTCAGAAAAACAATTGTGCATTTCTCAAAAAAGCTTTTCATGAAATCCATACACTTTCAAAGAAGTTGATTCTCTTTCAAAGTAAAGCAACTGCAGTGAATAGCAAAACTTTTCATTTGAGAAAAACATGTGCATCTCACAAAAGCATTTCATGAAATTCATACACTTTCAAAAGAACATGATTATCTTTGGAAATAGAGGTTCCATAGAGAACAGGAACACTGTTCTTCCTTCTAACACTACTATGACATATAGCAACCTTTCAGAAAAACACTTGTGCGTTTCTCAAAAAAGCATTTCATGAAATCCATACACTTTCAAAGAAGATGATTCTCTTTCAAAGTAAAGCGTCTGCAGTGAATAGCAAAACTTCTCATTTGAGAAACACGTGTGTATATCACAAAAGCATTTCATGAAATTCGTACACTTTCAAAAGAACGTGATTATCTTTCACAGTAAACCTTCTACAGTGAAACGGAACACTGTACTCACTTCAAACACTACTTTGATATATAGCAAACAACGTCTTCTCTTTTCAGAGAAACACATGTGCGTTTCTCACAGAAGGATTACTTGAAATTCATACACTTTCCAAAGAACATGATTATCTTTCGAAATAAAGATTCTCCAGAGAACAGGAACACTTTTTTCACTTCTCACAATACTTTGACAAATCTTAAACAACGGCTTCTTTTTTCGGAGAAACTAGTGTACGTTTCTCACAAAAGTATTTCAAGAAATTCATACATTTTCCAAGGAACATGATTATGGTTGGACGTAAAGGGTCTATAGAGAACAGGAACACTGTTCACACTTCTAACACTACTTTAACATATAGCAAACAACGGCTTCTCTGTTCGGAGAAACACATGTGCGTTTCTCACAAAAGCAGTTCATCAAATTCATACACTTTCAAAAGAACATGATTATCTTTCGAAGTAAAGATTCTACAGAGAACAGGAACACTGTTCTCACTTCTCACAATACTTTGACAATCTCAAACAACGGCTTCTCCTTTCGGAGAAACTCATGTACGTTTCTCACAAAAGCATTTCATGAAATTCATACATTTTACAAGGAACATGATTATCTTTGGAAGTAAAGGTTCTACAGAGAACAGGAACACTGATCTCACTTGTGACTAACACTACTTTGACATATAGCAAACAACGGCTTCTCTTTTCGGAGAAACACATGTGCGTTTCTCACAAAAGCAGTTCATCAAATTCTTACATTTTCAAAAGAACATGATTATGTTTCGAAGTAAAGATTCTACAGAGAACAGGAACACTGTTCTCACTTCTGACAATGGTTTGACAAATCTCAAATAACGTCTTCTCCTTTCAGAAAAACACTTGTGCGTTTCTCAAAAATGCATTTCCTGGAATTCATACACTTTCAAAGAAGATGATTCTCTTTCAAAGTGTAGCGTCTGCAGTGAATATCAAAACATCTCATTTGAGAAACACGTGTGTATCTATAAAAGCATTTCATGAAATTCATACACTTTCAAAAGAACATGATTATCTTTGGAAGTAAAGCTTCTACAGGGAACAGGAACACTGTTCTCAGTTGTGAATAACACTGCTTTGACTTATAGCAAACCACGGCTTCTCTTTTAAGAGAAACACATGTGCGTTTCTCACAAAAGCAGTTCATCAAATTCATACACTTTCAAAAGAACATGATTATCTTTCGAAATAAAGATTCTACAGAGAACAGGAACACTGTTCTCACTTCTGACTATACTTTGACAAATCCCAAACAACGGCTCTCCTTTCGGAGAAACTCATGTACGTTTCTCACAAAAGCATTTCATGAAATTCATACATTTTACAAGGAACATGATTATCTTTGGAAGTAAAGGTTCTACAGAGAACAGGAACACTGATCTCACTTGTGACTAACACTACTTTGACATATAGCAAACAACGGCTTCTCTTTTCAGAGAAACACAAGTGCGTTTCTCACAAAAGCAGTTCATCAAATTCATACACTTTCCAAAGAATATGATTATCTTTCGAAGTAAAGATTCTACAGAGAACAGGAACACTGTTCTCACTTCTAACACCTCTTTGACAACGGCTTCTCTTTGCAGAGAAACACATGTGCGTTTCTCACAAAAGTAGTTCATCAAATTCATACACTTTCAAAAGAACATGATTATCTTCCGAAGTAAATGTTCTACTGAGAACAGGAACACTGTTTTCACTTCTGACAATACTTTGACAAATCTCAAATAACGGCTTCTCCGTTTAGAAAAACAATTGTGCGTTTCCCAAAAAAGCTTTTCATGAAATCCACACACTTTCAAAGAAGTTGATTCTCTTTCAAAGTAAAGCAAGTGCAGTGAATAGTAAAACTTTTCATTTGAGAAACACATGTGCATCTCACAAAAGCATTTCATGAAATTCATACACTTTCAAAAGAACGTGATTATCTTTCACAGTAAACCTTCTACAGTGAAAAGGAACACTGTACTCACTTCTAACACTACTTTGACATATACCAAACAACGGCTTCTCTTTTCAGAGAAACACATGTGCGTTTCTCACAGAAGCATTTCTTGAAATTCATACACTTTCCAAAGAACATGATTATCATCCGAAATAAAGATTCTACAGAGAACAGGAACACTGTTCTCACTTCTGACAATACTTTGACAAATCCCAAACAACGGCTTCTCCTTTCGGAGAAACTCATGTACGTTTCTCACGAAAGTATTTCATGAAATGCATACACTTTCCAAAGAACATGATTATCTTTCCAAGTAATGGTTCCACAGAGAACAGGAGCACTGTTCTCACTTCTATCAATACTTTGACATATAGCAAACAACGTCTTCTCTTTTCAGAGAAACACATGTCCGTTTCTCACAAAAGCATTTCATGAAATTCATACACTTTGAAAAGAACATGATTATCTTTCGAAGTAAAGGTTCTACCGAGAACAGGAACACTGTTCTCACTTCTAACAATACTTTGACATATAGCGAACAACATCTTCTTTTTTCAGAGAAACACATGTGCGTTTCTCACAAAAGCAGTTCATCAAATTCATACACTTTCCATAGAACATGATTATCTTTCGAAGTAAAGATTCTACAGAGAACAGGAACACTGTTCTCACTTCTGACAATACTTTGGCAAATCTCAAATAACGGCTTCTCCTTTCAGAAAAACAATTGTGCGTTTCTCAAAAAAGCTTTTCATGAATTCCATACACTTTCAAAGAAGTTGATTCTCTTTCAAAGTAAAGCAACTGCAGTGAATAGCAAAACTTTTCATTTGAGAAAAATATGCGCATCTCACAAAAGCATTTCATGAAATTCATACACTTTCAAAAGAACGTGATTATATTTCACAGTAAACCTTCTACAGTGAAAAGGAACACTGTACTCACTTCTAATACTACTTTGATATATACCAAACAACGGCTTCTCTTTTCAGAGAAACACATGTGCGTTTCTCACAAAAGCACTTCATCAAATTCATGCACTTTCCAAAGAACATAATTATGTTTGGAAATAAAGATTTTACAGAGAACAGGAACACTGTTCTCACTTCTGACACTACTTTGACATATACCAAACAACGGCTTCTCTTTTCAGAGAAACACATGTGCGTTTCTCACAAAAGCAGTTCATCAAATTCATACACTTTCCAAAGAACATAATTATCTTTCGAAGTAAAGATTCTACAGAGAACAGGAAAATTGTTCTCACCTCTGACAATACTTTGACAAATCTCCAATAACGGCTTCTCCTTTCAGAAA
This sequence comes from Microtus oregoni, assembly GCF_018167655.1. NCBI lineage: Eukaryota > Metazoa > Chordata > Mammalia > Rodentia > Cricetidae > Microtus > Microtus oregoni. The sequence continues at coordinate 1,288,330 of NW_024543207.1, forward strand.
AACACTTGTGCGTTTCTCACAAAAGCATTTCATGAAATCCATACACTTTCAAAGAAGCTGATTCTCTTTCAAAGTAAAGCGTCTGCAGTGAATAGCAAAATTTCTCATTTGAGAAACACGTGTGTATCTCACAAAAGCATTTCATGAAATTCATACACTTTCAAAAGAAGGTGATTATCGTTCACAGTAAACCTTCTACAGTGAAACGGAACACTGTACTCACTTCTAACACTACTTTGACATATAGCAAACAACGGCTTCTCTTTTCAAAGAAACACGTGTGCGTTTCTCACAAAAGCATTTCATGAAATTCATACACTTTCAAAGGAACATGATTATCTTTCAAAGGAAAGGTTCTACAGAGAACAGGAACACTGTTCGCACTTCTAACAATACTTTGACATATACCAAACAATGTCTTCTCTTTTCAGAGAAACACATATGCGTTTCTCACCGAAGCATTTCTTGAAATTCATACACTTTCCAAGGAACATGATTATCATCCGAAATAAAGATTCTACAGAGAACAGGAACACTGTTCTCACTTCTGACAATTCTTTGACAAATCTCAAACAATGGCTTCTCCTTTCGGAGAAACTCATGTACGTTTCTCACAAAAGCATTTCATGAAATTCATACATTTTACAAGGAACATGATTATCTTTGGAAGTAAAGGTCCTACAGAGAACAGGAACACTGATCTCACTTGTGACTAACACTACTTTGACATATAGCAAACAACGGCTTCTCTTTTCAGAGAAACACAAGTGCGTTTCTCACAAAAGCAGTTCATCAAATTCATACACTTTCCAAAGAATATGATTATCTTTCGAAGTAAAGATTCTACAGAGAACAGGAACACTGTTCTCACTTCTAACACCTCTCTGACAACGGCTTCTCTTTGCAGAGAAACACATGTGCGTTTCTCACAAATGTAGTTCATCAAATTCATACACTTTCAAAAGAACATGATTATCTTTCGAAGTAAATGTTCTACTGAGAACAGGAACACTGTTCTCACTTCTGACCATACTTTGACAAATCTCAAATAACGGCTTCTCCTTTCAGAAAAACAATTGTGCGTTTCTCAAAAAAGCTTTTCATGAAATCCATACACTTTCAAAGAAGTTGGTTCTCTTTCACAGTAAAGGAACTGCAGTGAATAGCAAAACTTTTCATTTGAGAAACACATGTGCATCTCACAAAAGCATTTCTTGAAATTCATACACTTTCAAAAGAACATGATTATCTTTCACAGTAAACCTTCTACAGTTAAAAGGAACACTGTACTCACTTATAACACTACTTTGACATATACCAAACAACGGGTTCTCTTTTCAGAGAAACACATGTGCGTTTCTCACAAAAGCAGTTCATCAAATTCATGCACTTTCCAAAGAACATAATTATGTTTCGAAATAAAGATTCTACAGAGAACAGGAACACTGTACTCACTTCTAACACTACTTTGATATATACCTAACAACGGCTTCTCTTTTCAGAGAAACACATGTGCGTTTCTCACAGAAGCATTTCATGAAATTCATACATTTTCCAAAGAACATGATTATCTTTGGAAGTAAAGGTTCCACAGAGAACAGGAACACTGTTCTCACTTCTAACAATACTTTGACAACGGCTTCTCTTTTCAGAGAAACACATGTGCGTTTCTCACAGAAGCATTTCTTGAAATTCATACACTTTCCAAGCAACATGATTATCTTTCGAAGTAAAGATTCTACAGAGAACAGGAACACTGTTCTCACTTCTCACAATACTTTGACAAATCTCAAACAACGGCTTCTCCTTTCGGAGAAACTCATGTACGTTTATCAGAAAAGCATTTCATAAAATTCATACATTTTACAAGGAACATGATTATCTTTGGAAGTAAAGGTTCTACAGAGAACAGGAACACTGATCTCACTTGTGACTAACACTACTTTGACATATAGCAAACAACGGCTTCTCTTTTCGGAGAAACACATGTGCGTTTCTCACAAAAGCAGTTCATCAAATTCATACACTTTCAAAAGAACATGATTATGTTTCGAAGTAAAGATTCTACAGAGAACAGGAACACTGTTCTCACTTCTGACAATGGTTTGACAAATCTCAAATAACGTCTTCTCCTTTCAGAAAAACACTTGTGCGTTTCTCAAAAATGCATTTCCTGGAATTCATACACTTTCAAAGAAGATGATTCTCTTTCAAAGTGTAGCGTCTGCAGTGAATATCAAAACTTCTCATTTGAGAAACACGTGTGTATCTATAAAAGCATTTCATGAAATTCATACACTTTCAAAAGAACATGATTATCTTTGTAAGTAAAGCTTCTACAGGGAACAGGAACACTGTTCTCAGTTGTGAATAACACTGCTTTGACTTATAGCAAACTACGGCTTCTCTTTTAAGAGAAACACATGTGCGTTTCTCACAAAAGCAGTTCATCAAATTCATACACTTTCAAAAGAACATGATTATCTTTCGAAATAAAGATTCTACAGAGAACAGGAACACTGTTCTCACTTCTGACAATACTTTGACAAATCCCAAAAAACGGCTCTCCTTTCGGAGAAACTCATGTACGTTTCTCACAAAAGCATTTCATGAAATTCATACATTTTACAAGGAACATGATTATCTTTCGAAGTAAAGGTTCTACAGAGAACAGGAACACTGATCTCACTTGTGACTAACACTACTTTGACATATAGCAAACAACGGCTTCTCTTTTCAGAGAAACACAAGTGCGTTTCTCACAAAAGCAGTTCATCAAATTCATACACTTTCCAAAGAATATGATTATCTTTCGAAGTAAAGATTCTACAGAGAACAGGAACACTGTTCTCACTTCTGACAATACTTTGACAATGGCTTCTCTTTTCAGAGAAACACATGTGCGTTTCTCACAGAAGCATTTGTTGAAATTCATACACTTTCCATAGAACATGATTATCTTTCGAAGTAAAGATTCTACAGAGAACAGGAACACTGTTCTCACTTCTGACAATACTTTGACATATACCAAACAACGGCTTCTGTTTTCAGAGAAACATATGTGCGTTTCTCACAAAAGCATTAAATGAAATTCATACACTTTGAAAAGAACATGATTATCTTTCGAACTAAAGGTTCTACCGAGAACAGGAACACTGTTCTCACTTCTAACAATACTTTGACATATAGCGAACAACGTCTTCTTTTTTAAGAGAAACACATGTGCGTTTCTCACAAAAGCAGTTCATCAAATTCATACACTTTCCATAGAACATGATTATCTTTCGAAGTAAAGATTCTACAGAGAACAGGAACACTGTTCTCACTTCTGACAATACTTTGACAAATCTCAAATAACGGCTTGTCCTTTCAGAAAAACAATTGTGCATTTCTCAAAAAAGCTTTTCATGAAATCCATACACTTTCAAAGAAGTTGATTCTCTTTCAAAGTAAAGCAACTGCAGTGAATAGCAAAACTTTTCATTTGAGAAAAACATGTGCATCTCACAAAAGCATTTCATGAAATTCATACACTTTCAAAAGAACATGATTATCTTTGGAAATAGAGGTTCCATAGAGAACAGGAACACTGTTCTTCCTTCTAACACTACTATGACATATAGCAACCTTTCAGAAAAACACTTGTGCGTTTCTCAAAAAAGCATTTCATGAAATCCATACACTTTCAAAGAAGATGATTCTCTTTCAAAGTAAAGCGTCTGCAGTGAATAGCAAAACTTCTCATTTGAGAAACACGTGTGTATATCACAAAAGCATTTCATGAAATTCGTACACTTTCAAAAGAACGTGATTATCTTTCACAGTAAACCTTCTACAGTGAAACGGAACACTGTACTCACTTCAAACACTACTTTGATATATAGCAAACAACGTCTTCTCTTTTCAGAGAAACACATGTGCGTTTCTCACAGAAGGATTACTTGAAATTCATACACTTTCCAAAGAACATGATTATCTTTCGAAATAAAGATTCTCCAGAGAACAGGAACACTTTTTTCACTTCTCACAATACTTTGACAAATCTTAAACAACGGCTTCTTTTTTCGGAGAAACTAGTGTACGTTTCTCACAAAAGTATTTCAAGAAATTCATACATTTTCCAAGGAACATGATTATGGTTGGACGTAAAGGGTCTATAGAGAACAGGAACACTGTTCACACTTCTAACACTACTTTAACATATAGCAAACAACGGCTTCTCTGTTCGGAGAAACACATGTGCGTTTCTCACAAAAGCAGTTCATCAAATTCATACACTTTCAAAAGAACATGATTATCTTTCGAAGTAAAGATTCTACAGAGAACAGGAACACTGTTCTCACTTCTCACAATACTTTGACAAATCTCAAACAACGGCTTCTCCTTTCGGAGAAACTCATGTACGTTTCTCACAAAAGCATTTCATGAAATTCATACATTTTACAAGGAACATGATTATCTTTGGAAGTAAAGGTTCTACAGAGAACAGGAACACTGATCTCACTTGTGACTAACACTACTTTGACATATAGCAAACAACGGCTTCTCTTTTCGGAGAAACACATGTGCGTTTCTCACAAAAGCAGTTCATCAAATTCTTACATTTTCAAAAGAACATGATTATGTTTCGAAGTAAAGATTCTACAGAGAACAGGAACACTGTTCTCACTTCTGACAATGGTTTGACAAATCTCAAATAACGTCTTCTCCTTTCAGAAAAACACTTGTGCGTTTCTCAAAAATGCATTTCCTGGAATTCATACACTTTCAAAGAAGATGATTCTCTTTCAAAGTGTAGCGTCTGCAGTGAATATCAAAACATCTCATTTGAGAAACACGTGTGTATCTATAAAAGCATTTCATGAAATTCATACACTTTCAAAAGAACATGATTATCTTTGGAAGTAAAGCTTCTACAGGGAACAGGAACACTGTTCTCAGTTGTGAATAACACTGCTTTGACTTATAGCAAACCACGGCTTCTCTTTTAAGAGAAACACATGTGCGTTTCTCACAAAAGCAGTTCATCAAATTCATACACTTTCAAAAGAACATGATTATCTTTCGAAATAAAGATTCTACAGAGAACAGGAACACTGTTCTCACTTCTGACTATACTTTGACAAATCCCAAACAACGGCTCTCCTTTCGGAGAAACTCATGTACGTTTCTCACAAAAGCATTTCATGAAATTCATACATTTTACAAGGAACATGATTATCTTTGGAAGTAAAGGTTCTACAGAGAACAGGAACACTGATCTCACTTGTGACTAACACTACTTTGACATATAGCAAACAACGGCTTCTCTTTTCAGAGAAACACAAGTGCGTTTCTCACAAAAGCAGTTCATCAAATTCATACACTTTCCAAAGAATATGATTATCTTTCGAAGTAAAGATTCTACAGAGAACAGGAACACTGTTCTCACTTCTAACACCTCTTTGACAACGGCTTCTCTTTGCAGAGAAACACATGTGCGTTTCTCACAAAAGTAGTTCATCAAATTCATACACTTTCAAAAGAACATGATTATCTTCCGAAGTAAATGTTCTACTGAGAACAGGAACACTGTTTTCACTTCTGACAATACTTTGACAAATCTCAAATAACGGCTTCTCCGTTTAGAAAAACAATTGTGCGTTTCCCAAAAAAGCTTTTCATGAAATCCACACACTTTCAAAGAAGTTGATTCTCTTTCAAAGTAAAGCAAGTGCAGTGAATAGTAAAACTTTTCATTTGAGAAACACATGTGCATCTCACAAAAGCATTTCATGAAATTCATACACTTTCAAAAGAACGTGATTATCTTTCACAGTAAACCTTCTACAGTGAAAAGGAACACTGTACTCACTTCTAACACTACTTTGACATATACCAAACAACGGCTTCTCTTTTCAGAGAAACACATGTGCGTTTCTCACAGAAGCATTTCTTGAAATTCATACACTTTCCAAAGAACATGATTATCATCCGAAATAAAGATTCTACAGAGAACAGGAACACTGTTCTCACTTCTGACAATACTTTGACAAATCCCAAACAACGGCTTCTCCTTTCGGAGAAACTCATGTACGTTTCTCACGAAAGTATTTCATGAAATGCATACACTTTCCAAAGAACATGATTATCTTTCCAAGTAATGGTTCCACAGAGAACAGGAGCACTGTTCTCACTTCTATCAATACTTTGACATATAGCAAACAACGTCTTCTCTTTTCAGAGAAACACATGTCCGTTTCTCACAAAAGCATTTCATGAAATTCATACACTTTGAAAAGAACATGATTATCTTTCGAAGTAAAGGTTCTACCGAGAACAGGAACACTGTTCTCACTTCTAACAATACTTTGACATATAGCGAACAACATCTTCTTTTTTCAGAGAAACACATGTGCGTTTCTCACAAAAGCAGTTCATCAAATTCATACACTTTCCATAGAACATGATTATCTTTCGAAGTAAAGATTCTACAGAGAACAGGAACACTGTTCTCACTTCTGACAATACTTTGGCAAATCTCAAATAACGGCTTCTCCTTTCAGAAAAACAATTGTGCGTTTCTCAAAAAAGCTTTTCATGAATTCCATACACTTTCAAAGAAGTTGATTCTCTTTCAAAGTAAAGCAACTGCAGTGAATAGCAAAACTTTTCATTTGAGAAAAATATGCGCATCTCACAAAAGCATTTCATGAAATTCATACACTTTCAAAAGAACGTGATTATATTTCACAGTAAACCTTCTACAGTGAAAAGGAACACTGTACTCACTTCTAATACTACTTTGATATATACCAAACAACGGCTTCTCTTTTCAGAGAAACACATGTGCGTTTCTCACAAAAGCACTTCATCAAATTCATGCACTTTCCAAAGAACATAATTATGTTTGGAAATAAAGATTTTACAGAGAACAGGAACACTGTTCTCACTTCTGACACTACTTTGACATATACCAAACAACGGCTTCTCTTTTCAGAGAAACACATGTGCGTTTCTCACAAAAGCAGTTCATCAAATTCATACACTTTCCAAAGAACATAATTATCTTTCGAAGTAAAGATTCTACAGAGAACAGGAAAATTGTTCTCACTTCTGACAATACTTTGACAAATCTCCAATAACGGCTTCTCCTTTCAGAAAAACACTTGTGCGTTTCTCACAAAAGCATTTCATGAAATCCATACACTTTCAAAGAAGCTGATTCTCTTTCAAAGTAAAGCGTCTGCAGTGAATAGCAAAATTTCTCATTTGAGAAACACGTGTGTATCTCACAAAAGCATTTCATGAAATTCATACACTTTCAAAAGAAGGTGATTATCGTTCACAGTAAACCTTCTACAGTGAAACGGAACACTGTACTCACTTCTAACACTACTTTGACATATAGCAAACAACGGCTTCTCTTTTCAAAGAAACACGTGTGCGTTTCTCACAAAAGCATTTCATGAAATTCATACACTTTCAAAGGAACATGATTATCTTTCAAAGGAAAGGTTCTACAGAGAACAGGAACACTGTTCGCACTTCTAACAATACTTTGACATATACCAAACAATGTCTTCTCTTTTCAGAGAAACACATATGCGTTTCTCACCGAAGCATTTCTTGAAATTCATACACTTTCCAAGGAACATGATTATCATCCGAAATAAAGATTCTACAGAGAACAGGAACACTGTTCTCACTTCTGACAATTCTTTGACAAATCTCAAACAATGGCTTCTCCTTTCGGAGAAACTCATGTACGTTTCTCACAAAAGCATTTCATGAAATTCATACATTTTACAAGGAACATGATTATCTTTGGAAGTAAAGGTCCTACAGAGAACAGGAACACTGATCTCACTTGTGACTAACACTACTTTGACATATAGCAAACAACGGCTTCTCTTTTCAGAGAAACACAAGTGCGTTTCTCACAAAAGCAGTTCATCAAATTCATACACTTTCCAAAGAATATGATTATCTTTCGAAGTAAAGATTCTACAGAGAACAGGAACACTGTTCTCACTTCTAACACCTCTCTGACAACGGCTTCTCTTTGCAGAGAAACACATGTGCGTTTCTCACAAATGTAGTTCATCAAATTCATACACTTTCAAAAGAACATGATTATCTTTCGAAGTAAATGTTCTACTGAGAACAGGAACACTGTTCTCACTTCTGACCATACTTTGACAAATCTCAAATAACGGCTTCTCCTTTCAGAAAAACAATTGTGCGTTTCTCAAAAAAGCTTTTCATGAAATCCATACACTTTCAAAGAAGTTGGTTCTCTTTCACAGTAAAGGAACTGCAGTGAATAGCAAAACTTTTCATTTGAGAAACACATGTGCATCTCACAAAAGCATTTCTTGAAATTCATACACTTTCAAAAGAACATGATTATCTTTCACAGTAAACCTTCTACAGTTAAAAGGAACACTGTACTCACTTATAACACTACTTTGACATATACCAAACAACGGGTTCTCTTTTCAGAGAAACACATGTGCGTTTCTCACAAAAGCAGTTCATCAAATTCATGCACTTTCCAAAGAACATAATTATGTTTCGAAATAAAGATTCTACAGAGAACAGGAACACTGTACTCACTTCTAACACTACTTTGATATATACCTAACAACGGCTTCTCTTTTCAGAGAAACACATGTGCGTTTCTCACAGAAGCATTTCATGAAATTCATACATTTTCCAAAGAACATGATTATCTTTGGAAGTAAAGGTTCCACAGAGAACAGGAACACTGTTCTCACTTCTAACAATACTTTGACAACGGCTTCTCTTTTCAGAGAAACACATGTGCGTTTCTCACAGAAGCATTTCTTGAAATTCATACACTTTCCAAGGAACATGATTATCATCTGAAATAAAGATTCTACAGAGAACAGGAACACTGTTCTCACTTCTGACAATACTTTGACAAATCTCAAACAACGGCTTCTCCTTTCAGAGAAACTCATGTACGTTTCTCACAAAAGTATTTCATGAAATGCATACACTTTCAAAAGAACATGATTATCTTTCCAAGTAATGGTTCAACAGAGAACAGGAGCACTGTTCTCACTTCTATCAATACTTTGACATATAGCAAACAATGTCTTCTCTTTTCAGAGAAACACATGTGCGTTTCTCACAAAAGCAGTTCATCAAATTCATACACTTTCCAAAGAACATGATGTAGAATCTTTCGAAATAATGATTCTACAGAGAACAGGAACACTGTTCTCACTTCTGACAATACTTTGACAAATCTCAAACAACGGCTTCTCCTTTCAGAAAAACACTTGTGCGTTTCTACAAAAAAGCATTTCATGAAATCCATACACTTTCAAAGAAGATGATTCTCGTTCAAAGTAAAGCATCTGCAGTGAATAGCAAAACTTCTCATTTGAGAAACACGTGTGTATATCACAAAAGCATTTCGTGAAATTCATACACTTTCAAAAGAACGTGATTATCTTTCACAGTACACCTTCTACAGTGAAACGGAACACTGCACTCACTTCAAACACTACTTTGACATATAGCAAACAACGTCTTCTCTTTTCAGAGAAACACATGTGCATTTCTCACAGGATTAATTGAAATTCATACACTTTCCAAAGAACATGATTATCTTTCGAAATAAAGATTCTCCAGAGAACAGGAACACTGTTCTCACCTCTGACAATACTTTGACAAATCTTAAACAACGGCCTCTTTTTTCGGAGAAACTAGTGTACGTTTCTCACAAAAGTGTTTTAAGAAATTCCAAGGAACATGATTATCATTGGACGTTAAGGGTCTAAAGAGAACAGGAACACTGTTCACACTTCTAACACTACTATGACATATAGCAAACAACGGCTTCTCTTTTCGGAACATGATTATCGTTGGACGTAAAGGGTCTAAAGAGAACAGGAACCCTGTTCTCACTTCTATCAATACTTTGACATATAGCGAACAACGTCTTCTTTTTTCAGAGAAACACATATGCGTTTCTCACAGAAGCATTTCTTGAAATTCATACACTTTCCAAAGAACATGATGTAGAATCTTTCGAAATAAAGATTCTACAGAGAACAGGAACACTGTTCTCACTTCTGACAATACTTTGACAAATCTCAAACAACGGCTTCTCCTTTCAGAAAAACACTTGTGCGTTTCTAAAAAAATGCATTTCATGAAATCCATCCACTTTCAAAGAAGATGATTCTCGTGCAAAGTAAAGCGTCTGCAGTGAATAGCAAAACTTCTCATTTTAGAAACACGTGTGTATATCACAAAAGCATTTCATGAAATTCATACACTTTCAAAAGAACGTGATTATCTTTCACAATAAACCTTCTACAGTGAAACGGAACACTGTACTCACTTCAAACACTACTTTGACATATTGCAAACAACGTCTTCTCTTTTCAGAGGGCGTGTTCTGCGTGAGTGGGCGTGGTCTGCGTGAGGGGGCGTGGTCTGCTTGAGGGCGCATGGTGTGCATGAGGGGGCCTGGTCTGCGTGAAGGGAGGGGCCTGCGTGAGTGGACAGGGCCTGCGTGAATGGGTGGGGCCTGCGTGTGTGGGCATGGTTTCCTTGTGGGGCAGGGTCTGCGTGTGGGGCCGGGCCTGCTAGAGGGGGCGGGGCCTGCGTGTGGGGGCGTGGTCTGCGTGAGGGGGCGTGGTCTGCGTGAGGTGGCGTGGTCTGCATGAGGGGCGGGACCTGCGTGAGTGGGCGTGGTCTGCATGAGGGGCGGGAACTGCGTGAGGGGGCGTGGTCTGCATGAGGGGAGGGGCCTGCTGAGGGGGCGGGGCCTGCCTGAGTGGGCAGTGTCTTTGCGAGGGGGCGTGGTCTGCGTGTGGAGTCGTGGCCTGCGTGAAGGTGCGTGGTCTGCGTGAGGGGGAGTGGCCTGCGTGAGGGGGCGGGGACATATATCCCTGAAGTTTCGGCCTATCGGCCGGCTGCTCCACACAAATACTACATCTCCCATGATTCCCCGGGGCGGGGCCAGCGTGAGAGGGCGTTTTCTGCGTCAGGGGCGGGGCCTGCGTGAGGGGGCGTGGTCTGCGTGAGGGGCGGGGCCTGCGTGAGGTGGCGTGGTCTGCGTGAGGGGAGGTGCCTGCGTGAGGAATCGGGGCCTGCGTGAGTGGGCGTGGTCTGCGTGAGGGCACGTGGTCTGCTTGAGGGCGCATGGTCTGTCTGAGGGGGAGTGGTGTCCGTGAAGGGAGGGGCCTGCGTGACGGGGCGTGGACTGCATGAGTGGGCAGGGCCTGCACGAGGGGGCGTGGTCTGCATGAGGGTGAGTAGTCTGCGTGAGGGGGCGTGGTCTGTATGAGGGGCTTGGTCTGCGTGTGGGGGCGTGGTCTGCGTGAGGGGCGGGGCCTGCGTGAGGGGGCGTGGTCTGCGTGAGGGGAGGGGCCTGCGTGAGTAGAGTGGCCTGCGTTAGGGGGCAGGGCCTGCAGGAGGGGGCATGGTCTGCGTGTGGGGGCATGGCCTGCGTGATGGGGCGTGTTCTCCGTGAGGGGGAGTGGTGTGCGTGAGGGGGCGAGGTCTGCGTGGTATGCGTGAGGGGGCGTGGTCTACGTGAGGGGACGTGGTCTGCGTGAGGGCAGGGGCCTGCGTGAGGGGGCAGGGTCTGCGCGAGGGGGCGTGGTCTGCGTGAGGGGGCGTGGTCTGCGTGAAGGGAGGGGCCTGCGTGAGGGGGCGGGGCCTGCGTGAGGGGCGGGGCCTGTGTGAGTGGGCATGGTCTGCGTGTGGGGGCGTGGCCTGCGTGAGGGGGCGTGGTCTGCATGTGGGGGCGGGGCCTGGGTTAGTGGCCAGGGCCTGCGCGAGGGGTTGTGGTCTGCCTGTGGGGGCGTGGCCTGCGTGAGGGGGCATGGTCTGCGTGAGGGGTGGGGCCAGCATGAGGGGGCATGGTCTGCGTGAGGGGGAGGGGCCTGCGTGAGGGGGCAGGGCCAAATATTCCAGAAGTTTCGGCCTGCCGGCCGGCCGCTCCATACAAGTACTACATCTCCCAAGTTTCCCCCGCGGCGGGGCCTGCGTGAGTGGTCAGGGCCTGCACGAGATCCCGTGGTCTGTGTGTAGGGGCGTGGCCTGCCGTGAGGGGGCGTGGTCTGCGTGAGGGGGAGTGGCCTGCGTGAGGGGGCGGGGCCGTATATTCCCGAAGTTTCGGCCTGCTGCTCCACACAAGTACTACATCTCCCATGATTCCCCCGGGGCGGGGCATGCGCGAGGGGCGTGGTCTGCGTGTGGGGGCGTGGCCTGCGTGGGGGGCGTGGTCTGCGTGAGGGGGAGTGGCCTGCGTGACTGGGCGGGGCCATATATCCCCGAAGTTTCGGCCTGCTGGCTGGCTGCTCCACAAATCTACTACATCTCCCATGATTCCCTGGGGCGGGGACTGCGTGAGGGGGCATGGTCTGCGTGAGGGGCGGGGCCTGCGTGAGGGTGTGTGGTCTGCGTGAGGGGGAGGGGCCTGCGTGAGGGGGCGGGACCATATATTCCCGATGTTTCGGCCTGTCGGCCGGCGGCTCCACACAAATACTACATCTCCCATGATTCCCCCGGGGCGGTGCCTGCGTGAGGGGGCGTGGTCTGCGTGAGCGGGTGTGGTCTGCGTGAGGGGGCGTGGTTTGCGTGAGTGGCGGGGCCCGTGTGAGTGGGCGTGGTCTGCGTGAGGGGCGGGTCCTGCGCGAGGTGGCGTGGTCTGCGTGTGGGGGCGTGGCCTGCGTGAGGGGGCGTGGTCTGCGTGAGGTGGAGTGGCCTGCGTGACGGGGCGGCGCCATATATCCCCGAAGTTTCGGCCTGCCGGCCAGCCGCTCCACACAAGTACTACATCTCCTATGATTCCCCCGGGGCGGGGCCTGCGTGAGTGGGCAGGGCCTGCACGAGATCCCGTGGTCTGTGTGTGGGGGCGTGGCCTGCCGTGAGGGGGCGTGGTCTGCGTGAGGGGAGGGGCCTGCGTGAGGGGGCATGGTCTGCGTGAGGGGCGGGGCCATATATCCCCGAAGTTTCTGCCTGCTGGCCGGCTGCTCCACACATCTACTACATCTCCCATGATTCCCCGGGGCGGGGCCTGCGTGAGGGGGCGTGGTCCGCGTGAGGGGGCGTGGTCTGCTGAGGGTAGGGGCCTGCGTGAGGGTGCTGGGCCTGCGTGAGTCTGCAGGGCCTGTGCGAGTGGGCGTGGTCTGCGTGTGGAATATAAAGGATAATAATATTAGTCCTCACATCAGTGCACTTACTTGTACTAGGAGAAATTCATTGGCCTGCTAAGTATGATGTCAGGAATTCTGTGGCAGTGTTGATAAAGAATGGGAGCACGAGGAAAGCAAGTCAGTATTACGAGAAAATAAAGAAGGATTCATGCCAAAAATGCATTTTAATAGTTGGCTGTAGGCTTAGTCAGGTCTTTATGGAGGGTAGTAAATTAAGTATGTTTGGGGAGAGTCCTGTCACCACTGTGAGGGACTGACTGAAAAGGAGGGAGAAGAGCAAGTGATTTGCTACAGACAGCACAGTCCTTCAGAGAGGAAATGACTGTGACAGTGAATCCAGTGCAGCAGAAAACTCAAGAGCTCATGGCCTGGAATTATACAAGTCAGAGGACTCAGATTTGAGAGACTTTTGAAAGAGACAAACCTTCATATTTATATGTGGGGATAAGTAATAGAGAAGCCAAGAGGGTGTTGTGCTTAATCTAGAGGGACGGTTCTATGGTTGATCTAAATTAGTAAATGTGGGAAAGGTGGGTTTAGAAGGAAAAGTAATTAATTGAGTTTTACACATGTTGTATTTAAGGAGTTAAAAAATAAGGGGTAGCAAGGTAGCACCAAGCCTAATAGCATGAGTTTGAGCCCCAGGACCTACGCAGTAGGAGTGAACCAACTCACACATGTTATTCTCTCACTTCCACATGTGCACTGTGGCACACAACTCCACCTCCCCAATACAAAATAAGTAAATAAAGTTTAAAAATTCTGTGAGTGTGTGTGTGTGTGTGTGTGCGTGTGTGTGTATAGTTTCTGAGATTTCTGTTAAGAAAGAAGGAAAGGAAGGAGAGGAGGAAAAAGAAAGAAGTCTTAAGATGGAAATTCAGGCTTTTGCTCAGGATCTCTCAAGAAGTCTAGAAATGGAGGTCTCTGTGTGTGTGTGTGTGTGTGTGTGTGTGTGTGTGTGTGTGTGCAGATATGAAGAAAAATACAGTGCACTGGTTTCTTTCCCTTTGAATTAGACATAATTTTCTGCTTACATTCAACCATGGCTCCTGGAAGACTGCTAGATCCTTTGCTCAGCTACAGAACATCATCAAAGAAGTATTAAATCCCCAAGAAAGTGTCACCACTAACATCCCAGAGTGGCCTGTTAATCTCTATGCACTTGACATGGTTTTTAACTTTCTCTATATGTGGCTATGTATATGAGTAGCAGGTAATACAAATACAAGAATAATATACAGTCTGATTTATACATATTAAATGTTAACATCTAAATGGTCTTAATTTTTTCTTTAGCTGTTACATGCATATATTAACAGAGCATCTAAAGAACAAAGGGACAAGTTCCTGAAGAACCGCGGCTTTTCCTTACTAGCCAACCAGTTATATCTTCATCGGGGAACTCAAGAATTGTTGGAGTGCTTCACTGAAATGTTCTTTGGTCGACACATTGGCCTGGATGAAGAGTGAGTTCTCTGCCATAACTAAGAGATCTTTTGTCTTATATATAAAATTAGGTGATCCTTTGGGATCATCAGAAAAAATTCTATAAATCATTTTCCAGGGAATTAATTTATTATTTTATATATGACAATCTTTTTACGTCTGTCTTAGTGTTTTATTCACTAGTTAGAAACTGGAAACAACTGCAGTAGAAAGTGAAAGTGACAGAAGATTTGACATATCATGAGAAAGCTACCCTGAAAGGTGGCCCCTTTAATCTCAATTAGATGATATTTGTGACCCATACAGGACATTCTCAGTCCCCTCAGAATCCTTCCTTGGGATTTCTGGATGTGCTGATTGTTCAGATTTGACTTTGGTGTAATGTTTGAGGATTAACAATACAAGCAAAGATAAAGAAAAAAATTCGCTGAAACTAAAAGTTTGGCACAATTTTTTTTCTGTTTGATAGAGAAAAAATATGTATTTCTTTAGTGTGGTAGACAAATTCAGACCTTGGGGAACTTAGATTATTTACTGTGATCATTTTATTCATATGTGTGTATTGCTGGAGATCAAATCAAGGACCTTATGCATGCCAGGCAAGTGCTGTACTGCTGAGCTAAATCCCAGCCATGGTAATTTTAGTAGTATTTTCATTTGAGTGAATTTTTTGTTTTGTTTTGTTTTGTTTTAGAGCAATTCTGCATTATCTTATTTTAGTCTCACAACACTCTTGTAACGAAATTTGGGCAGACACTATCATACTGATTTGTCGATAAGGAAAATATACAAAATATTTAGAATTCTGCTGCACCACAGAAGCAAGTGATATTAAGTCATGGATGAAAGATTTGTTCATGTGTACTGAGCTATTCTTAGTAGTTCACTGTCACTAAAATAGTTTGTAAATTTTTTCCTTTACACTGTATAGTTCCACATGGCAGATGTTCTTTGAATACAAGATTGTCAGTGGATGAATTCAGATGAATCAATTGAAGTTATGAAATTGTGTGTGTATTTCACCTTAGTATTTATGCATTTTTCTTAGGTTTTGCCTTACTAGATACTATCATCTTTTTTTAAAAAAAATTACAAATCCTTATTCCCAACACTTTTTTGATAACTTTAAAATCAGGTTAAAAACAGCTTTGTGGTGTCAAACATATTTTTCCAGTTTGTGTCTGACTGCTCCTAACATGCTCTCCCCTGTATCTTATTTATTACAGATTTGATCTGGAGGAGGTGAAACACATGGAACTTTTCCAAAAATGGTCTATCATTCCAGTACTGGGACTAATAGAGACCTCTCTCTATGACAATATACTCTTGCATAATGCTCTCTTACTTCTTCTTCAAGTCTTAAACTCTTGTTCTAAGGTAGCAGACATGTTGTTGGATAATGGTCTACTCTATGTGTTGTGTAATACAGTAGCAGCCCTGAATGGATTAGAAAAGAAGTAAGTTTATTAAATTGCATCTGATAATTTAAATTACATATAATTAAAATTACATCTGATAAGATCATTAGACTGTTACCTTAAAGAATTGATTTGTTTTAGCCAGGTAATGGTGGTGCACGCCTTTAATTCCGGCACTTGGGAAGCAAAGACAGGAAGATCTCAGTGAGTTCGAGGCTAGTCTTGTCTACAAGAGTTAGTTCCAGGAGAGGTACCAAAGCTACACAGAGAAAGCCTGTCTCAAAAAAACAAAAGAAAAAAAAAGAGTTGATTTGTTTTGTAAAACTTTCAAAGAATTTCTTTCCCACAAAATTAAGTTAACTTGGAGATGGCATGTTTTCATCTCAAAGATGAAATGTTTGATTAAGAATAGTTTGCTTATATGACTTGGTTTTGAGCATTTAGAATTGAAGATGGTAAGTTTACTCTCAGGTATGTTTATCAAGCTTCCACTATAGTCTCTGTAGTTCAACTCCCTCTCCCCTCAGTTAGGAATAGATCAGATAGAGCTACAGAACTCACTGATCCACTTGCAGCTCAGGAACAGCAGAGAACGTGTCTCATCTCTTTTAACTCACTTGCTGCTGTATCACTGATACTATGGTCAGTTTATGATAGTATGTTCTCACTGCTAGTACAAGCTAACTTCTAATAGTCAAAAGGACACTTACAAAGGGCTGCCTGCCAGTTGAGTAAGAGCTTTGAAAAGTAAATTCTTAATTAGATTCTGTGCTTTTGATGTCTCCACATCTGATATAGTTACCATTTTATTAGCATAATTTTAAAATAGGAATCTGTAGATGCACCATCTTATTGTACACCAAAGCACTAAATGTTGTCCATATTTTCACAGAGTATAGAACATATCTGTATCCAGTGATTGTCTGGGGCAAAGATAGACTCCTTATACTCACTAAGTTCAGCTTTCACTGGGCACTTATTATATATAGGGTTCATGTGCTTGTGCATATGAAAAGTAAAAACACAAAGTATTGTATTTCCTCAGCACATTTAGTATTGATTGCAGTGCAAAAAATTGGTAAAGATTGGAAGATGCCTATAGGTTTGTTCTGAAAATAGTTTTTCCTAAAAATAAATCATACTGATAGTCCCTGTGTGATACTGTATTAATTGACCCTAAGAAACTTATATTTCTAACCCTTACTTAATTTGAAAAAAACTAAATATAGAAAGTATTTGAGCCTGTGTCATATACCTGAGTAGATCATCAAGGTTAAACTTGTGGGCATAGTAGCTGATTCATATTTATTGTGTGTTTATAAGTAATTAATACACGTTCAAGCTTATTATCCTTCATTCAAGTTCAGGATAACTTTAAACTTATAATCCCTAAAATGAATTTATACAGCTGAAATGCAGAGAGATTAATTAATCAGTTCAAATTGACTAACCCTTAGTTTTGTTACTACACCTTATTCTTCACCCTTCATGTAGGCTAGGAACCTGTGTGAGTATTCCCTTAGTATCTTGTGTTAATCTCTATCTGCTGTATCTGATGCACTCCTAACTTATCTAATTCTCTGCAAGACTGTAGTTTTGACAGGACTCAAAATGTCTTTTTCCATTCCTAGTGTACAGGGTGTATTTCTCACCATAGGGTAAGCAAAAATAAGTATTGCATGAATGCATACTGATAGCATAGAATTTAACCAGCTCTTTGTCTTAAATTGTTGGCTATTTTACTTATAAATGTCTTGGGGTTTTTGTTTGTTTGTTTTGTTTTTGGCTCATTTTAGCATTCCTACAAATACAAATACAAATTGCTTGCCTGTGATATACAGCAACTTCTCATAGCAGTTACAATTCATGCTTGCAGTTCCTCGGGCTCACAGTATTTTAGAGTTATTGAAGACCTTATTGTACTTCTTGGCTATCTTCAGAATAGCAAAAACAAGAGGACACAAAGTAAGAATCAATTTTTAAGAAATTTTTCTCATAATTCTTTTACTGAAAGTTTAAACTTAATTTTGTGTTGGTATTGTTATTAAAAAGCAGCCTTTGGATGGTTGAAAATAGAGTGATTGATGACGTGATATAATTAGTTTCTGGCAATATATTACTGGCAGAAACTAATAACATTTTTTTAACCGAGTAGAATGCAAAGGCTTATGTGGAAGAGGAATGATCTTTAATTTTCTTTAATTGGAGCTAATAAAGTCACTGAAACCTGAAAGCATGCGGATTATTGAAGCTTTTACTTTATACAAAATTACTGATTTTGAAAGTTATTTAAATGAAATACATTTATGTTTGTTATTTTTTAATTCAAATTTCTATAGTAAGGCTGAGTATGATGATACATATTCAAAGTGTAGAGACAGGAGGATCAGGAGTTCAAGTTCATCTTCAGCTACATAGCAAGTTAACAATCAGCCTGGGATACAGGAGACATTGTTTGTCTCAAATAAAATAACAAAAAATTTATAGTGCCCGTAGAGGAATTTTCTTTAACATTATTTTTAACTTATGTCTAAGTTCTTTTCGTTTTGATATTGAATATTGTGGTTTGTTTAGATATTGAATATTACATACCTTATATAGTAGATGATATATTAATTTAGTCAAAATATTCAAACAATGATAGCTTGAAAACATTCTCGTCTCTTCTGGGTTTAGATATGGCTTTGGCCCTGCAGCTTAGAGTTCTCCAGGCTGCTTTGGAATTTATAAGGAGCACAGCCAATCATGACTCTGAAAATCCAATAGATACAGTCCAGTTGCCTTCTGCTCACCACCATGTAGTGTCTCAGAAGCGGAGAAGCATTGCTGGTGAGTATTAAAATGGCATTTTAATAATTACACATTGAAGGCAGCTATACTCTCCTGTATTCTGATGTCATTTGCATTAAAAGTATTTTTCTTGCTTGGCATGGAGGCACATGCCTTTAATCCCAGCAATATGGAAACAGAGGCAGGTATGTGTCTGGGAGTTTGAGGCTAGCCCTATCTAACATACCAAGTCTCATCTCCAAGGAATTAAACTGTATTTCTTGGTTTAAAAAAAATTAAAATTATAGCTGGGCAGTGGTGGTACACGCCTTTAATCCCAGCACACGGGAGGCAGAGGCAGAGGCAGGTAGATCTCTGAGTTTGAGACCAGCATGGTCTACAAGAGCTAGTTCCAGGACAGGCTCCAAAGCTACAGAGAAACCATGTCTTAACCCCCCCCCCCCAAAGAATCTAATTATAAAATCTGAGAGAGTTTTCCTTTCAGCAGAACCATTGTACCAGAAGACGCTGTACAAATCTTGTCCAGGTTTTATCCTAATGGAAGTCATCAGGTTTTTAGGAGGTGCATGATATAATCAGATAGATGTTCATTGTATAGAGAGAACTTTGACTTCTGTGAGGAGTATGGACTAGAAGAAGCAAAGTGCAGAATCCAGGCAGGTAGGAGTATCTTGCAAATGAATAGAAAGCACATGGTGTCAGAGCTTTCTGTGAATTTGTGTGAATCATCAAATGATAAATGCTGGTACATTTTCCACAAAAACTGCTGCTTCTTTTATAGAAACATAAACTAGAAAGATAACCTAGGATCTATGTTCATATACACATAAACATACATATGTGTCTATTATCTATATACAGTGGATATACATAATTATGTGATAGAATGTAATAGTAGTTTAGCTGCTGCTTAGAACATAGTATCTGCAGTAGCTGTTTTATACACACACTTGGATACATATGAACAAAGTGCTTGGTATATTTCTTGGAGTTACTCTCACAGTTTTAAAGGCTTTTAAGTTCAGACCTTTCTCCCCTTGTACTAATTTTCATCTTTGGGTTCAATGCTATGCAAAATTTTAAAGCCATGTGATGAAAAGCCCACACATAGAAAATACGTCTAAATATGTTTGTAGTAATATGTTTAAATTATAAGTCAAACTTACAAAATATTCATGTAACTAAACTTGCTGCCCCTATGTAGTCTTCCTTGTTGAATGTCTGGACAGAGTCTCTCTTCTTGAACCACTCCCCCCATTTTATATGTCTTCTGTCCCAGGTAAAAATTGTGTCCTTTTCCATTTCTAACTGTAGTGGTCACTTCCTATATTCCATGGCATGGAATCTTGTTTCTCTAGCAGTATCACATGTAGGTTTTATATTCTTAAATTCACAGAGGAGGTAGACATTGTTATGTTCCAGATCAGTCTTCGTTCAGCCTCACATGTGGATCATTCTGTAGGGCAGTCCTGAGTTCCTGTCAGCCCAGTGAATGGGGCCAGATTCAGACTTTTCACACATGCGCACACACACAGAGAGAGAGAGAAGGTGGCGGTGGTGGGGAAGAGATGGGAGGATATTTTTGCCTAAATGGTATCATTCTCTACCAACTGTTTATAAAATAACTTCTATTTCTGATCAGTATAGACATCCTTTCACATTAAAGAGCACAAATGTCCTTTAATGGATGTTTGGTAGTTCCTGTATTGTGTGTTGTGATCTTCCCTAGCTTTTTTACTTTGAGCTTTTGCCATTATAAACAAGATCATAATATACAGTTTTTTCAACTAAAAAACTTTAAATATTATCTTCAATACTTAAAAATAGAGGAAGTAGTAGAGTATTATTCGAGATGATATATATCCATGTAAAGTATCATTCATACAGATAGATAATAGATTAGTATAATTAGCACACAAATGAATTTCCTTTGTATTTTAACCAATAAAAATAATATCAACATGAAATATGCTTTATTCTTTTGAGGGATGAGATAAATATTGCATTTATATCCATTATTTAATTAATGTTCTTGATAAAAATGCTCTTCATTCATTCAACCATTAAATAATTAATGTGCACCAGCCACGTACATAGAACTGGAGGGAATGATGGATGAGCATATAAGCAAATGTATGACTATAGTGTCAGATAGTGATAAATATCTTCCTGTGACATAGCTCTGCTTTATTTTTTTTTAATATATATCTTCTAACAAGGAAACTGGGGCTTAGAGAAAGGAGTGCTAAAGACTTCCCCTGGCCATGTGGCTCTAAAGCATGAGTGCTGAAGTACACGTCTGCACTCACAAATAAAGACCGTGTGAGACTCTTACTCAGTGTCTTACTGCCTTGTCTTGCCCGGGGTATGTTTGTCATTGGATTCTACATAAAGAATCTGTGGATAATGTGAGGATGAATTGACCTTGAAGATTAGAAATATTGTCCAACAATAATATTTTTAATATCTCCAAGGATAATTTTCTTTTTTCTTTTTTTTTTGCCTGAAAGGTGACTCTACCCACCAAAATTATTAACTGATTAAAAATACTTACTAGCAGACAATCTAAAAAAACTATTAAAAATTTAAATATCATGTAGGGTGAGTCATTAAAACCTGTAATAGTTTAGTTAGATGCAAGTAATTTGTAAAAACAAGTTGTTGATGGAAATTGATATTTGTTTTCATAATTTAAAACAAAGGTTCAATTCCAGTGAAGGGTTCTGTTACTCCTCATATACCAAGACGTCATTTTGGTTCCTATGGCCAGCTTCCGATGCCCTTCTTCAGTCCATTAAATCAAGAATCCTCCCCGCTCTCTCCTGGATGCACCATGTGTGCAGCGCTTCCCAGAGCAAGTGCAGTAAGCGCAGGAACAAACAGCACTTTGCCTTGTTCAGTCTGGGGAGGTGTTTCTTCTCAGGAAATGCTTCCCAAATGATGCGTTTACCCCAATCATTGTACTGACAAATTGCTGGGCTTGTATCTACTTTGTGATTTCTTCACTCATGCTGACTGATTTCTTATTTGTCATTATGTGTAATTTTCCAAACTATAAGATTCAACAGGGATTACCAGGGCATAGTAACATTATTACTAAATTATTATGGTCATGATCATCTCCTCATCCTCTTTCTCCTCCTTTTCTTCTTCTCTCTTCTCCTTCTTCTTCTTCTTTTTTAACCTAAATGTCTTATTCTTTAAAACTGTTGATGATTTTGGAATACAAGGAAGTGAAACAGTGCAAATAGTCGATCAGGTGTCAAAGCCACACAAGCCCATCTGATACTCTGAGTTTTTCAGAAGACTCAGACTTGGACAAATGATTAGCATCCTCCTGTGTCACTGGCTTCAATGCTGTTATTTTGGACTTTAAATCAGTAGTACTGTTGCACTTCTTTGGAGAAGGAAAAGTGCTAACTTCTCTTACTCTTTTTCCTTAATATAAATTAATTTTGTAATAAAAAGTTTTTCGTTTCATGACAAGTAATCAAAAAATTATAGTTAAAAATAAGTTCATTGGCCATCATTTACTGTGGCATTGGATAATTTATGTACTTGAAGGTCCTCGAAAATTCCCCCTGGCTCAGACAGAGTCTCTCCTAATGAAGATGCGCTCGGTGGCCAGTGATGAGCTACACACTATGATGCAGAGGAGGATGAGCCAGGAGCACCCCAGCCAGGCCTCGGAGGCAGAGCTCGCCCAGAGACTGCAGAGACTCATCATCTTGGCTGTGAACAGGATCATTTACCAAGGTCAGAACTCAGTTTTCTCCCTTTCAATGCAGATTTACAGGTTTAAATATGTCAGATGGAGGTGATTAGGTTTGCTTTTTTTAAGACGTTATTTTTTCTCTTCTGGAGCCTTATGTCAGAGACTAATACCCTACTTCTTAATGTGTTAAGTACTAGTCTGTGTTAGCCATTGATTTCAAAACAATATTTTTTTCAGCTTTTCTTTTGACAAAGTAATATATTCATGGGCTATTATTAGAAATAATAAAGAGATCCTACAGTTTTTCCCCATGGAATCTTGCAAAATTAAAATACAGTGGCACTCTCAGTAAGGAGACATGGATATAGTCAAGGAGGACATTTTCATCCCCAGAAAGAATTGCCATGTTGCCTTTTTATGGTCAAACTCACTTTCTTCCTCCTCAGCCCCTATCTACCTCCAATTTACCTTGCATTTCTGTATTTTTACAATGTTTTTAGGAGACAGCCAGACACAGTGATTTGTGCCTGTGGCGATCCCAGCACTGAGGTGGGAGAACTGTTTGAACCTAAGATGTAGTAGCAACAAAAGTATTATAGCTGTGTTCAATGGTGCATACTTGTGAAGACTGAGGCTGTAAGATCACAAGTTTGAGGCCACACACACACAATTATATCAGGACTGATGAGTATTCCCTAACATTATCATTCGATAAGTTACCATTTGGCATATATACCAAACCATCAAGTTGCATACTTTATATATAAAATATAATTTCTTTCAGTAAAATTGAAAAATTAAAGCACCATCAGTGAGTCAGAATAGAACTCTAAAAACCATTCAAGGAGTCTGGAGAGATGGCTCAGAGTTAAGAGCACTTGTTGCTCTTGCAGAGGACCCAGGTTCTGTTCTAGCACCCATATGGTGGCTCACAACCATTTGTAACTTTAGTTCCAGGGAATCTGATGCCTTCTTCTGACCTCTGAGAGCACCAGGCATGTATGTGGTGCACAGATATACATGTAGGCCTAACATTCATGAAGATAAAAATAAAATTTTCTTAAATTTTATTGAAGAGAAATAACCTGAAGAGAAAGCCAGACTCTGCCTAGAAAACAGGGATAAGAGGGGATGAGCACAGGGCACATCTAGAAGGGCACAGGCCTACACTGGAATGCATAATGAAGGTACATGTTCCTGTAAGGCAGGAAATTAGGCTGAAAGGCTGCGCATGTAAGACTTTCAGGGAAAATACATTTTATCTTTATAGGAAGCAGAAGGATACTGGACACAATTTCTAAATTTTAAATGTGAAAATCTCTAAAAGTCTACTAGCAAGATCATAAATGTATGTAAATATAAATTAAGTCTTTTTTAGGATCCAATTATATTTACCATCTGGATAAAACAAGAAAAACCAAGGACACACACATTTTGAAATTATAATGTAAAAAGAGATCACAAAATATTGATTAGGAGTTAAATGAAAGTTTTACTTTTGAAATATTAATGGAAAATCTATTCAACTAGATAGGAGAAAAGCAGTGTGAGCATGGCAAGTCAAGGATACACACTAAGGTAGGTAAGACTAGCAAGATTTAAAAAACCAAACAAACTCTAACAACAACAAATGCTGATATATGGTACTGCAAAATTTAGATCAAGTGGCTCTATTAAAGGAATCAAGCTAGATATGCACATGCTGAGAAAATCTGATGATGTTTTAGAAGTTACACTTAGGGATAAAATGACATTCTAAAGATAAAGGAAGATCAAAGTTGCTTTAATTAAACAGGAACGCAAATGTGAGGAAGTAGAAATTATGTTATAAAAATGAGGTTATTTGTGCCCACATTGTGCTTTCCAGCAATTCTAAAGATAGAAAGAGTGAAATTATGAACTGTTCATTATCAGGAAAAATATTCTTCCTGCCTATAAGGAGCTAAAGAGAAAAGATAAATAAATGGTTTATTCTAAAATGGAATCAAAGTTTTTCTCTTTCTCTCTTTCATCTTGAAAAAGAAGAAAGCATGTTTTGGGGCTGCAAAGATGCCTCAACAGTTCAAAGACCTTCCTGCTTTTCCAGAGGACCTGAGTTTGGTTCCTAGCACCCATATCAGGTGACTCACGACTGCATGTACCTACAGCTCCTGGGACTCCAATGCTCTTCTCTGGCCTCTATCAGCATCTACACATATGTGTGAATACACATAGTGAAAAATCATTTTTACAAAAAAAACCTTTCACATTATTAGAATAGCATATATGTTTTTTTCAAAGACAATTTTAAATCACATATATTTAACATTTACTTGTTCCAACTATAATTGTAGATAATAAAAAACTTCTAAAATATTTATGAATTAATTAATCATTACTCATTCTTGGCAGAAAGCATGCTATCATCAGTAACGTGATTAATTTTTTGTCTTAAAGTTTTACATAGTAGAGTACAGCTGTTTTGATATTTTACAAGAAGCCCTTCAATTTATCAATAAAAGAGAGGGGCTTCTTTCTGAGAAAGCTATAATTAAGATTCTTACCCTAGCAAAGAGAAAAACAAATACACCAGCCCCACCAATCTCATGCAGAATGCCCTGGATGGTTTTACATTCCGTAGGCTGCAGGCTTTTGAGTTGAGAAGGTTCTAGCAAGATGCTCTGGGCTTCCTTTGAGCTGAAGGGTCTCTGGGAGAGCTGAGTTTTCACTTGACCCTTGAGTCGGATCACGGGCTCATAGATGGTGTACTGAGCAGGACAGTAAGCTGTATAAACAACTGAAAGACTTTCCTAAAACACAAACATTTTCCTTTAGTGACAAAACAAATTTTAAAATGTAAGCTATCAACTAGTAAATAAGTATTTCAACATAAAAAGATGCTTAACTAATTTTAATTGTTAAAAAGAGAGTCACCATTCTAAACAAAGATGGGCAGGGAAGCTTAGCTTCTTCCTACAACAGAAATGACAAGCTAATCAAGCTGTGACCAATAACATGAAGTATAGTTAAGGATTTTAGCTTTGATACATTCAGAATAAATATGAGATTAAAATATAAAAAAAGAATTACAACCAAATCTTCTCATTATTCAGAGAATGTTTTATTAGTTCTATAATCAAACTCACATAGATAAGACCTTATCTATTTAATACAGGAGAGCTAAGTCTTCTGTTACATTCAGCTTACTTTTAGCTCCTAGAAATGTGAGAACTCTGGGTTAACTTACCCCAAGTTTTTGTTTGTAAATTTTGGAAATGTTTGTAGGCTTTGGGTTCGAGCTGGTTATTCTTCCCAATGCCATCTTATCACTTAAATCTTGAACTACCTGAGTATGTATGATGAGCTATTTGTTACTATGATGTGACTTTATGTTAAACTAAGCTAAGAAGTACTAAAATACACAGTGCATGTCCAAAGGCTCAGATTTTAAAGAAAGGGAACATTAGATTATATAAATATCAGCCATCATTTTCAACAGATTAAAAAAAAAACACAACTCATTTTTAAGACTATTCTCTCTACCTGCCGTATACCCTAAGAAACTGTTGCATGCCTAAGAAAGAAGAGAACAAAAACAAGATGTAGTTTCAAAACAGTCGAATAGTAATTTTTCAATTATTGATGAATTCTGTTCTAAATCTGGAGAAGAACTATTGCATATAAATGTTCAGGAATAGGAACTAGGAAGGGGCCACTGAGGTAAGACACAGAATGAGAAGAACTTGAAATAAAAGTGGCTATAGGGCTTTATTTATTCCTTTTCTAGAATCTCAGGGTCCACACTATTATAATAATGGGACTGATAGCTTCAGCAGCAGTTGTAGAGACAGGGTATCCCTATATCTAATGACTATTTGAAGAGTTTTAGTGTACAGATCAGACCCCTGCCATCATACCTGATCCTTCAAAACTGCTGTCTTGTAGAACTGATGGTTTGTTTCTTTTCTTTACCTTCTTTCCTCTTTCTGCAGCACTCTCCGGTTCATGGACATACTCTACATTAAACCACAGAGAAACACTAAATCCTTCTGAAAGGTGTGGCCAGCAGTTCTGCCCCAGCAATGGTAGGTGGATTGGGGCTACGTGCCAAGAGGACAACAGCCGAGAGGGAAAACTCTCTCTGTCAGACTCTTTCTTGCCTCGGGAAAGCCGTGCTCTTCTCAATAAGCCTAAGGCTTTACTGTTAAGAATCCCAGGAGACTTTTGTGGTGAGACACCATTGCTTAAACTAGGTGTATGTAGCAAAGGGAAGGTTAGATACTGTGAAGGGCTCATAGTAAAATCACTTTCAACAATTTTCCGAATACCAAGGAGAAGAATTTCCTAGAGAGAAAAAAAAAGCAAGTAAAAGTTTACAATCTTGTAACCAGATCTCTAATAATATCAAAATTCAGGTTATAAGTAAAAAAATACAAACATAACTGTATTGGTAATCTTTTAATTTAAATAGCATATTTATCATATCTTCAAAATTCTAAAGTTTATTTAAGATAAGAATATAGAGATTTAATTATTATATAATCTCTTGATAAATTTGGTTTAAATTTTGGTATTTTATAGAACAAATCTAATATTTATGAGTAGCTTTTAAGTATTATAAATGAAATACAATATCAGGAATTATTTCTATAAAACAGGGTTATTACTTTCTTATGGTATTTCAAAATTATTTTTAAGATTTATTAATGTGTGTGCACGCATGCGCATGTGAACATGCCTGCCTGTCTGAGCAGGTGCCTGAAGAATCCAGAAAATGGGATCAGATCCGTTGGAGCTGCCTGAAGTGGATACCAGTGTCTGAACTCTGGCCTCATGACTGAGCAGCAAGCACTCCAGTTGCTGAGACATCTTTCTAGTCCCATAGCTCTAATATTTTTAAGTGAGGGATACAACCTCACACACTCTCAGATTCCTAAAAGACCAACTACATAAAGCTGAATGCTCAGTTGCTATCCAAGTTATTTCACTTTTTTTTCCCCAGCCAAGGAAAATTTCTATCATTTGTTTTTGGGGAACTAAAGTAAAGTTTTAAGGTTTTTTGGTTTAAATGGAATACAAAAAAGGTAAGAGGTAGAATGTTGAAATGTATATTTAATTAAAAGAGCAAAAATGAAACAGCTAAATTAAAAAGTATAAAAGATTAGCCTAGTGCAATGCCTTACTTGTGCATAAAGTAATATCTAATGTTGACCATGACGAGGGGAAGTGTGCTCAAGGCAAGCTCTAGGAATAATCCATCAACATACAGCCAGCCCTCAATGGCCCACACTGGTGGCCAACAGAGCTTCCATGTGGCCTTGAGACTACAGTGGATGAGGAGGCAGGCAGTGAAGTGGACAGGGCTCTGTTCACCCTGCTTCACAGAGGGCAGTCTCCACATTCTAGATTCATCTGCAGATTCTTCCAGTCAAGGCTGCATTAAAAAATGAGTTTCCTAGCTAAGAGCCACTGAACTATACAGTAATGGGAAGGAAAATATTCAACTAAAAAGAAGATAATGATTCTTTAGAAAAAGAATAAATTCAGGATGATTGTTGTTATTCATGTTTAAATTCTCTTTAGTAATTAAAATCACAGCATTTCCCAAGCACAGAGGTTGGAGCTGACAGAGGACTAAAGGTTACTTGTTAGTCCAAATCAAAGTGAAATGGTTAAGATATATATATATAGATAATAAAACTGAATCTATCAAACATAAAACATGGAACTGGCTAAAACGTAGTTACAATATTAAGAGTTTAGTGATTTACAAATAGTAAAAATACATTCTATTAAAGAATTAGTGAAAATGTAAAAATTATAGCATATTTACTGTACAAGGAGATTTTTCCAGAAATATTCTCAAAAGAAGGGTTAGCTCTTCTGAACATGTTCTTGAACTCATCAGAGATACCAAGAGATCCACCAATACTCTCTGGCATGCTAAATTTTAAAAAGAGGAAAAAAATTAAAGACAGTAACATTTAATTAAAGAAAGAGATAAACAATTTTCATTGAAAGAAATAAACTATTCTCTCATGTGAAATGATTATAAATAATCTAGTTATTAATCATAAATACTGCTAAGAAAATAGCAAGACAATTAGTGGCAAAGGAACCAACACTAATAAAACAACAGATTGTTTAGATTATAACTATCACATATTATTTGAAAAATTAAATGACAGAAATAAAAAATAACAAAATTATATAAATACCACAAGCTATTTATTTTAATTATATTCTTTATTCTACTAAAGAGTTTAGCATAAACAAAAGCAATGGTATACTAATTCATTAAAATTCTTTAAAGTAATAAGTATTTTTATCGATCATTTTATAGTGTTTCAAGTATATCTTTACATGTATGCCTCAGCCGCTCCTCACTCCAAAACAAAAAATATGAATTATTCTCCCTGCTTTAGACATGACAAAAACAATACGATGCAAAACCTAAGATGTATCTTAAAAGACTGGAGCTTAAGACTAGAAATCCTGTTTAAGTAACCTGTTTCATAAAGGCAATGAGCAGACAGAAGAGTTAGCTTTCCCTCTTCCTGCCTCCTGCTTGTAGATCAGATGTAGAAGAGTACCTAGCTACTCTTCTAGAGCCATGCCTGCTTGCCTACTGCCATGTCCCCTGCCATGAGGATCATGGATTCACCCTCTGAAACTGCAAGCCCCCATTAAATGCTTTCTTCTATAAGTTGCTTTGGTCATGGTGTCATGGTGTTTTGCCACAGGAACAGAAAAGGAACTAAGATAAAGGGCAACTGACAAAATTGAAAACTGGATAAAATGTTGAAATAGAATTTTTTAAAACTCGCAGAATATAATACAAATGAAGAGAAGTACATGAGATAAGAGTCATGGTAGGATCCAACTTTAAAGCCCAAGATTACAATTCATATGCAAAAAATAAAAAATAAAAGAGCAAAGAATATGGAGAGGAGAAAATAATTTTTAGAGATAATAAATCTTTGTGATCATGGACCAGTCTTTCCTAGGCTTCAAAGAAAGAACACAGCAACAAAAGCAAGGAAATATGACAACTGATTATAAAGTACACTGGAAGAGCTCAAAATCTCCTAATGCTGTCTTCTAGATGAGTATTGTTGATTTTTATGTTGAGTAATTTAAAATTAAAGTCAGAAGAGCATTCTGGAAATATTAGTTGTACTACACAGGACCAGGTAAAAGAGTTAAATATCACTATTCCTGAATCATCATCATTTAATAGATTATCCGCTGCTGCAAACCAGGCTTTTCTTTAAAACATTTCAAGAAAGAAAAAGCCATGGGCGGGAGACAGTGAGAAAACATGCTGATGCTGAGGCGTCAGTGTGGAAGTGGCTGGCACAGGGGAAGGGTGCTTCTGTACTGCTACTGCCTAGATTTGAAATTTCCCAAAGTAAAATCTCTGAGGGGAAAAATGATTATCAATTATATGTAAGATTATCTAACCTTATTGCATTTTTGCCTTATTGGGAACAATTACCAAAAAATTTCCAGATCAGATTAACTGAAGCATACTGTATTGATGTCCTACTTTTCTTTGAGGCAAGACAATAATGAAATACTATCTATTCCAAATGATGGAGAAGGAACCAAGGAACTCACCTGATCAAATCCATGTGGCTGTGATCTAAATCATATCTGGCCCCACCCCACATGCTCCAGTTTCCTGGGCATATTAAAAACATAACACATGGATTCATACCTTGTCAGTCACAGTATCACCGGGATCCAAATCTGCTGCATGATTCCCTAGGGCCACTCGAAGCAGGGTATCAAATAAAGGTTTTGCTAATTCTGTTTCCGTCACCTTTGACTGGGAAAGGTGTTCCCTCATTTCACACAATATATTTTCCACAGACAAGCTCTAAGATAAAATGAGAGACTAAGAGTATCAATAACATGCTTAAAAAAAAAACAGTGACAAAATAGATTACAATAAGCAGAAGAAAAATTTATTTGTAATTGATATGAAGGTAAATTGACTATAAAATTTGAGTGCTTATCCAAATATCCTACTTAATATTTAAAAACTTAAATTTTTATCTATAAATATATTGGGTTTTAAATTTCAATGTACTTTAAATTATTTGAATCATAAAAAAATTTGTTCTTTGGAAGCTAGAGAGATAGCTCAATGGTTAGGAGTCCTTACAGAGGACCTAGGATCCATATGGTGGATCCCAGCACCCATATGGTGACTCACAACAGCCTGTAACTCCAGTTCAAGGGAATTCAATGTCCTCTCTTCTGGCATCCTTAGGCAAGAAGCACCTATCTATAGTGCGCAGACATACATACAGGCAAAATACTCATACACATAAGAAAAAAAATAAGTCTTAAAATTTTTACAAAACCATTCTTGGAAACTTCAGAGTTGGGAGGAAGGGGGAAACTGTAGTTGGCATGTAAAATGAACAAAAAAAATGAAATTTCAGACTTAATTATCACTAGAGTTTACTAATTCCTTATTCTTAGAGATCCTCTAAGAGTCTAAGAAGTAGTTCTAATTAAGTTTTTCTTATGCTTTCAGTTCTGCCCTTTGAATGAAGCTGTTACTGTTTGCCTAGATCTCTGTAACAGTGGAAAAAAAACAAAAACAAAAAAAGCTTGCTTTTCTTTTATGGAATTCTAAGTCTAACACGTAAAACAAGTAGGTACAGACCAGATGATGACCATTCCAGAGCCATAAACAAAGGTCAGGGAATATAAGCAGAGTACCTAACAGTATCACAAAGATTGTGAACTTTGAAACTCTAAAACACAACATCCATAAATATTCATTTAAGAATTAATTCACAAACTATCCCAAGGGGCTTTTTGCAGAAAACTAAACAGTAAGGTTCTTTAGAGCTGGATTATGTGAGCCATTGTATCCCTCCATACTTTGTATCCTGGTACACACAAAAGAACTTTGTAAAAACAAAGTAAGTGGCAAATGGGAGGGGGAGGGCCATGAGGCCCCTTCCTTCCCTGTGGATTTAATAGGGAGAAGAGTTTCTGAGGTCCCAGCCCGCTCAGTATTTAGAACGAATTAATGGTTACTGGGGAAGGGGAAGATACTTTTCGCTGTGGTATAACCCACTGGCAAGGAACTCTTGCTTTGGTAAATAACTCTTCATCCAGATTCTTAGAAAAAACCCTAATAAAATGTAATGGGTTACTTATACACACACACTCACTGACACACACACACACACAGAAAGAGAGAGAGAGAGAGAGAGAGAGAGAGAGAGAGAGAGAGAGAGAGACCCAGCTGGGTAGAGGAAGAGGGTGAGTGAAAGTGGGAGGAGAAAAAAGAGAACAGGAAGGGTAAATTGATATAAATACACTGTATACATAAAACTGTTATAATGAGTTTCAGATTTATGTATAATTAATACAAGAAAATAAAATTTAAATATGTAGCAAAATAAGTTGTCAATATTGTTATGACATGTATATAATAATACACTACACATATATGTTACATAAGCTGGACTGAGGATAAAGCATCACCTGAGGAGGTAGCTCCAAATCCATCTTCTGTTGACTGGCTCTGGAGCTATGAAGACAAATGGCCAGGAGGGACTCCAAAAGTCGTATGCTCTGGAGAGAGGTCTCATTGTCTTGATTCATAAATGCCTTTGCTTCCCCAGGAACAGCTTCAGTAACCAAAGTCTGCTCTACATTTGTGGGAAACATGTGCTGTGACTCTAAGTCATTCAAGCTGTCAGCACTCTTTTTCAGATGTCCCAGTTCTGGTGCTGCTGAAGATGACACATCTCCTTCCTTCGATGTCATTTCAGGTTGAGACATTCTGATTAACTCTTGGTTTTCATTTACACTCATTTCTCCCTGCCTTTTTCCTTGTTCCTCATCACGAATTGTGAATAGTTTTTGGATTATCATAAATATTAATTGATGGCACACTCGGAAACCACCAAGTCTGTGAAATTGTTTCTGGAAGACTGAACTCAACATGTAGATCCAACGGCACATAGACCAAATGTCTGCTGCTTGGTGCAAACATTCAGGGGAAGGTAAGATGACGTTCTCAAGAGACAGACACGGTAGCATGTGACTTAATGGTTCACTGGCAGTACTGTCATAGCCAGAAGTATCTTCCGACTCACTGACAGAGTCCCTATCAGAATCTGCTTCTTTACTGACACATAAAAAAGCCACACAGAGAAAGAGGTTTATGGTGTTTATGTGAACATCCTGCTGAACAGTCTTCTGTTTCTTTGGATAAGCTTCTCTGAGACTGGCATAAAACTTACTGAGACTCCGAGGAGAATCTGAAGAAGCTTGCTGCTTACAGAGAGAAGGACTCACACTTAAGGAGGGTAACTCCTGCTCAATGTCTAACCCATTGGCACCTGGAACTGAAGCATCTTTCTGTTGTTCCCCTAGGCTGATAATCAGAGTTTCAAATGCTTTGAGGGAATGACTTCGAATCCCATCTAAGTAATTTAATTCAATTATTTGGTTTACTCCATTACAACTTAAAAACAAATCTCTTATTACCCTGTAAGAGATAGGAAAAATAAAATATTTTATATAACATGGTGAAACATTTGCAAATAGGCACATATGCTATGTAAACATGACACTGCTATGTGTGCTCTATACTGACCACTGCCTACTCTGACTCACTGTCTGAACAGTTCTCTATGTGTGCTCTATACTGACCACTGCCTACTCTGACTCACTGAACAGTTCTAAGATACTGATTAAGATCTCAAGTTATTTTCTAATTGCACTTACATGTTTATATATAGCTCTAGCTATATTTAAAAAGAAATGTTTATATATATATATATAACACATTAAAATAAGTAACTCAAGAAAGAATTTTTTTCTTCAATTTCAATAGTAAATTTCATAGAAATTCTAAATATCATACCACCCCTGATGTGTGTACAGGAGAGCAGGCATACATTTGTTCACTTGCTCACTTGGTTGTCTGTCTAACACTCTGCTCAGACTTTCCATCTGTTTTATACTACACTCTAGGAAAGGAAAGAACCAAACTACAGAGCTGAAAATCTTGGGAAGAAATTCTCTCAACTTGAAGGTTTAGTACCATGTGAGTTTCCTTATAGTTCTCTTCTAATTTGTTGAGTTGATCAAAGTCAGCAGCACAGATATAAAAGATGAATATAGCTTGGCTTGGTAGAATCCATGTCAGGTTTTTTTTTTGTTTTGTTTTGTTTTTTTGAGACAGGGTTTCTCTGTAGCTTTAGAGCCTGTCCTAGAACTAGTTCTTGTAGACCAGGTTGTCCTCGAACTCACAAAGATCTGCCTGCCTCTGCCTCCCGAGTGCTGGGATTAAAGGCGTACACCACCGCCCAGCTCCATGTCAGTTTTAAGGTAGCCATATTACATATGCATTAATTTAAATGGCCAATCTGTCCATTAAGCTTTACTTACACAGTCATTGTAAAGTATCCCATACTTAACAATCTCATGAATTTGAAAGTTTCACTGATAGAAGACAACTTAAACTTTCTTTTTGCCTATCTGTGTTTTCAACTTTGAGTAATAAACGCAACTATGATATTTAAGAAATGATCTCCTCAATGCCACTGACTCGAGAACTAAATATTTCACGTATGTATAAATTATACACTGTTGTAAATACATTAAAATTATTATTATATATTTTACTCATAAAATAAGCATTGTCTTGTTCTAACATGATCTTTATAAACATCTTAATGGTTTATAATATTCTATCTACATAGTAAAACAAAAAAATTAATCTTAACTGACTTTGTTCTGACATCTTCATTCCACACACTTCTTTCCTCAGAAATATATTAAAAACTTTTACCTTTTTTTTCCATTGAGAAGCCAAATATCAACATCTCTAGTCTCTCTTCCTTAACTATCCCCAGAAAAGTAAATTTTAAAATGTTTAAAACATGACATGGGAAGAGTACTTTCTTTGTGGACAAACTAAATCCTTGAAAGCAAAATAGTAACTATGATTATACTGTGGTTGAGGTCCTGGAGACATCAAGGTTAGAAATTTAAACACACACAGACTTTATCTCATATTCAAAGCATTCATCCAACTGTAAAAATGCACAAACCTGCATTTAAGTAGAATAGGCAGAGTTTTTAGATAGATCTGAAGCACTTCCTGAGACAAACACTGTTTCAGTTGGCTACACATATGAGTCTGAACAGAAGTAATGCTTAGTTGTTGGTAATGGTGTACTAATTCAACTCCTCTTTGGAGCACAGGATTAAAAATATAATTATACAATTTCCACTGAACAACTACATTGCCTTTCTGGATCAAATTGCAAATGTGATTTGCAATCTGTATGTTATGCAATCTGTCTTCTTGAAAGACAAAGTTCTGATAAGCTTCCAATGCATTCCATTTCCACAAGAAGTCTTCAGACCCACTGCTGGGCAGGATCCCTTGAAATCTGTACGAAGGACTGGGCAAGCCAGAGAAAGGGCCAGCACCACACAAGGTGCCTTGCAGTGTCTCTTCTAACTTAGCCAGTTGGTCAGAATCCATAGTACAGATGTTACAAGCTGCTTTTTTAATTTTCTGTGAAATCTCTGCTCCTCCTAACTGATCCAGAAGAAGTTTGTTAAGGACATTCAGTATGTGTTGCTGAAAATTCTTCAGTGCTGGCAACTTAAAAGCATGGAGTAAAGGGATAATCACAGACTTAGGATCCATACAACAACAGATTCCGACACTGTGTACACCTGATAGGATCTGGACACAGGTGGTGCTCAGGGAAACCTGCTGCAGCAAGCGTAAGCACTGGTGAGCGCACACTGCAATGCAGCAGCACTGAAGGCGTAAGTCACAAACAATGCCACACCAATTCGGGGTTATGATTATTAGGGTGGTATTTATTTAAAGGGGAAAAAACTTACAGATCACTGTCCCAGGCAACAGCCCTCTTCGCAACCAGGAAAGGAGTCTAGTCGCAGGCGGAGCAGGAAGTGAAGAGAGAGAGAAGAGGGAAGTGGCCGCTTTTTTAAAGGGAGAGAAACCACGCCCCAGTGGGCTGGTACCTCAGCGGTGATAGGCTGGAGGAGTGGGAGGACCTCCCGCAACACCTCCCCCTTTTGTTTAAATAAGAGAGTTCTAAACCTACTATGAAATTATATACAATAAGTACAAATATCCTATTCTAACTAGCTTAGGTCTTGTATAATAAATAACTTGGCCAAGTCATGAGAGAAAGTAACTACATTTATATAGTCTTCAACCCCATCGAAGATCTGAGAAGGGAAATAATGTTACCTGGGTAATTAGGAAGTTCAGTAAAACAACTTCCAAAACATGCAACAAATTACAGAGACAACTAGCTACCTGGGCAATCACCCAAAGTCACATTAGCAGCTTGAAGCAACCAACTTTGGCTAAGGCCTAACATAACTGACATACCATTTTCTAAGGCAAGCAACTTTTCAAAACTATCTTACCCTGTCTTGGCAGGATATGACAGTCCTGTTTTATCCATTGATGCATGCTCTGTATCTTTGTCAGTTGTTGAGGTATGGGCATTTCTTTGCCCAAACGCCAGTTCTGCCAAAAAGAAAGGCTCCAGGTGGAGTGTCTTTGGTGCTCAACATTCTCTCGGGAATAGAGTGGTGTTGCCAGGAGCAATTGTGTCTCACTACCACAAAACTCTGAGTTAGATTAAAGGCCATTTTCTACAGCTCTTTGAAGAAGTTGAAGATTATCTATCTATACTGAGTATAATCTCTATATATCGAAAGAACCTGATTAGTCTATTATAAATGACAAACTTAGATGACTATTAGTCTATATAATTCTCAATATCTATCTAACTTAAAGACTAAGACAATAAACGACTGTGAAACAAATGAGGACAATGACCTCCAAATATAAACAATGTACAAATAAACATTGCAGTAGGTAAATATATATCAATACACAATTATTATATAAGTATCTTAATCAGAGGTAGAAATGTACACTGCAATATGGTAAATATATACAATATATATATATCAATACAATATATGTCAATACATAAAAAAATGTTTTAAACAGAGGTAGAAACATGCATGCGTACAATAGTCAATATAATTTAACTTTGTATCAATATACAAGAATCTATAGCAATGTATTTGTCTAAAAACAGTAACTCACAATTACAAATCTATTATCCCATCATCCCTCTTTTTTTTCTTTCAAAATGATCCCTGAGCGTATAAAATTCCTCCCCCAACCCTCAATCGTATACTAATTATAATCGACCCCTAAATGATGTCCCTAAACCCAAGGGCAAGTTTTATTGGGAAAGGGGACGTCGTCCTCTAGAATTACTTCCAGCTGTCATGGGGGCGACGTTCTTTCTGGGGGATCCTGTGAAAGTGAAATGATGGTTAAATTTCAAGATCAATGTCTTTTAAAATTGCCAATAGTCTCTGAGTATTTTGTGCAGGTCTGGCCAAAATGTTGTATAAGATGTGCACCATTTCAGCTAACCAAGTTGGAACTGTCTTGTGCAGCTGGTACCAAAAGCAGGTCTTGTAGTAGTGCTATCAGTATCATGACGTCATATCAACCAGGTGGAGTTGTTGTTATGGGGCCCCATCTTCTTCCTGGAAACTTCAAATGTCACTTCAGGAAAAACTCATTGTTCATTATGAAAAACTTAAACATTAATCATATAGACATATATAGACATATATATATATATATTCAATGAAAGACATGATAGATATATTCAATGAAAAGTATGATAGATATGAAGAAAAGCAAAGATGTTTTCTAAACTCATATTTCTTTCTGTCCCATATCATGGCTCTTGACATGAGACAGAAACTCCAGAAACTCTGGGTTTTTCTCTTACTAACAGGCTTGGAATTGGAGAGGGACTGAGCCAGAGTCCAACTTCAAAACCAGCTTTATAAATTTAGAAATATGGTTTAATATTACTTACACAATCCATTCAGTTGTCTTGATATTTCCTATTGGGCAGGTATTTTTCCATCTGTCAGTATCCAAACATCCAGGGTCCCTTGAATTTCTCAAAGATGAGTGTTTTCCTGTGGAGATAAGAACAGAACCCTGCCCCCATTCTATGTTTTTCTTACCACCTGTATGAATATCATCATTGTGGATGAGTTGTCATTTCTCCTTTCCAAGAGGTTTCTCCTCTTCAAATCGAAACTTTATTAATTTTGATGGTATCCACAATTTTTCTTCTCCTGTGGAAACAAGAGCAAAACCCCTTCCCCAACGTAGCACATCTCCTGGCTTCCACTGAGAGGTCAGCACATCTTTGAAATAAATCGGTTGATTTAGTTCAGCAGACTTTTCCATTATCCAATGTCTTTCTGCTGCTGTCGTTCCTTTCTCATTAGCGTTAAGAAAATTCAAGGTTAATAAAGCATTATGTAATCTATTTCTGGGGGTATTTTCAGTCCCTTTCTGTTTGTTCAGCATATCCTTTATAGTACGATTTGATCTTTCTATAACTGCCTGACCTGTAGGATTATTTGGTATACCTGTAATGTGTTTTATATTATAATAATCAAAAAAGCGTTTCATTTTCTTAGATACATATGCTGGACCATTATCTGTCTTTATTTGCGCAGGTATACCCATGATGGCCATAACTTCCAATAAATGTGTGATTACTGAATCAGCCTTTTCTGAGCTCAGGGCAGTAGCCCATTGAAAACCTGAATACGTGTCTATGGTGTGGTGTACATATTTTAATTTACCAAATTCCATAAAGTGGAACACATCCATCTGCCAGATTTCATTTCTCTTAGTACCCTTTGGGTTACTCCCTGCAGGCAACGGTGTTTGATTATAGAAAGAACAAGTAGGGCATCTCTTTATAATGTCCTTAGCTTGTTGCCAAGTAATGGAAAATTCTTTCTTTAGGCCTTTACTATTGACATGATGCTTCTTATGAAATTCCGAGGCCTGCAACACACTTCCAATCAATAATTGATCAATCTCAGAATTGCCTTGGGCTAGAGGACCAGGCAGACCTGTATGGGACCGGATGTGTGTTATGTACATCGGACAAAGCCTGTTCCTGATTATGTCTTGTACCTGGATAAACAATGAAGTCAACTCTGTGTCATCTGGTATAAATTCAGCGGTTTCAATATGCAAGATAACTCTTTCTGCATATTGTGAATCTGTAACTATATTAAGAGGTTCTTTAAAATCCCTTAGCACCATAAGAATGGCATATAATTCTGCCTTCTGGACAGAATTATAAGGGCTTTGTTCCACCTTACTCAATTCATCTGACTTGTAACCTGCTTTCCCTGATTTATTTGCATCAGTATAGAACGTACGGGCTCCAGTTATTGGAGCATCACGTACAATTCTAGGAAGAATCCAAGAAGTTCTTTTTATGAGATTAAGTCTATCACTTTTGGGATAGTTGCTATTAATTTCTCCCAAAAAGTTAGCACAAGCTCTTTGCCACGGTTCATTGTCTTCCCATAACTTTTTTATTTCTTCAGTAGTAAAAGGCACTATAATTTCTGCTGGGTCTATACCTGCTAGTTGACGAAGTCTCAGCTTACCTTTTATAATTAATTCAGAGACCTTTTCCACATAAGTTTTTAATTTTTTACTTGGTTTATTAGGTATAAATATCCACTCTAAAATAATATCTTCCCTCTGCATTAGAATCCCTGTAGGAGAAATTCTGGAAGGCAATATGACTAGGATGCAGCTAAGATTTGGGTTCACCCTATCCACATGTGCCTCCTGTAATTTTTCCTCAATCATTGTCAGTTCCTTTTCTGCTTCAGCTGTCAGTTCTCTTGGACTATTCAAATCTTTATCACCATCTAAGGTTTTGTTTAAATGAACTATTAGATCAGGTGTTATCCCAACAGCTGGTCATAGACTGGAAATGTCTCCTAACAATCTTTGGAAGTCATTAAGAGTCTTTAACCGGTCTCTCCTAATTTGTGCCTTTTGCGTTTTAATTTTCTCTAACCCTATTCTGTAACCTAGGTAATTAATAGAATTTCCTCTTTGAATCTTTTCAGGGGCAATTTGTAATCCCCACCTAGGCAAGACTTTCTTTACTTCTTCAAACATCCTTTCTAAAGTATCTTTATTTGAATCAGATAATAAGATGTCATCCATGTAATGATAAATGATGGACTTGGGGAATTGTTTACGAATTATTTCCAATGGCTTACTTACAAAATATTGGCACAGTGTAGGACTATTGAGCATACCCTGTGGGAGGACAGTCCACTGATATCTCCTATTAGGCTGAGAATTATTATAAGTAGGCACTGTGAAGGCAAATTTTTCTCTATCCTTTTCTTGTAACGGTATAGTGAAAAAACAATCTTTCAAATCAATAACTATAAGAGGCCATCCTTTTGGTAACAGAGAAGGCAAAGGAATTCCAGATTGTAGTGGGCCCATAGGTTGAATTAGTTTGTTGACAGCTCTTAGATCTGTCACCATTCTCCATTTACCAGATTTCTTTTTTACAACAAACACAGGAGAATTCCAAGGGCTGGTTGATTCTTCAATATGGTGAGCATCTAGTTGCTCTTGCACCAGCTGTTCCAATGCCTGTAGTTTATCTTCAGCTAGAGGCCATTGTTTGGTCCATATTGGCTTCTCAGTTAGCCATTTTAAAGGTAGGGCCGTTGGTACCTCTAAAGGTTTGGTATTTGCTGTATGTTCTTGTACAGCCTGAATGGCTGGTGACCTTTTTCCATAATACCTCATCATATCCTTCCCAGAATTATGAGTTCCTGGAAATACAGGAATGTTAATCTGGGTATTCCATTGCTGTAGCAGGTCACGGCCCCATAAATTTATGGCAATATTGGCTATATATGGCCTTAGTCTTCCTATTTGCCCTTCGGGCCCTATGCATTCAACCCATCTTGTGCTTTGTTTTACACGAGATAGGGTTCCAATTCCCAGGAACTGAACATCTACCTCTTGAAGAGGCCAATTCGGATGCCAAGATTCTGGGGTAATGATACTTACATCCGCACCTGTGTCTAATAAGCCTTCAATAAAAGTGCCATTTATACAGACTCTTAGCTTTGGTCTTTGATCATTAATAGAAGTCTGCCAAAATATACGTTTACTCTGTCCTATTGGGTTTTTTGACTCATCCTCCACACGTAATTCTTCATTTAGACCAGTATTACTTTTTACAGCAGAAATTGGAGCTTTTAATTTTCTTGGTGAGGCACGTTCTCCACTGTGACTGGGAATGACTGGGCCACTGTTGGCTTGGGGGCCTGCGAGAGGCCCCCCAAGGAGTTTCCCGATGATATCGGATTGCCCGTCTGTCTGTTGTTGACCTACATTCGTTGGACCAATGCCTGCCTTTACCGCATCTCCTACATATACCTGAAGGCCGAGGTCTCCTATTTTTGTCATTCCCAGAAGAGATATTATTCCTAGAAATTCTTTGCCTGCAATTCCTTTGCAAATGTCCTAATTTACCACAATTAAAACACCTGGCAGTTTGATGTCTCCTCATTGCTTTGGAAATCGCTTCTCCTACCCAAGATTCATAATTATAGCTAAACGTCTCAACATTCATCGTATGCTGAATCCATTCATCCATAGGTGCTGATCTAGACTTTAAAGGCCCAATTATCTTTTTGCATTCTATGTTTGCATTCTCAAAAGCTAGAGATTCAAGAAGTATTCGTCTAGCTTCTGGCTCTGTTACCCCTATGTCCAGAGCCTTAATTAATCTTTGCAAAAAGTCAATAAAGGGTTCTCTCTGTCCCTGCCTAATTCTGGTATATGATTCAACCCTTTTTGCTGGATCTTGTATCCTATTCCAAGCATTTAAAGCTGCTTGGTGACATAGACACAGTACTTCATCGTCATAAAGAGCTTGGACCTGTGGATCAGCATATTCTCCTGCACCAAGAATTTGATCTTGGGAAACCTCAATACCTTTTGCTCTTCCTTGCTGTTCCATATGTTTGGATTCTTCTCTGAAATAAATTCCAAACATCAAGGAAGGTCCATTATCTAAAACTGCAGACACTAACTGATGGAAATCATGGGGAGTAGCTCTAGCATTAGAAGCCCAAGTCCTTATCATTTCCTTTACATATGCATTGTGCAAGCCAAAATTAACAACAGCTTGCTTAATTTCTTTCAGATCATTCATTGCTATTGGCATCCATCTAGCTTCTCTGACTCCCTTTGAGCCTTTAGAAGTTGATGCTTTTTCAGAATTAAGTATAGGGTATGTCGCTAGAACCCTGGGTAAGCCAGTTCTAATAGCTGGTGGAGGCCTTGTATCCTGTCCTTGTGCCTCCTTCCTCTGTTCACCAGCTGCAATAATTTCCCCAATCTTTTCAAATCTTTTTATCATTGTCTCTCTTAAATCCTGAATCTCCTGACCTGTATATATTTCCAGTGATTTCACTGAGGTATCAATTTTTTGGTCCCCATTCTGCACCTGTGATTCCAAAGCTTTAATTTTTTCCTTCAAAGATAACATGTCCTCCTTAAACTTTTCTTGTATATCATGTAGATTCCCATCTTGGAGGTACATTCTGTCTGTTACCTTATCAAAACTTTGTGATAAAGTCTGAACGTCAAATTCAACAGCCTGAACCCTTTCAGGTAACTTTCTAATACCCTTGGATATGGAATCAATTTTGTCTGTCATAGTATCCACTTGTTCAGATAACCTCTGATTTTCAATAATTTTAATCCTGTCAATTAGTTGTTCATTATTAGTTCATAAAGATTCTATCATTCTTAGGAGTGCCATATTCTTCTGTTCATTATTAGTACGTAAAGATTCAATCGTTCTTAGTAGTGCCATATTCTTCCTTAATGATAGAATATGGAAAAGAAAACTGAAGGCTAGTAACAAGCAAATTAAGGTATCCCCATAATCATATAAACCTTGTATGATGTAATTCATTGTATTAGTAAATATAAATTTACTAATCCATTGTATTAGTGAAAACAAAGCAGTAAAATTTGCGTTAGAAACAAAAACTGCCATATTACCTATTATCCAGCAGGTAGCGCTGTTGCAGAGTCACGGTGAAAACATGGTCCTGTTTCAGTGCCTTAGTAGATGTTAAAAACTGGAAAATGCAAGTTTCTCAACAAAGTAACTGTAATTAAATCAATTCCTGAGACGGAACCAGAAACCCAGAATCCAGGGGTAGAGAAGAGCAATCTGGAAGCCGCTTATGCCTCCATGAGTCACCCTGAGGGGTTGCAGCTTTCAGCAACCACGTGCTCTGGTTCGTGCCACTTAAGAGCTGTACTTGCAAGGGAGATTTAAAAATGACTCAGAAAAGAGCAAACCACACGGCTAGAGACTACGCGGGCCTGTGGAGTTTAAATCCACGTGGGGAGTCCAAGGCCGCTGGCGGCTGAGGAAGGGGAGGGCTCCCGCCAAGCCGAACTAGAGCCCGCCAAGCCCGCGGCCGCCAAGCTGAACTTGCACCCGCCAAGCCCGCAGCCGCCAAGCCGAACTCGCGGCTGCGAGTGGGGAAAGGAGAGGTTCTAAAACCAAACGTTGGGTGCCAAAATGAAGGCGTAAGTCACA
The DNA here is from genome assembly GCF_018167655.1 of Microtus oregoni. Taxonomy (NCBI): domain Eukaryota; kingdom Metazoa; phylum Chordata; class Mammalia; order Rodentia; family Cricetidae; genus Microtus; species Microtus oregoni. Next base: position 1,331,432 of record NW_024543207.1, read on the forward strand.
AACAATGCCACACCAATTCGGGGTTATGATTATTAGGGTGGTATTTATTTAAAGGGGAAAATACTTACAGATCACTGTCCCAGGCAACAGCCCTCTTCGCAACCAGGAAAGGAGTCTAGTCGCAGGCGGAGCAGGAAGTGAAGAGAGAGAGAAGAGGGAAGTGGCCGCTTTTTTAAAGGGAGAGAAACCACGCCCCAGTGGGCTGGTACCTCAGCGGTGATAGGCTGGAGGAGTGGGAGGACCTCCCGCAACACAGCACCTCTCGGGATACTGCACATCTCCCTCTGCAGTCTCTTCGAAGGGGCTTTTAGAAAGCTGGTTTTTAAAAGCTGAAACGAGGAGACCTGAGAGATCACGGTGGTGCTGCATGAAATGGGAATACTCACAGCGCCGGTGCCGTTTCCTCGTGCACATGGAATGATGAAGTTGCTCTGATTTTACCTTTTTGACAGTACTTATTATTTTCACTACACTGTTGATCAAGGTTTTCAAATGTTCGGCAGCCCCTGAGGGAACACCGTCCCTTGAAAGCAGCCATTCCATCTGAAGAACTGCTGTTTCAAACAGATTAAATCCTTGGTGCTGAATAAATTCTTGAACTAAATCCATGGCTTGACTGAAGTAAAAGGGATTTGAAGCTGCACTCTGAAGACAAGAGATAAGGAGCTGTAGAACTCCTTCCAGAAGCTCGGGGAGAAGAAGGGCTCTATGACGATACTTGGAAAATATAAAGCCCTCCTGGACCTCCTGTAGTGTTTTCTTTTGTCTTGGTGAGAAAGGGTCAGGCTGCTTTTCCAAGCAAGCTCTAATTTTTAAAGCTGCCCTAAGCAATTCAGTCAAGTTTTTTTCTAAGACTTTCTGGCATTGCCTCTGCTGTGCTAACATCTACTGACATAAGATGCACCACAGTTCGAAAGAGCATCCGTTGAACCAAAGCCACTGGCTCTTCAGTCCAACCTGTAGAAACCACTTGTCTCTCCAAAGTGTCACTCTAGTTACAGCAGTCCCCAAAGCCTGCTAGAAACTCAGTCAGCGTGGGTACTACACTGGCTGCTAGAGAAGAATTATGATTCAAAGCAATGTCAAACTTACAGACTTTCTCCAATAGCGATAACAGAACATGACATAAGTCAAAGGGAGAGTTATTCATGTTACTGAGAATAGACAAGGCAGCTGGCTCACTTAATATGTCGCCATTTGAATCCTGTCTTGGGATGATTTCTCTGGAGTTTTCCAAAGTCATGGTGTCAGAAAGGATCTGTTCTTTGGTTGCAGAGGGGACAAGTTTGGCGAGGAGGTGGTCTTCCTTAGGAGACTGCGTCAGGATCCGGGGTAGCACATGGGACCTCCTGTGCTTACTCACAACTGTACTTTTCTCATCTGAGTTGACTTCAGAGTCAGAGGTGGAGAGCTGTGTCTTTCTTGCATCTCTTACAGAGTAGCGGTGGGTACTTTTACGCTGTCGTCTGCTTTTTTGAAAAAGGTTTACTTTTGCAGAGATTGAACCAGGAGGAGCACTTCCTTCTAAATATAATTTTCCCTGAGTTGATTTTTGCAAACTTGAGTTCTTTTCTTTGGTCAGGATTATATCAGATGACAACGGCAAGTTAAAATCTAATAAAATCAAGAAATACACTTAGAATATGTCAGTACCCAACAGGTGTGACTACAAAGCCTGACCAAGGGAGTAGTTACTTTTGTTTTGGACATTAAGATGGCCCATAGAAGTGATTCACTCCACCCTGACCAAAGATCAGAGAATTTAAGCATACTCCTGCTTATTCATTTAAAATAAGAAGTTTGGCATAGGGAGTGACTGCCTACAGGATACTTGGTCTAGGGAATGTTCACTGTATATCCTGCCCAAGACATCAAATGTTTTACTCAGGAAATAATGGCTTGATGTCTCAAGTATTGAAGTAACTGTTCTGATTGTCTTTTGTGTCATGTTAAAGCAGTCTTTTGCCTTCTTTCCCCCCTTTTGTATTGGGGAATAAAAGTGTATGAAAAAAAAGAATATGTCAGTACCCGTTAAGCTCAACATGTATGGGCAATGACTCTTACAACCCACATTATGAGTCTGGCCTGGTATAATTTTCCTGCAAGTCTGCTTTCCCTAGTTACATCTCTGGGTCACTTCCGCCCACACTTATCCTTCCTACTCTCTATACCAGGTGGTAATAGCTCAAGAGATACAACTTGATTTTGAGGATGGCAAAGAGAAAAATTAGGAAATTGGACATGAGTTGAACCTACTGCATTCTAATTTCTAAATATGAGCTTGAACTATCCAGCTGCTGTGCTCACCACTTACAAACCTTTAGTGATGCTGTAATTAAGACATAGTGTTAGTCTGTGGCTTCTCAGAACTTCAATATTCACCCAAATGAACTCAAAAATCATATAGTATATATCAAGTATTCATCATGACTATGGTTAAAAGAGTTGTTCAAGCAAAGTATTTCTCTAGGGCCTTGTTCTCTGAACTAGCCAAATGTAGAGAGATCAGCAGTCCATCCTAAGTCCCCAGAGCTTGGGGCAGCATTCAATGGCCATTTCTTAGGGAAAGGATCTAATTAAATGAATCTTTCTCTTTGTAGCAATATGTGCTAAAATGCACAGAAAACAGAGTTGTAATTTAGGAGGACTAAATAAAAACCCATTAGTAGAATTTTGCACTTTACCTAGGAGAAGGAAAATAAAGCAAATGAGAACAAATGTTAAAAGAGACCAATTGCACAGAAATATAAAATGCCATCAATGAAGGCAACTTCCCTAAAATGGCAGTAATCAACTCTTAAGTGGTTAACAAACTTCTAATTCTGCAAACTCAAAAAAAGAGTAGTTAATGAATCAATAAATAATCAGGAAAATAACATTAGAAGTCTTTAAATATTTTCCTTAAAAGAGTTCTATGTCAAATATGTATTAAAATATAAACACAGCATTAAAATATAATACGGAAGACTATTTTTAACCCAGGAGATTCATAAAGTATTCCAGAAATGATCCAGGGGAAAACCAGTTTATCCTTCCAATGAAATTTAATGTACTTATAAATGCATATTTTTCAAAATAAGAAATTAAAATGTATTGATCTCATGTCATAATTCTACTTAGCCTAGAAACAAACTATGACTTCCAATTTATCCCTCAAAAGCAAAATTAGAAAAACTGAACTAAAGCAAATATTGCAGAAGTCACTTTTAGAGTACTGGTGATAGCCGTCCTTAAGCAATGGGCTTTAATTCCTTTCTTCAAACTCTTCACCACCCATTTTCCTAACGCTATGGCATATCTAGCAACTCCATTAGGTAAGTATTCTGCTTCTTCGGGTATTTGTAATTGTCATTTATGGACGTCTCTCAGAAGCACCATGGACTTTTATATTACTGGAAGAAGAAAAATTGTGCTTTCCTAATGAATTTTTCATACTAGGTATATAATAAATCACCACAATATCTACTACTCTGAAACTGCATTAACCAATCAGGAAGAGGTAGCTTTGCAAATAAACTTCTTTTCCCAAAGGGATATGACAATGCAAGCAATCTGTGAAGAGGGACATACCTGTTGCTTGCTGTTCCTGGACAGGTATCTTCCACACCAAGGGAAGGAGTGACAGAAGAAGTGTCAGGAGTTCTTCTCTACATGTCAGGGCCTGGGTCAGAAGCAAAAGAGTCTTTCATGTTCTAAGGGCCCAAGACACATTCACTCCTATTTATCTTGTATTCAACCGAACCAAAAACAATTTTTATCCTTAAAAACAATTACATTTGAAAAACTGAAGATCAAATCATCCTATTTTAAGTCCAAGTCAAACTGTGGATACTTTTGAATTTATAAGATTTCCAACCACAGAAGAATGTAAGATTGTGTGATGGTATTTAGCACATCCTTGCTAACATTCCCACGAAGAGCTATTACTGCTATCATGCACATTGCAAGAATTCATCACCTATGAAAAAACAGACTTGTTAAGTAAAAATAAAAAACTAAAGCCTTTAAGTTAGTAAACTAACAAGGTTACTAGGAAAAAAGTAAGTCTCCGTGTAGCTAAATGTAAAACTTAGAAGACAATTTTAAAAAGAGAAAGCAACAATAATAACACATATAAAAAATTTATCAGTGAAGATAATTAAGTATACTGACTGAACACTCTATTCAAGTATTCTATTATATTAGTCTTTCTGAAGTAGACAGTCCATGTTGTTCCCTTTATTGGTCCATAAAATACATACACACAAACAGAACAACAGAAGGCATGTAGTATCAGTAAGTTTCCCAGTAAGAAACAGAACCCTAGTATGGAAATAGTATTCAGAAAAAAAAAATAATCATCTGAAATGTTGAAGTAGGATTGCAACGAGACAGCTACTCCTGGGATACCTGGGACATGTGGTTGAGTATTTAATGAACAGTTAATCCAGGAGTTATTCCTTCTCACAACAATCTTTGAGGAGGGGATCAGGATGACATGAATAGATTTGCTGGGCAGAACTGTGGTAAATGGGAACAGCCAATGTTAGCAGCAAGATCACATGGCCCATATATGAGATGATGACTAAGTAACTTGACAACAAATAAACACAGAGACATATGAGAAACTATATGGTAGAACTGAACTGACTCACAGTTCATTTTCAATGATGCACAAAGAAGAAAAAGACTCCTCACAGGTCTCTCGTTTAAGTAACGAGGTGGCTAATAATATTTCCACAAAGAGAGAAAAGTCTAAGAGGGGTAATAGGTTAGAGTAAAGACAGACTGCCTTAATTTTTTAAAATTATATTTAGTGTGCATGTGCTATTAGGCTGAGCAGTGAATTACCTGATGAGACATTTCATTGACCCAGATTCATTTTTTTAGACATATGCAATTTGAGATGCTGGGAAGATGTCTAAATGGAGACCACTTTTAATAGACAGATAATATACAGACTGGGAACTTAAGATATAAAAGTCATCTGGGTGGATACCTAGGACATATATAAGGTTTTCCGGAGAGCAAGCAGAATAATGAGAAAGAACTGATAACACTGGTATTCAGAGCTCCAAAAGTCTTTAAGGTGGGCAGTGCTGAAGTAAGTCTGTTGAGCAGATTGACAGACAATTGCAGCGAGAGGCAGAACCAGAGAAACCACAGATGAGAACAGTGAAAGAAAAGGCATTAAACAGGATGAAAGCCGTCATTTCTGAACTATATAAAATGATGGCTGAAAAGCCTTTAGCAACTGAAGGGTGCTGGTAACATTCACAATCACAGCTTTAGTGGAGTGATAATGGAATGAACAGAAAGTCCCTGTTACAGCAGGCTGAAGAGTCAAGGGAATTAAAGATTCCCAGTCTCAAATAAAGTAAAAACTTGTTAGCTCATTAACCTTTTGAGTCCTCCTAATGTGAGTCTTTAGTGAATTCTAATGGAACAGGCACACTGTCCTGGTGAGTCCTTGCTCTATAGCAGTATACTGACAAATCTCACCATTATGTGAACAGACATTCCTGCCTTCACATGATCTGGAACATCCCTAATACCATCCTACCATGTAAGGCCTAGCTCCAGCAATATCTGCTCTGTGAGGCTCACTACCTACTTCTTCCTGAAAAACTTCTCTAACCCCTCAGGATTTTAATGCCTGTTGTCCCCAGTTCACTATGCAGACTTATAGACAAGCTCTTGAAAGGATGAGATGAGAGCAAGTACAGATCTTTGGGGTTTGACCCTGCTATGCTAAAACAGCAGTCCTAGGTGGGGAGGAGGAATACATTGGCAGCTTAATGCAACAACTCTTCACTTAATACTCAATTGCTCTAACACAACTCGTTATCGAGGAAGCGCTCCCTAACAATATCAACAACAATTTTGTTGTTGTATGTGTTTGCGTGTGTGCACGCCATAATGTTTGTGTGCATGTTTCTCTCCTTCCACCCCAGAACATGAGTTCTAGGGGTCAAATCCAGCACACTAGGCTTCTATAGCAATCACCTTTACCCACTGAGCCATCTCAGTGGCCCTGATTCTATTACTATTTATTTATTTATTTATAGTTTTTCAAGGCAGGGTTTATCTGTGTAACAACCCTAGCTGTCCTAGAACTAGCTCTGAAGACCAGGCTAGCCTCAAATTCACAGAGGTATGCCTGTCTCTGCCACCTGAGTGCTGGATTGAAGGTTGTGCCACCACCACCCAGCTCTATTACTTTTAAAGTACCATATATTCCTATTTTTTTTAATCCTTTCTGGTTTTCAGAGAAACTTCACATGTAATTCTGTCTTTGAGACCCATAAATAATTTTTTTATTTGTAGGCACTCTGGAAAAGCAGGGCTTAGTTATTTCAAATAAATCCCTCTAGTTTTATCTCCCCAAATCTAAAGTATGCATAATAGTTACAGTACCTAGAAATGAGGTTGTTCCCTCATGTCAGATCCACACACACTACATCAAGCAATACAGGCCATGTACAGAACCATTCTCTGGTTTTCTAGTGACCTGACATTTAGAAATATCGTACCTTCCCTTGATACTTACTGTTTTGTCTTCATTTCTAAAAGAGAAAAAGGCTAGATCATGCCTTTTAATTTTCCCCTACAAGCCGGGCGATGGTGGCGCACACCTTTAAGCCCAGCACTCGGGAGGCAGAGGCAGGCGGATTTCTGGGAGTTCGAGACCAGCCTGGTCTACAGAGCTAGTTCCAGGACAGGCTCCAAAGCCACAGAGAAACCCTGTCTCGAAAAACAAAAAAAAAATCCCCTACAATAATAAATAATGAAATCATTCTCACTGAAGTGTCACTTTCTCAGCTCAGTTCAAGAAACACGTTACAAGTGCTTGGCAAATACCAGGCACAGTTCTTTTTATGCTAGGCATCCAGGAGTGGTAGTGACTGGAGGAAAAGGAAAAACTAGTGAGTCAGGGAAAGGCTGAGATCCCAGCCCAGACACATTTCTAGGAGGCTCAAAGGTAGGCATCAGTGGGGACCTGGTCATGGACTGTTTGACATATCAAGGAACATGGACTATAGCTAGAAAGTAATTCAGAGTTACTGAAGTTACCAATGGTATTACAAATGAATGTCTTTGCATACTAACTAAATTTAATTTTACAAATGTAAAAAAAACATATGATACCAGCATGTGAACACACTGCTAGTCTTCATTTCTTCTCTAAGAATTTATTCTATTGTATGGTATGATACATCTAAAAAAGTTTCTTCATTGGGACTATCTAATCTTTTTTCCATCCCAACTGAATAGATACAGAGCTAAAGAAAACATGTAAGTCTGTACTGTTTTTTTAAGCTTTGCTAAAAAGATTTCCTATTGATTGTTTTTATTTCTGTACACATCGCTTTGAGTATAGTATTTTTTTTTTTTTGAGACAGTGTTTCACTGCAGCTATTGAGCCTGTCCTGGAACTAGCTCTTATAGATCAGGCTGGCCTCAAACTCACGGATATCTGCCTGCCTCTGCCTCCCAAGTGCTGGGATTAAAGGCATGCACCACCACTGCCTGGCTTTCACATCACTTTGAAAAACAGTACTTTTACTTCTCCATTTATATATCATTATGTTTTGTTTGCTATTTGCTTTATACAGGGCTTTACTATGGCAGCCCAGACTGATTTCAAACTTGAACTCACAATGATCCTTCTATATTTGTATTCCATGTGCTAGAATTATAGGTATGTGCTATCACCCTCAAAACTGTCATTACACTTTAAAATTCCACTTAACTAATGCATTTCTTTAAAAGCAAGGTATTGCCAGGCATAAATTGCCAAGACTTGGAAGGTAGAGGCAGGAGAATCTCTGAATTCAAGGCCAGCCTAGACTATATAGCAAGTTCCAGGACAGCTAGGACTAACTACATAGAGACACCTGTCTCAAAAGAAAAAAAAAAAACCTCAGTAAGAGTACAGAAAAGTCTGTCTCAAAATCAGATTTATATATAATGGCTTTAGTAATATAGAGGTAATTCCACTAAGATTCATATGAAACCCACATTCCAAAGAAAGTTATACTTTTAAGAAAACTATGAGAGGAGAGAGAAAAGAGTAAAGGAATATGGGGGAATATATTCAACATACAATATATACTTGTATGAAAAAAATTTTAGAGGATGGAAATACTACCAGCTTCACCTAAAAGTGTGAAGGAAGGCAAAAAATGAAGAAGTCTCTGTTCCCCAACCCTAGTTAAAAAAAAAATCAATCTGTTCTTAGTGCATGAAGCCAAGAGTCCTGGAGACCAAGAATTAATGAACTATTCATGTAGAATAAAAATATTTCACGCACTCAGAATGGGTGGAAACCTACAAACCCAATCAGGCCCTACCGTGTGTGTGTGTGTGTGTGTGTGTGTGTGTGTGTGTGTGTGTGTGAGAGAGAGAGAGAGAGAGAAAGAGAGAGACAGAGAGAGAGAGAGAGAGAGAGAGAGAGAGAGAGAGAGAGAGAAACAAAGAATGGGCAAAAAGAATGGACAACACTCTTCAAGCCTCAGTAATAAACACAGCCACAAAACCCTGCCCACCTCCCGTTGGGGAGGAGCAGGAAGAAGGGGGACTCCTGTCAAAAGGGCTCTTCAGCTGTGTGACTTGGGGTGTGATTAGACCCTTACCAGACCTTCCTGATCACCCCTACCCTGGCTCATCCGGCCTCATTCCGGAACCCGGCGGCACCCACACGCCCCGAAGAATGGAAGGCGCACCTTGGTGAGCGCGAGCGGTCGCAGGGCCTAGGCCAGGCCCAGGGCATTCGCCTCCCGGGAGTAGCGCTGCGCGGCCCCCACGCATGCATTATTCTACCAGCCATGCGGCGCAACAGGACTAGCTACATTTTTAGAAAGATTATTTCCTTGAGCAAACTCATATGACACCCCTCAACTGCCCCCTTCCCAACAGGAGAAAAAAAAACTATTTCCTGCAACCACTCCAAGAGTTTCCAACTTGGGGGAATGCCATTTCAGTACAGGGAAGGGGGTTGAAGCTGGTCACTAGAGTCGAGGACATTTGGGGTTGTTTAAACCTAAAAAAATTAAGTAAATAAATCAGACCTCCTCCCGAAATTGCTCGCAGGGAAAGAAGCCCAAAAATACATGCCAAGTGCATGCAAAGCCACCAAAAAAAAAAAAAAAAAAAAAAAGCTCCCAGAGATCAGGGCAAAAACTTCTGCGCACGGGAGCCAGTGCCAACTCCCCTCGCCCTCTGCCCGGCCCCAGCAGCTACCTTGGTGACCAGGGAGCCACGCCGGTTTGGGGGAGCAGGACCAGCAGAGGGGTTAGCAGCCGCTGGGCAATCCCATATCCGCGAAGAGGGAGCTCGTTCCGTTAGGATGGGAGAGAAACACCCACACCTCCTCTGGCGTGCGCTTTCTTTCTCTCCACCCCCTGCCTCCTCCTCGTCCTCCTCCACCACCACCTCCTCCTCTCCTCCCACCCCAGCAGGCTTGAGGAAAAGCTTCAGCAGAACATCCACATGGTTACTGCACTTTGAAGCGGCGCCCGGCTGCTTATATAGGCCGGGAAGCTCCCTGGGCAATGTAGTCCGAGTCCCAGGTCGTGCCGGCGCCTGGGGCTGTGGAAAAGGACTAGAGTCCCAGAAGCCCCTAAACTCTGGGGCTGGGTTCTAAATAGACGCCCGCGCGCGCCCGCGCGCGGAGACGGGGGAGGGGCGTCCAGCGGGACCGCCCGGCTGGCGAAACTGAGTCTGAACAGCCGACTTGCCAGGTTTGGAAAACGCGACCCACAGTCACCCCAAAGGTATCTCCTAGCCCTGTGAACCATTCTCTTTGCCTGTCATATCTTCCCTTTCCTAAAATCCAGGTGTCACTAGGGGCCGGAGAGAGGGGAAGAGCTCGGATTACTCTTTTGGGAAGTTTTTACAAGCTTCCGCGCGCGCGCCCTGTGTCCTGGAGCCAAGAATTTCAGAAATCCGAGGCACAAAAACAGTGTTTGCGGTCAAGGATTAACGAAGCGAGTTTGTCTTTGTCTACAACGTATTCATTCCACAAACGTTACCCAAGTGTCATCTGGTGCCAGGCCAGGAACTGTGCCAGGGTAGGAGGGCGCGCCAAAATATAACATCCTAAGCAGGGTCTGGCTGCTCCCGCTAAAGACCTGCTACTAACAGTAATCCTTGTAATGTTAACAAATGCTTCTACTGAGCTCAGCCTGCATGCATTTCCTACGAGTCATGTTATTGAGTTTTACCAACTCTGGGTTTGTTCTATCTGCATGGCAGGTGCATGGCTCCGGACCAGGAGAAACCAGGTTAACTTCGGTCTCCATTGCAGCCCAAGCCTGTACCTATACTAAGCACTTGCTTTTAGGGACCTCCATTACCATTTCCTTAAAAAAAAAAAAACAAAAAAAAAAAAACAACTTAAGAACATAGCAATAGCATTGCTCAAATATTCTAACGCAATTGTAAGAGGCATTTGTTTTTCAGTTCACAATTATTTTCACTTCCCAACCACAGAAAGTATAAGACATAATAAAGTTGTTGACACATGGCTGGCACTCAGTATTTGCTCATTATATGAATAAACAAGTCAAATTTAATTAGTTCATCCACATAGAAAGAGATGTATGTGGGTATTTAAGAAAGTTAATACTAGTCCCACCCTACACTGATTCTACTCTGGAAAACTGTGGAAGACCAATTTTCATTCTGTTATGTGACAGCTAAGTGTCTTACTCTAGTATTGCTTGAAGCTCTGAGAGGAAAGTGTGTGTGTGTGTGTGTGTGTGTGTGTGTGTGTATACATATATATGATAGATCATATTCAACTACAACAGAAAGTTGTCAATTGAAGAATTCTGTTCTTAAAATACAAAATAGTTGTGTTTTGAAAGCTGATCTATATACCTATCCCTTTTTAAATTATGTTTCATTTTTCCGTTTTGATTAGAACTCAGTTTCATAGCATCCTTTGGTGCCAGCATGAGGAGTTAGGGTCAAATAAATTTCCGATTTGTGGGCTAATGAAAGTCTTGGCACATCCACTGTGACCTTTCTCTTTGCTCTGGAGTTCTCATTAACAGGGCTGGAGGTTGTGGCAGGATTCAACATCCTATATTATTTTTTCTACCCAGGAGATATCAACATTTATAGTCACTCAGCAGGTGACTATAAAAACACAAATCAGATGCAAACAGAGTCATCTTTGATCTTTTCAACTTGATCTATTCCTTCTTTATCAACAGAAAAGGGACACAATATCACCATACACTCACCCATCACTAGCTTCTGAAGTCTGGGGTTCCTGCTCTGGTAAGTGCAATAAGCTGATCAATTCAACAAGAAAGCTTTGTGGGAGCCTAGGCAGTTTGGATGCTCAACTTACTAGACCTGGATGGAGGTGGGGGTTCCTTGGACTTCCCACAGGACAGGGAACCCTGATTGCTTTTCGGGCTGAGGGGGGGGGGGACTTAATTGGGGGAGGGGGAGGGAAATGGGAGGCGGTGGCGGGGAAGAGACAGAAATCTTTAATAAATAAATAAATTTAAAAAAAAGAAAGATTTGGGCCTTTATACTCTTCTGCTGACGAAATTGCTTTAAAAACATGAAAAGAAATTTGGGTCATGCAGATATGTGCTCGATGCTGTAGACAGAGATTTTCTGTCAGCATTCACTCCGAAATAACCACATGGAAACTTGTTAATTACAAATGCTCAGTCAATACCTCAGACTTATTAACTTATTACTAACTAGCTCTTGTACCTTAAATTAACCCATTTCTTTTTCTTTTTTTTTTTTTCATTTATTGAGACAAGGTTTCTCTGTAGCTTTGGAGTCTGTCCTGGAACTCACTCTGTAGACCACACTGGCCTCAAACTCACAGAGATCCACCTGCCTCTGCCTCCCAAGTGTTGGGATTAAAGACTTGCACCACCACCACCTGGCTAAATTAACCCATTTCTATTAACCTCTGTATTGCCATATGGCTCCTGCCTTTACCTGCCCTGAGCATGTCTTGTTTCCTGGTTACTCCTCTGACTCCACCCTTCTTCTTCCCAGTGTCCTTAGTCTGGTTCTCCCACCTTGCCTCATCCGGTCCAGCTATTGGCCAGTCTGCTTCGTTATTCAACCACTCACAGAGACAAATCTTTACAATGTACAAAGGGATCATTCCACAGCACAGTGAAGACTCCTTTTCTTTAAAAGGCATTCTAAGTCAAGTCTACAGGCTATTTTAACTCAGCCTTTGGACCAGAAGAAACTCATAATTGAGATGGTTCGTAAGTAAAGGTGCTTTCACAAGCCTGGCACCCTGAACTCAATCCACAGATCCACAGAAAGCTGGAAAGAGAAAGAACTCCTTTACAGGTCTGTTCTCTTACCTCCACACATACACCCACACACTCATATCATCACACGTGTGTGTGCGCAGGCACATACATGCACACACGTATACATGCAATTTTTAAAAAAAGACTCTCAAATGTTTGCCTCAAAGCACCATGTAAAAATCAATAAGCAGTCATTTAAAAACAATGGACCCTGTAATATACTCTATTAAATTATGAGGTAAAAGAGCGCAAAATTTAAAATCAGAAGTATATAGATATCAGTTGCAGTTGATTAACTGAGCAACTGTTGCCAATACATTTAACCTCTTTATCCGTCGAGTTGGTGTTTCTCCTCTAGAGAACCTGACTAAAATCTGAGATTGAAGATGAAACCCAGCCCCCATCGATGCATGTGTTTGAGCACTTGGTCCCCAGCTGATGTCACTATTTGGGGAGATTGTAGAACCTTTAAGAAGGAAATCCTGACTGAAGGAAGTGGGTTATTCGGGGCAGGCCTTGAGGTTTTACCCATACTAGAAAGCCGTGTATGCCACTCCCAAAGTTTCTGTTGCAGGTTTGTGTTGCCATGGTAAAGGAATGTGTCCCTTTAATAAGAAGTTCCTGCTTCTAAGCAGTCACAACACAATTAGTCTAGAATGGTATGTATATGTATAAAACCATAATTAGGTAACTTGGCACCGACTTATGGCTACAGGCGATATTTTGCTGAATTCTTTTAGGATTACTCCTAGTTCATTGCAAATTTTAAAATAGAGAACAAAGATAATATGTGCCACACACAAATTGTAGGAAATACAAGTCAACTTTGAGGTACATGTGCCGCTGAGTCTCTCCAGTTGGCCCTCCAGGACAGGAAGGTAGGCATGCTGCCCAAACCTCACCTACAGAAGTGAGCTCTAAGGTTGCCTGTTGGGGTTGTAGTGTCTAGTCCCTGGAAGGCTTCAAACAGAAGCCAAACAACCATCCCCAGGAATTATTGCAGCAGAGAGTTTTTATTTTGTTATATCAACTTACATCATCTTTGATGTTCAAAGCTAGTCTTCATATCTAGGTGGCAAGTTTGTGTGACCACTACTCTAACTACTAAAGTGATAACACTTGGTAAACCTAACTGAATATTTCAAGATTCAAGTGAGTAATTCCAGACTATATAAATTCTCTGAGAATACAGATAATAACATTTCCATGGTCTGAATACAGTTTTTGCCTTAAAGGTTTTGTTTTTACCCAAAACAGTCATTTTAAACTTTGATAACCAATTTAAAAGATGTAGGATACAATTATTCTCATCCACTGCTAATTTAAAGATTGTGATGGGAAATTAGGAGCCTTCAAAAATAATCTCTTTTGGCTCGGTAACTTCAGAGTTCATTCCGCCTGACCTTTTCCTAGTACTAAGCAAAAGCATATGCAAAGAATGTGCATATACAAAAATTCAATTGGAAGCTATTTGTGCTTGTTAGAATTTCAAAACAACCTTAAGGTTTAAAATTAAAACATTAGATCATGATTACCCATAGAATCTGGTACTCTGCAACCCATTAAAAAACATGTCTGTGAAACTTCATTCACAGAGAGAAATTCTCATGGTATATTCAATTGTTAGAAAAGGCTTAAAATCCATTACATTGGATTATCACAACTTTTGCTTTAGATTGTACAGATACATATTAATAGAGAAATCAATATAGATATTTCTTCCACCTTTTCCTTTTTACACACACGTGGACCAGAAAAAATAATGCTCCTTGAACTATGATGATGAAATTCCTTCTCAAATATGCTGAAAACTAAAAATATTGTGAAAAATATATGTGATCAACCTAACCTATCAAACCTCACACCTTGACAAGACAGTGCCCTGTAGTGTGAGTTGCTGATCTTCATGATCTTAGGCTGACTAGAAGGGGCGGTTCCTCACCATGACTTTGTGAGAGGCTATGATACTAAATATCACTAGCCTGAAAAGACACTGAAATTCAACATACTGATTCAACAGACTAATACTAATAGTAGATGGCATATCTTTTTTTTTTACCATGCTCAAAAAGTAGTGTAAGTAGAATCGCTATGAGCTGTAGACTGCCTGGGAGGAAAAATGTAACAAGGGTAATGTGATTGTCCTTTCTGTATTTTACAACATTCTTTTATTCTTCCATGATGTATAAGTATTTATATCATAAGGAAATTCTTGAGTGACATTCCCTTTTAAAGACTCTCCAAATAAATTCTTCTCGATTCCATGGCTATCCCTCTAAATCAATAAACACATTTTGAGGATTAAGTTGGACCAACCCTTAAAAGTATCCATTACTATTTCTTACTAGGTTTTTTATTTTTTATTTATTTTACATCCTGACCACAGTTTTACCTGCCCCCCCCCCATCCACTCCTCCTCTGTTTCTGTTCAGAAAGGGGCAGGCATCCCATGGTATCAGCAAACCTTGGCATAGAAAGTTGAGGTAAGACTAAGCACCTCCCCCTGTTTTTACGCTGGTCAAGGCAATCCAGTATAAGGAATAGGTTCTCAAGAGCCAGCCAAAGCATTAGGGAGAGCCCCTGCTCCCATGGTTAGGGAAGACCACACTACACAACTGTCACATAAATGTAGAGGGCTTTTTTAAAGGCTGTGTCTTGCTATATTACTATATAGTCTAAGCCTCATAGTTATCCTTCCCCAGTCTCCCAAACACACGACGATAGCCATATACCATCACATCTGGTTCTTTTACTACCTAACTTATTACTATTAAAAATGTAAGGTTGGTTGAAATGGAAACCTTATATTGTACATTTGGTGCACTGTTTAATTAAATATGGCTAACAGATGAATTCCTCTGATTAATTAATGCACTCACCACTTAAAGGTTCATATTACACAATGTGTAAAATGACAGCTGAGGGTTGTGAGAGGTGGTCAGGGATGAAAAGCACTTCTTGCTCTTGCAGAAGACCTAAGTTGAGTTCCATTACCCACACACGGCAGCTCACAGCTCTCTGTGGTTTCAGTTCCAGAGACTCCAATGTCTTCTTCTGGAGTCCCTTGATACCCACATTCATTTAACATGCCACACAAACACTTAAAAATAAATCTTGTTTAAAAGACAGTTGCTGTCTTGTTTCCTCTGTACCCGATGCCTCCCAGGCAGTCAATCAACTGACAGTGTTTTAAGGAAAGGATGAAGGACCATTGAATGTGATGTCATAAAGTTGGACTGGCTCAAACTACTTCTATAAAACTTACTTGACTTCTACCATGTCAGCACGTGTGAACTTTCCAGAACAGGACAGACACAGACACTGAAGTGGTTCCCAAAGTCCCAAACCAGAATAGTAACAGGAAGCTGTGCAGACTATCCGAAACAACACCATGAGAAATCCTATTTGGAAAGGACGTTGCCTTTGGCATCCCCAATTGCTCAGAACCACTTTGGGAGTAGGCGAGCCCATGCTGGAGCTGCCAGTTCTGAGGTCTCTGGTCCATGTGACCCATTCCAGTCTGTTGCCTGGCTTCCTGCCTTCCTTGTGGCCTTGCTTGCCTCTGCATCCCAGCTAGGGCTTCAGTAGCTGCTTACTGCTCACCCAGGACTAGCAGCGGGCTCACAGGGACAAACTACCAAATTACACAGATTTAGCAAACACATGTGGAAAAGAAAACATGCAGGGCAATTCGGTTTAGGCTGTAGCCCTTTGCTAAACAAAGTCAGTAAAAATAAGTTTCACAGGATCATTTACAGGGTTGGAGGGTTTGGGGAGTGTGAAGCTGCTTCCAGGAAAAAAAAAAACTCCACTAGTTTATAAGCTTACTGGGGGGAAAAAGGAATCAAAATCTATTCATAAACATCACTGAAAAAGTTAACAAAGTAGGTGTTGGGTTTATTTGTTTTAACAAAAGAAGATCCATAAAGTTCTATGATAAGGCTAAAGAAATCCTTGGGCTGAGTCACATCATTGGAACGCAAAGTTAGCATCATAAACTAACCTCAGAAAGAATCAAATCCTGGCTTGAGTAATAGGATCATCAGGCATCCTATTTTGACTCTGCAGGGTTTACCTTCATGATGCGAGCACGTTCTTTAAGCAGGAAGAAGTGACTTAGGACATTGTTTCTTTTTTTTTAAGCAGGAATGGTTTCCATCAGGGCTAGTAATTGTTGATAGGATAAAGATCACACACACACACAAAAAAAAAAAAAAAAGAGAGAGAGAGAGAGAGAGAGAGAGAAAGCCGACCTTCTCCAGGATGCATTAAAAAGTGCAAAGCCGCCGGGCGGTGGTGGCGCACAGCCTTTAATCCCAGCACTCAGGAGGCAGAGGCAGGCGGATCTCTGTGAGTTCGAGACCAGCCTGGTCTACAAGAGCTAGTTCCAGGACAGGCTCCAAAACCACAGAGAAACCCTGTCTCGAAAAAACCAAAAAAAAAAAAAAAAAGTGCAAAGCCTGGCTGCTAAGCCTGGCTGCTGTATGCAATTGATTTTGAAATCCTCATGACCAGAAGTCAGAAATACTGCGAGTTAATACACCATTCAGGGATAAAAAGCGCACTGGGTATCCAGAGATGCTCTCAAGGTGAAACTAACCCACATGAACAAACAAAGGAGCTACATCAGCTGTATCCGACACTGTCTTCCTATAAATTCTCCAGGACTTAACGTGACAGACTGGAAGCAAAGACACATGTTGCCTGCTCCAGTGCCTGCTGTGGCGGCTTTTAAATCCCTGCCTCCCTAGGAAGTGACCTCATAAGAAAATCTTATAACGTTGTCATGCAGGGAAATCCTCATAGCACTCGGGTTAATGTGCTTACACTGTACAGGAATATTTAATAAACGCCAAATCCTAAGGGGGCTTGATGCTAGCAGGGTCATGGAAGGAGTTCTCCTGGCGCACATCTGGGATGCTTCGTGGCATGTCTTGTAGTGAGTCACATGGCTTAATGGTTAAAATATAGAGCTAAAAGTTACAAAGGTTGGGGATCATATAGCAACTAGCTATTGACTGACGAACTGACCCTAGGTAAGTCATGACCCTGTAATACTTCAGCTAGCTGCTGAGTTGTAAAATTGAACACAAAGGCCAAGTTTTACCAAATCCAGATGCAGACCAGCTCTGTTCTTGTAGTACTAAGGGCAGTGGGGCTGCGTCCCCAACACCCCAGCCACCTGCTCGGCTATCTTATGCCCCGAAATAACAACACACAAACTGTATTCATTTAATCACTGCTTGGCCCATTCTCTTCTAGGCTAATTCTCACATATTAATTTAGCCCATTTCCAATCATCTGTGTGTAGCACCCCAAGGTGCGCTTACCGGGGAGATTCTAGCCTAGTCCATCCTGGGTCGGAGCTTCATCCCGGGAGCGGAGCATGGCGTCTCTCTCAGGCATCTGCTCCCGAGAGCGCTGTGGAGTCTCTGAGCTCACTTCCTCTTCCTCCCAGCGTTCTGTTCTGTTTACTCCTCCCTCCTATTCTCTAACCAATAAAATGGGCCAGGGCAGTTCCTTTATTAGCCAATGATTTTCCTCCATCATGTTCTGCAACTACAATCTCTCTTTTTTTTAATATGGCTCTCATGTGTCCTGTTTTGTTTTGGTCTTTTTCACTTATAGAAAGGCAATGGTATTCTGTATGTACTCTAAGATGCGGAAGGATAAAGTCTGAAAATATTAGCCCTGACTCAGCCACATCCTAATGTTCTTAGAACTGGCCACCTATGCTAGTCAGAGGAAGAACAACAGGTTGTGTGCTCAGGGTTTAAGCACAGAGTAAATTATCATTAGAATCATTCCCAGGGCTGCCTAAGACAGGAGTCACAGCAGAATCAGATATCACAGCACATAGGTTCCTGTGCCCCCTGCTTTGGCTCAACACTTTCTCCATTGTGGGTCCATAGCAAAGAGACAGACAGGTAATAGAAACCAGTGTCCGCCACTTAATACAACACAAGCTCTCGGAGCTAGCATTTGTTTAGTTCAGTGCCCTGGATCTACCACTGTTTTCCATTTCTCCCATCAGACGTGATGAAAATTATCCACTTCTGGGAGCAGAACGCTAGTATGCCTGCCCTCTTCTCCTCCCATCCCAGGTGCTGTTAGGGGACCAAAAGTTCCTCACACCCAAGCCTATTTATGTAAGCTAAGATTGTGATTACCTAAATTAAAGAACTATTATTGAAATCAGTGGAGAATGCAAAAAAAGAGAATTATTGTTCCTATTTCTAAAAACCCAAATGGTTGTTTTCAAACAATTCAATGGGGTTGTGTTAAATTCCATGAGGACTCTGCCTTCAAAATGCTCTGTGAGGATTTTTGAGCTCTCGCTCCATTTGAAAGGAAGGAATGGTTCGCCATAGTGGTTCTTTCTGGAAGAAAGACCATTAAGATTATAATCAGCCAACTAACTAATTTTTAAAAGGCCTCGGTGCCTAGGATGTAACTCAGTGGTATGTCACTTCTCTGGTGTGCGCAAGACCGTGGATTGGATGGCATCACTACAAAAACAGAAAGACTTTGGACTGATATCAAAAAACTACTGTCAAACAAAAAGATATGAGCATTTTAGGTTCAAATAATACCTGTGTGTGTAGCATACATATATATATATACATATACATACATATATGTATATGTATACATATATATACGTATACGTATATGTATATATATATACATATACGCTCACAGAAACCCATATGCATTTTAAATTTCAAATGATTATGTCCTGATTAACTTCTTAAATGTTTCATTATTTTCTAATTAGTAATGCCACTTTGTTAATTTCCTAATTAGTATTCAAATTACCAGTGGAAGACTAGGTGTATAGTTTGCTTCCATTCAAGTGTCACAGATGGTCAGTGGCCCTCGGAGATCTTACCCCAGCTCTGGGATGAGGTTCTTTCCCAGTACACTCATTCTTTAGCCATCATTGGAGCCAGGCGGCAGGGAGTGTGGCTCCTTGGGCGCCTAGGGCAATCAGAAAGCAGCTCTGCTACCAGCACGACCATATGAATGCAACAGCTTCCCATGCTCGGCATTCACTCCGGGCTAGTATTCGAGAACCAAGGCCAAACACTCCCGGATCCTGACTGCAAGGAAAGGTGCCCCAGCCCGTTCCAGTCCAGTCGGACCAAATGCCTCTAACTTCCCCTTTGCTGACTCCAAGCTATTGAAAGACCCCCGCAGTATAGACAAACAGCTAAGCAGCAGCAATGCCAGGCTTAAACTTTGGAGCAACGCAAGTAACATTAGAGCAGGGAAGTTCAACTTGAGAACAAGGGCGAAGCCAGGCAAGATATCTGCGGTCAGCCGGTCAGCCATCTGGCCCCAAGCGATAAGGAACCCGCAGCTGGCCTGCTCTAATGAGAACCTCCCGTTTGCTTAAGGAAACAGGATGCCTATAGTCAGCACATGTGCCCAACTTAGAATATCAGTAATTCACAGAAGAGACAACTCCCCCTATGAAAGATCCCAGCTTGGCTGCTGTAACGTCATTTCACAAAGCTTTTGATGAACGACTGTAAGTGCAGAGTAAGGTCAGGGTCCCTGGCTGCAAAACAGGATATTTATATCCATAGATTCGGGCAGGACATCAATTAACAGGATATCTGTTCCCATACATCTGTGCTGGGAGAGGAAAAACCACCTGTGCCCCTTGCCCCATTCCAACTGACCACTAACGATGCATTTGCTTCTGTAATCTGCTTCTGCTGCCCTCTTTCCTATAAAAAGACCTTCCCCCAGTCTACAGGCGCGCTTTGTCTTTCGAGAGACTAAGTCGCCCCAGGTACCTGTGTACTGAATAAAGCCTCTTGCTATTTGCATCCGAAGAGTGATCTCGCTGTTCCTTGGGAGGGTCTCCTCAGCCTGAAAGACTGCCCACCACTGGGGTCTTTCAGACACAAAGGCTTTTAGTGTAGCAGTTTTCCTAAAGGAGGGGCCAGGGATCAGGAGGAGGGACTGGAAGCGTGGTTAAGCTTCTGAGAAGTTATGTAACCTATTTTCCAGCAATCCATTAGAGAAGCCCGGTTTGGTGGTGTTGTGTGTCTGTGATCCTAGATCTGGGGAGCCCAAGACAGGAGGAGTGTGAGTTTGAAGCTAGCCACGGCTACACAAAGAGTTCCCAGGCCAACCTGGGAACACAATAAAACAAAACTCATTGGGCGACAGAAGGGTAAGAAGTAGGTATTAACTTTAATTTTCTAAGATTCTAGAATTGCCACACAGACATAGGTGTGACTCCCCAGGCTGCAATTTGATGGTTGGAGCCCACAAGGAATTGTCCAGCGCAGCAGCAGACTTACCCTGGAAGGTTGGGGTGGGGGTGTGCGTGACTAGAAAACACACCTGGCACATATTTAGCAATCACTCAATAAAAAAGTCACTGTCACTATTAGCAATAAATATTTGTTTCTTAAATCTTCCTCTCCCCTTCCTTTTTTCCCCCCTCTTTACTTTTTCCTTTCCTCTCTTTCTTCTTTTTTTCCCCTCTTACCGAGGTGATTTTGAAATGTGCAAAAAAAAAAAAATCAGTGGAGAAATAACAGAAACAACACAGGAGAAAAAAAAAAGCCACAAAATTGATATGAAGTTTGAATTGGAGGATAATGTATTGGCGTTTGAACAGACAGAACCAGAACCTAAGAGATGTGGTTGTTGGGGTGTGGGCAACCAAGTGTTGAAAAGGCATGTAGGTTAGACCACATTTTTTTTCAATGGAGGAGTCCTGAAGTTTAGGCCACACCTCAAGGTGAAGGTGATTAGGTATTACATTTAAAAAAAAATTGTGGCCAGGTGGTGGTGGTGTTCCCCTTTAATCCCAGCACTTGGCAGGCAGAGGCAAGAGAAACCATGTTTTGAAAAACAAAAAAGAAGCAAACAACAAAAACGAACAGCAAAAAATTGTTATTGTTTCTCAGGTGCTGCTCTCCTTTACTGTGTGTGTATGTGTACCTTACGTGTGTTGCCCTTGCCTGTGCACTCACTTGCGGAGGCTGGAGGTTGACCTCAGGTGTCCTCCTCTATAGCTTCACAAGCTTCCAGGCTCTGCCTGTCTCAGCTCCCCAGGGCTGGTATTACAGGATACACTGCTGGGCTTATCTGAAGCTTGATCCTCAAGCTAGTACCCAAAGCAGTTTACTCAATGAGCCATCCATTCCAACCTCACATAGTTTCTGGGACAAGGTTTTGCCTTGCCTAGGGGCTTGCCTAGACTCACGGCAAGAAAGCCTCCAGGATTCTGTCTCTGCTGCCCCAGAGCCAGTTTCTAAGTTGTCTTCAAGTTCTCTGCCTGCTGGTCACCTCCCCAGCGAGGCTTCCCATTTTACATTTTAAAACGGACACAAGGAGAGGAGCCACTTAGCTGAGCAGGCACAGCCTGTACACAGCTTTGTACCTTTCAGATTTAACCTATTGAGTTAAACAATCAGTTAATTTACAAAGAAGCATTTAAAGTCACCTGGCGAAGATTTAGCAGAGTTGAAGGAACAAAAAGATGATGATGTGAATGGGAGAAACTGGCCGAGGACAGACAAACTGTTTCTGCAGGAAAAAGAGAAGGTAGCTTGGGGCTGTGGGTGGGGGGGACCTACTGGGACTTACTGTCCTTTTAGGAGCTGAAACAATGTATTTATGGAGAGGAAGAATTTGTCTAATAAACCTCGCTTACTCACTGCCAGTGATTATTGTTTATTTTAAATAACACTGGACGGCTCTACGATCCGGTTTCTGGGTAATGTTTTCTCACAAGTTCCACCCTTCTGCTCCTCCAAAGCCCTCTCGGGTTTGGCAGCTTTCCTTTTCACTTGATTTGCACAAACTGCCAAGCACGCCAAGAAGATTTAACCTAGTAATTACATCGAAAGAGATTTAGGACTACAAAGACGTGGCATGAAACTCAAGAGGTTTAGTGTCGCCATAAAAGGATCCTAACTGTACAGTGCTTCCTGCGCCCTGGCTACTTTACAGCCCCAGCTGGACGCAGGAAATAAAGTTTTACAAACACAACTCGTTGATTTGTTTAACCTCTCTCTCTACAATGGAACACAGTACATGAACACTTTTAGACGCCTGAGTGTAGATGGCTTCCTTTAAGCCAAGGAGTCCCACAGGCAGCGAGCCAAGTTCTTCTTAATACGTCGTGGGGACCCGGGCCACCTGGGCTTAGGAGCTGCCTCCGAGGACTGATAGGGATGCTAAGGGCTCGGCGGGGTCCGCCCTCCCGTGGCCTCTGCTTCCGGGATCCAGGAGAGGCCTGGCTGGTCGCTGGCGCCAGGTCGGACCGTGAAGGAAAAGGCAGAGGAAGATGACAGCGGAGTCCGACACCGCTCCGGACCTCCAGTCCCTGACCCGAGTGACACCACGACGGCTGGAAGCCCCGCAGTCCGCCGGGGTTGGAGGCGGCCAGCCACGCCCCTCGCTCGCTCCGCTTCCGGCACCCCGGCCCGCCCCGCGGCGGCACTGCCACATCCTCCGGTGACGTCAGCGCGCGCCGCCATATTGGGAAGCGCCGCCGCCGCCGCCGCCGCCGCCGCCGCCGCCGCCGCCGCCTCCGCTCGGGATCCTGGGCTGTGTGGGGCCACGACCGCGGGCGGAAGGCACCCTTGTGTACCCCGCCGACTCCCGGCCCGCCGGCTTCGCCCAGCCCCGGCTCCTCATGACCGCCTTCGGCCCCGCAGCCCACGGACATCGCCCCAGCGCCGAGGATTAACACGGAAGCACCTGGGGCCGGGGCGGTGAGGGAGAGCCGGCCGGTCCCGCGACCCTGTCGGTCCGGCGCGGCGCTTCGGCCGGAGTCATGACCTCGCTGACCCAGCGGAGCTCGGGCCTGGTGCAGCGGCGCACCGAGGCCTCCCGGAACGCTGCCGACAAGGAGCGGGCGGCGGGAGGCGGCGGCGGCAGCGGCGAGGACGAGGCGCAGAGCCGCCGCGACGAGCAGGACGACGACGACAAGGGCGACTCCAAGGAAACGCGGCTGACCCTGATGGAGGAGGTGCTCCTGCTGGGCCTCAAGGACCGAGAGGTGCGGGCGGACGGGCGAGCCGGGCGGGGTGGCGGCGGGGGCGCGGGCTCCAGGTGGGCCCCGGTGGGCGCCGGCCGAGGCCGCACCTGCCCCTGGCTCGGGAACCCAGTGGCCCGGAGCGCCCAACTTGTCCCGAGGAGTGTGGGGGTCAGCCCCGTCCGGCGGGGCCCTGTGCGTTCCGGATCCTCCCGGTACCGACCCCGAGTGCTTGGATGTCCTCTTCCTCCGCTCACAAGCACTCTTCCTTTTGAAATCTTGGCCGTCTTTGCCTTGCTTTCTTTCGCAAACGATTGCAGTTCCGACCTGAGACAGCTCGGTACACCCAAAGTCTCGGAGCCCCCCAGCGCTCCCAACTATTGAGTCTTGCTGTTGGAGCTACTTGCTGCCGGCCCCTTTTTATGTAAAACTTCAGTTACTCTGTGCCGTTGAGAATTAGCAAAGTTATTTTACTGGGTCTTGTTTAAAAAGTCAACGAAAATTGCTTTAAAACCGAGGAAGTAACTTTTTGGGTGAACTCGGTGTGAGAGAGAGATGAGTTAGGATTGCGGTTCGTTTATCCGTCGTTGCCCTTAGTTTTGCCATTTTAAGGGAGGGCTTTGTCGTGAAGTGCTGGGAATACCGGGTTTGTAATTTGATGAAAGGCCGCAAAGATTTAGATAGGCTTAAATTGTATTCTGACTTTTGGAAGGGTCGTTCGCGCTCCACCCGCCACCCCCCCCCCCCCCCAACCCAGAAATTTTACAGAGAAGTTGAAAACATGCTAGTGACCGTCTCTTTCCAACATCTGGACTCTGTAGTTAACGTTTCACCTTATTACATACCCATGCTTTAAAGGAAGCGGTTATTTTTAAAGACAGACTTGCAGGTTTGGATATTTCATAAATCATGTATGATGAGGTGGCCCGGAAGCTTGTTTCGTTTCAGTATGGAAACTCTAGACAACACATTTTGCGAGTCAGACAGGTGTAAGTTTTTAGAATTCAGAAAGGACAGCAGAAAAACTCCAGTTCATACCTATAAAAAAAAAGTTTTTAGTTCCCCAAACTTATCAGCGGTAGAAAGATGAGTTGTTTTTTTTTTCCCCCTCCTGGACTGTTTGTGTTCCCCGGATATTAAACTGTCCAGGGAAGTGAGTCTTGATGGAAATGGTCACGTGCCTCACTAGTAGTCATCTTGAAGACAATTGATGGCACTTGAAGACACTTGACTGTAAAGGGGCACACTACCTGTTTAATTACAGTTACTGTGAGGAAAGCAGGTGACCTGTGTTTTCTTTTTGTTGTGCGATTTAGAAGCTAGGTGCTAGTGCCGTAGTAACGCGATTTTAGAAGTATTCATTTAGAAAATATTAAGATTGAGAAAGTAGGCTTCTCAGTACTGCACATTGTTCTTTACTCCCCTTCCTCCTCTGGAACAAAACAGATTATAAGACATTTTTAGAAAATATAAGAAAAGCAAAAAAGAAAAAAAGACTGTATTTCAGGGTTAACATTTTGATTCCATATGGATAGAACTCCGTAAAGCTAAAACTTAACAAAACCTCCTTTTTGATGTTGTCACACTGAGCCATAATGGTGAGAAAGCACCTTTTATTTTAGAGGCATTACTCTGAATGTTTAAGCTAAAGCTGTCAACACTTTTCTGTGATTGGTTCCCATGAAGATAATTGGAAGAATTTGTTGAAATTTAATGATATTGCAACATATACATAGTTTGTTTTTTTTTTTTGAAGTTCTTTGATGCCAGGTAGTTGAAACCATCTGTTGTGATTATTTCGCATAAATAGTCTACTTCATAAGTTATGACCAAGATTCAGCCAGACTCTTAGCTAATCTTTAGCTTTTTTTTTTTTTTTTTTTTTTTTTGAGACGGTTTCTCTGTGTTGTTTTGGAGCCTGTCCTTGAACTAGCTCTTGTAGGCCAGGCTGACCTCAAACTCAGAGATCCGTGTGCTTCTGCCTTCGTGTGCTGGGATTAAAGATGTGCACCACTACTGCCTGACTTTTTTTGCTTGTTTAAAAAAATATAGGCAAGTCCAAGAAGTGATAGTGTGCAGGAGGCTAGGATTTTGCATTGTCTTCTTGGTTTTAGAGATTCTCTTGTATATATTTCTTCTTCTCATTGAATATACACATACCAGAACTATAAACTATCCATTCTTTTGGGGAGGTTCTCCCTTGCCCTTTTTGTTTTTAAAAGACAAAGGTCTTGGTGTGTACTGTAGGTTGACTTCCAACTCCTGGTTTCCTGCCTCTGTTTCCCTGGTGCTAGAGTCATAGACATACTTTATATTCCTTTTCAAGGACCAGGAGTTTTCTTACCTTGTCCCTAGGCACTTAAGCCTGTATTAGATTTCAGTTTGTTAAATTTGTTATTTACTAAAGTTTTAGGGGCTGGGAATATGACTTAGAAGGTAGAGAGTTCTGAATTTGATTCCCAGCTCTGCACAAACAGCTCGGTGGTTTATGCCTATAATCCCAGCAAGAATATCAGAAGTTCAGGGACATCTTCACCTACATAGTAAGTTGGAGTGTAGTAAGAGGATGGGCTACACAAATACAGAAGGACCTCCTACACCATTGGAGGTCAGTCTGAGCTATATGAGAAACCAGTTGGCTTTAGACTGCTTAAACAGAACTTGTTTAAAGACCTTATTAGGTCTTAAACTCAGGACAAATGGCTAACTGGGGTACCTATCAAAGCGGGTTTTGGCTGCCTGACTCTGTCAACATCACCAGTAACTGCCTGTTACAGAGTCCTAACTCCTCAGCACTTCCTACCCAGTCCCCAACCCTCAACCTTTCCAGCCCTTGAGCTTCATGTACTACTGCTCTTTCTATATAACCCAGCCATTTGGGCTATTTGGTCTCTTGGCCGCTTGCTCCTTTTGACTTCTGGTTCTTCTCCCAGGGGATCTCCTCACTCCTCTTACATGGCCAGGTTCAGTCTGGACCCTTCCACATGCCCCTGCCTGTTTTTATCTACAATAAACCTTTCCTCAACCTATACCTAGCAACAGCATTCAGTCCTGACAATTGATTTTTTTTTTTTAATTCAAGTTGGCATTTCAGTTTTTTTCTTTCCTTGAAACACCTGTACCTGGGACTCTTTAAGGGGTTCTGGCACTACGTCTGGGTGAAGCGTATGGTATTTAGAAGCCACTCACTACTAGAGTGTCAGATAGGTTCACCCATGAGGTCAAATTAAGTAATTAGCAGGATTTCTTTGAATGGTGTGGGGCAGAACAAGTGGTAGGTATTTTTCTTTCCGTTATTTATTTGTGCTTTTCCATAGATGCATCTACTAGAGTAATTTCAGCGTACTTCAATAAGAATTACCTTAAATAACCAAAATTATAATTTTTCTTTTGTTTTAGAAGATTAAATTCAAGGGCCTCACACATACTGTACCACCACTAACTTTTGAGTTACTTTATTGTGACAGATCTAAATACTTGAGGTTGGATTTGATCATTTCATTTCCTTAGCTATTTAAAGATTTACTTATTTTTCTTTTACGTGTATGACTGAGTGTTTTGCCCACGCTTGTGTGTATGCACATCTAGAGTGTGTTCTTGATGCCTGAAGAGTCCAGAAGAGGGCATCAGATCTCCTAGTTACAGATGATTGTAGGCTGCTCTCTGGGTCCTTAAAATTGAACCTGGGTCTTCTGGAAGAGTGGCCACCAGTGCTCTTAACTACTGAGCTATCTCTCCAGCCCAAATTTGACTATTTAAAATGTCCAGTTTAATTTGGGAAGATAGCAGGGTTGGTAAAGTGCTCGCCACAAAATACAAGGTTCTGAGTTTACTACCCAGCACTCAAGTAAAAAGCTGGGAGTGGTGTTGCAAGGTTAGGCAGAGACAGTGCCTCATTGCAGCCCCTGAACCAGCCATCCTCCAAGCTCCAGACCAGTGTGAGACACTGTCTGAGAAAACAAGGTGGTTGGCATCTGACGGTAACACTGAAGTGACCTCTGGCCTCTACATGCACACATACCTGCACATACAGTAAAAGAAGAAAAAGGTATGCCTGTTGAATATAAGTGAGGCTTTGTAGTCTTGTAGTCTTCCTTTGCTTTACATACTTGTAAAGTTTCACAATTTTCATAAAAAGTGGGAAAATGGTCACTTCTAATGCTTTAGATTGTGCTTTTGTGATTCTTACTGTTTACTAGAATAAACTTCTCTTACACTTTTCGTTTTGTCTTGCTGGGGGAGGGGTGGGATTCTCCGTTGTGTTTAGCCCCAGAGTTGCTCCTTCTTTCCTTTCTTCCTTCCTGTCCTCCCCTCCCCTCCCCTCCCCTCCCCTCCCCTCCCCTCCCCTCCCCTCCCCTCCCTTCCTTTCATTTTGAGACAGGGTCTCTCTACATAGTCCTGGCTATCCTGGAACTCTGTAGATCAGTCTGGCCTTGAACTCACAGAGATCCTTCAGCTTCTGCCTCCCGAGTACTGGGACTAAATAAATTTGGGTGCTGCAAGGATTGCTTCACTTTGTTTTCTTGAACCCTCTCTGGATCCTCCTGCCTCTGCCTCTCAAATGTTAGGGTTATTGACAGCTTTAGGAGAGCTTCTTATTGAAGTGTCTTCTGTTCTTTTGCGCTGTAGCTAGACTTGTCCAGGCAGTGGTTCTCCCCAGAGACTTTGGAGGAAAAAGTCTTGGGGAGGGGGTGGTATTCTGTAGACCCTTCAGAACAGTGTATTCTTGTGTGTATCGTGTTCTCAAACATGGTTCTTTGAGTTTTCTTCCTGATCTTCTGGTGCTGTCTTTTTCTGCGGTCATTTTATTTTTGTTTTTTAGTCACCTGATTTTCTAAGTTTTAATAGCCTTTAGTAACATCCCCTTTAAAGACAGCATGTCTAATGCTTAGAAGAACTCTATTGTAGTAACTCTTGAAATAAGTAGTGATTAGCTGTATTTGGAGAAAAGATGGTAATTGGCAGACCTCAAATTTATTGTATAGCCTGGGCAGTTCTTGAATCTGAGGACTGTTCTTGAATTTGTGATCCGCCCCCTCCCTACCTTCCTAGGATTGTGATGACAAGGTGTGCGGCCAGGCTTAGTTTGGAAGTTTATAAGATGGAACTGACTTTGTGTGGTTTTCACAGTGTCCAAAAATGAGTTCTTTTTGAAATGAATCCTTGGGATACAGTACTCACTTACCAAGATCTATAACTGTTTTGTAAAAATAAAAATTACCTCTATATATACAATTAATGTATAACAGCTCTACTCTCAAATCTATAAGCCAGTAGTTATTCATCATATTTTCAGAACTTCAAGATGTGCTAAAAGTTGGTAGTAATTAAAAATTTAGTAAAATAATTTTGCATTTTATGATTCCTTTTTTTCTCTTCTCTCTCCCTCCCCTTCTTCTCCCCTTCTTCCAAGGCAAGTGGATCTCCCACCTCCTCTCCAGTGCTCCCTTTCTCCCTCCCTCCCTTTTGGTCTTTTGAGACAGGGTTTCTCTGTATCTCTGGCTGTCCTGGAACTCATTCTGTAAATCAGGCTGGCATCGAACTCGCAGAGATCTGCCTGCCTCTGCCTTCCTGAGTGCTAGTGTTAAAGGTGTATGCCACCACTGCCTGGCTATGATTTCTTTTCTAATACTAATTATATTCCCTTGATATTTTTGAAGGGTTTGCATTTTCATCTCTTTAAGTCAAGTATGAAGTTTATAGCCTATATGAAAAATAAGCAGGAAAGAGTGCAGCCTGTTAGCACACTGTGCTGTTGCAGGGTAACCTTGTATATACACTACAGTATTATAATGTAGCGTGCTCTAACATACACAGACTTAAAGAAAACAGGATATTTCTCTTCTTTCATAAGCTGCAGAGTTGCAGTACAGCTAATGGGGCCTGGGAGATGGCTCAGGGTAAAGTGCTGGCAGTGCCAGTGGAGGATCTCAGTTTGGATAGCCCCAGCATGCGCTCATAGAGTTGGGTCTGGGCAAGGCCCTTCTGTAATTCTAGTGCTCCTGAATCAAGATGGGTGCTAGACACAGGAGTATCCCTGGAAGCTTACAGGCTAAGTAGCCTGGTGTGTTCAGCAATGAACAACAAAAACCTTGTCTCAAGAAAGGTGGGAAGGGGTCCAGTGAAGATGGATCAGTTGATAAAGGCCTTTGCCACCAAGCCTGATTTTGACCAAATGATAGAACAGAACTAACTCCACCAAGTTGTGCT
This sequence comes from Microtus oregoni, assembly GCF_018167655.1. Lineage (NCBI taxonomy): Eukaryota > Metazoa > Chordata > Mammalia > Rodentia > Cricetidae > Microtus > Microtus oregoni. The sequence continues at coordinate 1,360,940 of NW_024543207.1, forward strand.
CTGACCTACAATAAAGTGGTGTGTGTTAATGTGTGTCCCCTGAAAATAATAAATAAATATGATGAGATCTGAGTGATAGACAGCAAGGACTGACATTTGAGGTTGGTCCTGGAACTACACAAACGGTGGACAGTCACATTCACTTGTGTATGCATGCATGAGGTAGGAGTAGAAAACAGTAAAGTGGCACTGTCTTTCCTCTTCCTATTTTGATGGTGCTGGGGATTTAACCCAGGGCCTTGCACCTGCTAAGCAAGCAGCACTCTGCAGCCAAACTACATATTCATGCCTAAAGTTAATTTATTTTTAAACTTAAGTTATATTTGGTTTACTTGGTTTATTAGAGAAAGTGTTTAGTTGGCATCAACAGATGTAGTTTAGAAATTTTGCTTGTACAGTTGACTTATCTCACCTTGACCTATACCCGTGACTCAGTAAATATTCTTTTTTTTTTTACCCATTGACCAGATTTATTATCCATTGAGTTTGATTTTTTAGGTTTAATCCTTAATAAAATAATTTATATTAGTATCTGAGATTCTTTAAGCTTTCTCATGGAGAAAAAGAAATCCAGGCAGCAGCTAGAGCTGCAACATAGTTTTCTTCTGCTGATCCTTGGGCATTCTGTTATGTGACTGAGTGATATCAATAAGGGTAGCTATACAGTGGCCAGGCTGGTTCCCCCACACCCCTTTTGAGACAGAGTCTTAACTACATAGCCCTGCTTGGCCTAGAACTCACTAAGTGGAACAGCTCTGCCTCCCAGGATCTGGGATCAACGGTGTGCACCACCGCGCCTGGCTAACCTCCTCTAGGTCAAGAGTTATGATCTTTGACCCACTGCTCAATCCACTTTGAGATCTGGTTGATGTTATTATCCTCTAGCTGCTCTGGTTCATTACTGGGCAGCTGGTGCACAATTTCTTCTCTGTAAGATGCTCTGGCTTCTTCATAAAGAATTTGGAAAATCTCACACTGAATGTTGTCTTGTAGTTTCTTCGCATTATAACCCCGTGTTTCAAGTCTTTTGTACAGTATACTATTATCTGTTCTCAACACAAAAACTATATGAAACAAGTGTTCAGGAAAGAAATCACAACCATGGTAATCAACGATAACGCCGCCTTCGCTCATCTGACTCTCTAACTCATCAACGACTCGATCTTCATCTAAAATGGGACAACCGTACTCTTCATCGTAGCCGTCATACAACTGCCCTTCTTGAGCTAAATCACCCACATTAACGTACTTCAGTCCTGATCTTGACGCAAGTTCTTTGCCTAGTGTGGTTTTTCCAACCCTGGGTGTACCGGTGAGCAGGATGTTCGGAAGCTTCATAGTCCTCCTTCCCAGGCCGCCAGCGCCTCGGCTCCCTCAGTAAATATTCTAAGTAAATCATACACTTAACACAAAATTATTCCCAAGAGAATGAATACTGATCTTGAAGGTGGTGCTGGAAAAACTTCATGTTTAAAGCTTAGCCATCCAGCATGTAAATTTAGTGTGTAGCTCACCTTATGGTTCATGAGGGAAGAGATAGTGGGGACAATGGAAACTGGCCAGGGGACAGTAAAATAAGTCTTACGCGAGTTTGCACTTAAGTCACTTGAGAAACTTTTTGTTTTGTTTTGTTTTTTGGTGTATGTGGTGAGATTGGCTCCCAGAGCCTTGGCATCCTACCTGAATCATCTGAGTGAGCTACATCCCTAGTCCTAGAAAGGGGCAATGGGGACATGTCTGGCCACTTAGGAGGCTGATGCAGGGGGACTACTGATTTCACCAGTTGGAGGCTAGTCTGTGCAATACAATGAGCTTCTTTCTCAAAGAACAACAAACTTTATTGAGAGGAATTTTATTTATAACAGAATTTGGCTGAGATTAGTAGGTTGAGGAACACTTTAGCATATACACTACAGAAAATTATGAGTTAAAATTTTAAGGAAAAAAGTTATTTTAGGTGACCATGTGAAGAGAACATGTATCTGTCCACCCTTGGCTTTTTGAGAAAGACTAGAGATTCAAGGGCTTACGTGTCGGCTGCTGGTGGTTACTGTCACCATTTCTTGGTTGGGACTGAAAGAACGTAGGGCCTTGTGCCTGCTATACATATTCTTAAGGGTTTTACCTTCAAGTGACAGCCCTTACCCTAAATCCATTTTCTTTTTCACTTAAAGATTTATGTGTAAGTGTTTTGCTTCCGTGTGTGTAAGTGCACCCTTCCCACCTCCCTACTTCCCAGCCATAATTGACCCTCAGGATCTACCGAGTCTTCCTCCTGTCTTCTGTGTCCTCCCCCTTCTCATCCTCTCGGGTATCTCCAGGCTGGGCCCTGCGTGTACCTGGACTGCTCTGCAAACCTTCTCCATGCCTCTTTTTCATCTGTTTCTCTCCAATCTGGTCACCTTTCTGTAGGTGGGGTCTTTCTAAAATGCCACTTACCACGTTTTGTTTTTAGCAAGAAAAATGAGAAAATTTATTCAGGAAGGCTATACTTCTAAGCCAGGGTCGTTTATTAGAAGCTATACTTGCAAGCAGGAAAGCAAGTTGGAGAAGAGAGGAAGAGTGCATTCTGCAGCCTGCAGCCCCTCTGCAGGAAGTGTTGGGCCTCTGCTGCTTTCCTAGGGCAGGGCTTTTTGACTTCTTGCAGAGCACAGCTCTCTGGCTCATTTCATAGCTTGGGTGTTTTTTGGTTCCGTATATGACTTTGTGGACGCAGAACATCACTCATTAACATCTCATAACTCCACCCAGGGCTATGTGGTTGACTCCTAAACATTCTAGCACGCCCCTGTGCCTATGCCTGTGTTATGAGCCAGTCTCAGTCAAAGGTTTCCAGTCTTCCCCTTTGCCAAGTTGTTTTTTGTCACATGTTAGTTCTGCAGTCTTTGACTAAAGCTTTCTGGACCTTACTGCCCCCACTATTCTGCCCCCACTCTTTCCTGAGAACTGTGGTTACAGAAGTTTTTGGGGTGTTGGTGTTGGTGAGTATGTTTGTTTGTCTGTGTGTATGTACGTGTGCATATGTGAGTGTGTGTGTGTGTACGTGTGTGTATGTGTTTGTCTGTGTGCATATACATGTGAATGTGTGAGTGTTTGTGCATGTGTTTATGGGTGTGTGCACGCATGTGTGGGTGTGTGCTGAAGGACCAGTCTGTCTTCTGTAATGACTTCCGTGTTATTTAGGGCTGTTGTCCTAAATTTATCTTATAGGGTAAGAGTTTAAGAGAAGCAATCTGGATCCCCTGTAGTAGAACCTGGCTGGAATCCCTGTAGCACAAGCAATTTAAGATGGAACTGCTATCATTTGTTTTCTGATCCATGCAGCAAAATACCTGGCAAAATCTACTTAAGGAGGACAGGGTTTATTTTGGCTGTTTGAGGATACAGTCCATCAAGGAGGGGACTTAGAGGGAAGGCGTGACTGCAGGAGCTGGAGGCAGTCCGTCTGCAGCATCCACAGTCCAGACACAGAGAGCAGGGAATGCTGCTGCTCAGCTCCTTTTCATTCAGTTCAGGACTCCAGCCACACTGAGGACGAATCTTCCTGCCTTAACTAGCCTATTCCAGAACTTCGCAGATGTGCCTAGAGACTCATTTCTGTGTGATTCTAAACCATGTTAGGCTGACAAGTCAGATTAAGCACAACACTGCTGTATTGCTTTCATTCTGAAAAGAGGTTTGAGACTGATTACAAATTCACAGCTCTAGAGAGTCCCTTCTGGGTTCCCGGACTGGGTCCCTGGGGCTGGGTTCACTGGTTTTACCCTCCTTTCTGGCTCACTAGCTGATAACAGTGGATTTTGAGGGGCGCCCAGTGGTACCCAGGTTCTTTCATTTCAAGAAGAAAGAATTGGACAGAGACACAGAGATACTGGGCAAGAGAATTTATTCAAATGGGATGGAATTCCAAGCAAGGTTCACTTATTAGAAGACACATTTTCTTTTATTTCTGTACATAATTTACATATGAGTTTAAATTTAATGAAAACCTTGAACAGTTTCAGCTGTACTTCCAGTTATCACTGTGGTGTTCCTTTCTGGTTTGAGTTGTATTTTAGACTGTAGTAGACTCACAACATTTCTCCCTCCCCTTTCTTCCCTCCAAACCCTCCTATCTACCCCTCCTGCCCACCTTCAAATTCAGGGCCTTCTTTCTCACTAATTGATATCACATGCATATATGTACATGTACATACATATACGTTCCTAAATATAGCCCGCTCAGTATGGATAATGATACTTGCATGTATATTTTCAGGGCTGACTGGCCCTGTACTGGCGTGCTCTTCCCTGGAGACAACCACTCCTCCCAGATCTCCTCAGTTACCTACAGCTCTTTGTAGGGCTGAGGCCTCTTGGACTTTTCCTCATCCATTTTGGCATGCCCATTGGTGCGGTTCTTGTTCATCTCATGCTTGGCAGACATGTTGGTGAGTCCTTATGGGTGTAGCTTCTGGCATTACTAGGAGACACAGTCTCACAGTGAACTCTCTGATCCTCCAGCTCTTAACATCTTTCCACCCTCTCTTCCTCAATGTTCCCTGAGCTGTTGCCAGGCTTATCAGGTGTTATCATGACCACCAGCTCCCAAATAATGACACGGAACTTCTTATTAATAATGAAATCTCAGCTTTAGCTTAGGCTCATCCCAAATTAGCTCTTATAACTTAAATTAACCCGTTTATATTAATCTATGTTCTGCCACATGGCTTGTTACCTCTCCTCCATACATCTGACCCCCTCCATGTCTCACTGGCATCTCTGAGTACCTAAGATTCTTCCCCTGTACCGATTTAGAGGATTCTTCATCTGGACCTGGCTTTCCTATGTGTCTGCAGCAGTCTCTGACCACGTGAGCCAAACCTTTAGTGGCCCTGCTTAGCACATGATCCTGGCAGCTGGCTCTGCTCTGCCATGGGTCAGTGAGAGCTGAGCTTCATGCCCCTGGGCCCCTGCTGGGAGCCACATTTAACCACCCCAGCTCTACAGAGTTGCTGGTTTCATGCTATGAAAGGTGTTTCTATCTAAGTTTCCCATTCTTTCTAGTAGAGTGCCATTCAAGTGCTTAGCTGCATAGCAGGGCCTCTTAAAGGAGCCACACCTCTATATGTCCGCAAACAGTGGCCTCTGTGTCCTGGACTTTTCTCAGCTTTCTCAGACCCTATTTTTGCATATACAGGCCGGACCTCCACATGTACCAATCTTCCTCATCGAACTCCCCAAATAATTACAGAGACTAATTACAAATTATGAAAGCTTGGCCTTTAGCTTAGGCTTATCCCCAACTAACTCTTAAAACTGTTTGTTGTTGTTTGTTTGCTTGTCTGTTTTTCAAGACAGGGTTTCTCTGTAGCTTTGGAGCCTTTCCTGGAACTTGCTCTGTAGACCAGTCAGGCCTCAAACTTACAGAGATCCACCTGTCTCTGTCTCCTGAGTGCAGGGATTAAAAGTGTGTGCCACCACCACCTGGTTTTAGCTCTTATAACTTAAATTAGCCTGTTTCTAATAATGTACATTTTACCACATGGCTTTTTACCTTTCCTCCACTCCATATGTCCAACTCCCTCTGTGTGTCAATCACTGGCGTCTCTTGTCACACCCAGATTCTAACCCCTGAGTTCCTTTCTCTGCCTGGAAGACCCACTTATTCTCTCCTGCCTGCCTGGCTATTGGCCAGTCAGCTCTTTATTAAGCTACTCAAGTGCCTTAGACAGGTGAGGCAAAAGACAGACACAGCTTCACATAGCATGAACAAATATCCCGCAACACTGAACCTTAGGTGCAAGAGTGTTTTCTGGATGTATCCACTGGGCTCCACCACTCTATATTTTGATTGGTTGTGGTTTTTTGTAATGATCTCCACCTGTTGCAAAGAGAGGTTTCCTTGATGGGGTGAATACTACACTTATCTGTGGGCATAAGGACAAATGGTTATAGATTATTGTTAGGGATTATGAAAAAAGACATTTTTCCATGGAAGCAACCAGAGCAGAGAGAATTTAGCGCCTTCTGATTGCCCTTAGAGTGATGTGGGATTCCTCTCTCTATGCTATGATTACTATTGATTAATAAAGAATCTACTTTAGGCCTATGGCAGGGCAGAATAGAGCTGGGCAGGGCAGACTAGGCTGAATGCTAAGAGAAAAAAGACAGAGTCAGAAGAAGCCATGGAGCCCTGCCGGAGACAGATAGTGGATGGAAACTTGCCCGTAAGCCACAGCCACATGGTGATACACAGATTAATAGAAATGGGTTAAATTAAGATGTAAGAGGTAGCCAATAAGAAGCTAGAGCTAATAGGCCAAGCAGTGATTTAATTAATATAGTTTCTGTGTGATTATTTTGGGTCTGAGTGGCTGGGAAACAAACAAGCAGCATCCTACAACATTAAAGTTGTGAGCTCCCTTTTGGGGCCATCATTACTAGCCCTGTCTGCCTTCACGTAATGAAAGCAATGCCCAGAGTCTTGAGAAAGGTTCCCAGGTCAGAAACTATCTATGTGCTACTCAGCTGCCAGCCATGAGGTTTATAGAGTGCAGCCTCCAGGGAAGGCAAGTCAGGAAGCCTGGGACCCTCCTGGGTACTTCACCATAACTTTTATATTAACATAATACTAATTTCATAAATACTGATCCACCATGACACTCCGCCCAGGCTTATACTGGTGTCTTTTCTCTTACAGTACCGATAAGGGACTTAGAAATACCCATTTGCTAACTCAATATTACAGATAAATATTTGAATACCTTTTTTTTTTTCAAGACAGAGTTTCTCTGTAGCTTTGGAGCCTGTCCTGGAACTAGCTCTTGTAGACCAGGCTGGCCTTGACCTCACAGAGATCCACCTGCCTCTGCCTCCCGAGTGCCGGGGTTAAAGGCGTGCGCCACCACTGCCTGACAAATATTTGAATATATTTAAAGGACTCTTGTGTAATGTGCACAGCCCAGTACCTGTTACAGCTAAGCAGTCAAGTTTGTTAAGCAGCTAAGGGGGTGCTTAGAAAATGTTGACATTTTCTCTCTAGAGCCACTTCCCTCTGTTTGCGTAAATGGTGAAGAAGAAAAGAAAACACTGGCTTTTTACCAGTGACATATTTCCCAAGGAAGCTGCATTATACAGGGTCTTTTCCTCTCTCCCACTTGACAGAGATAAATGTTGCCTCTCTGTGTTGACCAACTTTCTTCTTTCCTATTAATTACATCACAGATCTTATTCTTAGAAATGGAAAGAGCTAAGTGGAGTTGTTTCTTGCACTCATACCCACGTAGTTGGATCCCGATCAAAGACATTAATTACCATGGGCAATACTTACATTTTGAAGGATGTTGACATAGAAATGCCTACAGTATAATCTGTAAGTGATAAGGGCATGGGCTTTAAAAATCACACCAAACAAAAATCATGATTTCATTTATGCTTATCTGTAGGAAAGTGGAAGAAAAAAAATATTTCAAAATGTCAAGCTGTTATCACAAAGCAAAGGTATTCCTGTCTGGCTTTCAGCAACTTCTTCTCTTTTGTTCTATTACTTTCTGTGTATGGGTGTTTTGCCTGCATGTGTGGTTTGTGCTCCATTTATCAAAAAACCAGAAGAGGGAATTGGGTCTCTTGGAACTGGAGTCACAGAGGGTTGCAAGCCATCACGCGGGTACTGAGCATCACATTTGGGTCCTCTGGGAGATCAGCCAGTGCTCCTATAGGAGCATCACATTTGGGTCCTCTGGGAGATCAGCCAGTGCTCCTAACCATCTCTCCAGTGCCCCGGCAGCCTCTTCAGACAGTTTCAAAACTGTTCTTCCTTTCTACAGTGAAGCCAGGAATTACTTACATTTCCCTCTACCTCTTTGACTTCAAGAGACAAAAACCCAACTCAATTACGCCTTTCCCGAAGCGGGGAGTCATCGATATGATCTTCTCCTAACCAGGAACTCAATGAGAAACAGCAGCGCCCCAGCAGTTACTGGAAACACATGCAAATGCTGCCCCCTCCTTCTTCGTCTTCAGGCTTTCTCGGTTTGTCTTCGTTTCCTCAGTCTTTGCTGGTTCAGGGAGGGAAAGCGTCCACTGAAAGACACCCTGTGCTTTTCAGTTCTGGCACTAGCAAAGACTCACTTTCCCCTGTTTCAAGATCCAAGGCATCACAGGGTAAAGCTTGTGAGTGGCCCAGTCTGGGCCTGTTGCCAGCCAACAGCATTAGGCAGGTCACTGGGGCTATCCCTCCTTCAGCAACTTGTAAAACCAGTTTTGAACCTGCAGGACTTCAATTAGTGGTCAAAAGAATGGATCATCTGAGTCTCTCTCTCTGGTCCTGTGTGGAGACATGACACTCTAAGCTGGCCAAAAAAGCACAAAATCACTATCTAGCTGGAGGCTTCCTGGTAGGGAACAAAGGTGTACAAATTGCCAGATTCCTTAAGAATTAATTGGAATGGATTGGGGTATGCCCGTAATCCCTGCACTTGGGAGGCAGAACCAGGAGAATTGCTGGTTAAAGGCCATCTTGGGCTACAGAGAGGTCTAAGCCAGCCAGGGATACAGAGCAAAGAATGCTGTCTGGGGTTGGGGAGAGAGGCCAGTTAGTGAAAATACTTCTGAGCAAGCAGGAGGATCTGAGTTATGGTTCCTTATTACAGGAAGGAAGAAAGGAAGGAAGGAAGGAAGGAAGGAAGGAGGAAAGAAGGGGGAGGAGGGATGGGGAGGAAGGAAGGATGGAAGGAAGGAAGAAAGGAAGGAGGAAAGAAGGGGAGGGAGGGGAAGGGAGGAAGGGAGGGAGGAAGGAAGAAAAGAAAGAAAGAAAGAAAGAAAGATAGATGCCAACCAGCAAGATGGCTCCCAGGCAAGGTGCTTAGCACAAACCTGCCCATCTGAGTCTGGTTCCTAAGACCCACACAGCATAAGGAGAGAAGTGACTCCTGAGAGCCATCATCTGACTTTCATACTAATGCAGTGACATAAAAGCACACAACATAATCCCTAAATAAATAGATGCACAAATAAATGTAATTAGGACAAACATTTGAAGCCCAGGGCCTAGAGAGAAGGCTCAGTGACGGAGTACCTGTTGCTCTTACAGAGGACCCACATTCGGCTCCCAGAGCCCACATAATGATTAACATTTCACTGGATCTGATAATCTCTTCTGCCCATCTCAGGTACCAGGTATGCACACGGTGCACAGACATACACACAGGCAAAATACACATACACATAAATAAAAATTTTAAAAAGACAGGTATGTTGGACATCTATAATCAATCCCACTACTGGGCGAGCAGAAACAAGAGAATCACTGGGCTGTGTATGTGTATGAACAGACACACTACTGTCTGTTCCAAAGACTTTAGAAAAATAACGTAAAGCTACCATGCATCATTTCCATGTTGGAGGGAAGCTCAGAAAACACAACAGGATGTTTACTGGGAGGTAGAATGGTCCATGCTGCAGGGTATTTCATTAAGCTCAGGAAGTAAACAACTCAGTAGTTTCAGGAAGTCCCTGAAACCGGCCAGATAGACTAGGCTCCTCCCTCTCCAAGCGGATATAAGCAGTAAGGACTGCTGAGAAAGCCCAGAGCTGAGCTGCCTGGAAAAGGCCCAAACCAACTGAACTGCTACCGGGAAAGGACACCCTTTAATCTGTTGAGCTACCTGTGACTGGGTACTGTGCTCCGAGTTTCCAGCTGTAGTGGGCTGTCACCCACGCTGGGGTGGGATTTTGGTGATATGGTTGTCTTCAGTCCTGTAAGTAACCCTTCACCCATATTCCTGTAAGAAGACCCAGTAACACTTCGTGGTTCATCAGAACAGGACTTTAGTGGTATCCACCTTTTCATCTGTAATTGATTCCCTGGGGTAAGTGAACATTTGTTCGTAGAGCCCCAGAAATAGCATCACACAATAGAAGCCAACCTGAGAACGCATAATGGGAAACACAGACTAACACCTTCTAATAAGAGAACTCTCACTTCCTAATAAGATCACTAGGGACTGAGAGTAGTGAGAGCAAGGCAGGTGCTTCTGTGACTTTACAAAGCCAGGTGCCATCTCAGAATGACAGGCCTGCTCATTGAGGGCAGAGGACAGTTTTCAAACCCTAACACAGGTCCCTTCCTTGATTTCCTCATTGACTGAGTAACCATTGCGGAGTCTCACACGTCTCCTTCTTGACAAATACTGTGCCTGGGTATCATGGTTAGGATTTCTATTGCTGTGATAAAACACCCTGACCAGAAGCAGCTTGAGGGGATTTATTTCAACCATTAACTCACAGCTCACACTCTGTCACTGAGGGAAGTCCAGAAGGGAACTCAAGGCAGGAACTTCAGCAGAACCTGTGGAAGAATGTCCCTCCTGCCTTGCTCCTCATAGTCCACTCATCTGGCTTTCTTATACCAGGGTCACCAGTTCAGGGGCGGCACTGCCCACGACGGGCTAGGTCCTCCCACGTCAGTCACTAATCAAGAAAATGCGTCCCAGGCTTGTCCGCCGGCCAGTCTGCTGGGGCATCTTCTCCGTTGAGGTTTCTCTTCCCAAACGACTGGAGCTTGGGTCACATTGACAGGACAGCAGCCAGCACAATGGGTTCATCTCTGTCTCACATCCTGCTTGTTTCAAAGATTATCAGGCTCATGATCGTGTTGTATCTTCGGGGTAGTTGGCTGTGATAACGTCTTACCCTAAACGCCTACTTTTGGCGGGGGGGGGGGGGGGCTACTAGACTAGCAGAGTTTAATGGGGGTTGATTTTTGTGTATCTGTAATTAGACCAAAGCTGACTCAAGACACTTTATTTTGAGAATGAGCATCAGGTTTTATTTCTTACAAAGCCAACTGTGAGCAATAGGGGACTAACCTCAAGAACCTCCAAAGCCATTGACCCCGTAACAGACGCTGATGAGACAGAGATGGACTTTTACGGGGATAGCGATCGTGTCCATGGGACAGACTTAGCAGCTAAGCTTCTTCACTCCCCCAGTCAGCCTTTTCTCTGTGCCATCAGGAAGGCCATTGCAAATGTCCAGAGAATGTTCTGAAGGCCCCAGGGCCTCTCTGCCTGTCACTGCTCTAGACTAAAATCTCCAGTCTGGGGTTGCAGTATATTTGATAGGATGCTTGTCGGACACGCACAGGGTCCTGGCATCACATAACCTGGGGGTGGTGGCATGTGAATATAATTCCAGGACTCGGGTGGTGGAGGCAGAAGGGCCAGAGTCATTGTTGGCTATATATCTAGTGCAAGGACAGCCTGGAATACGTGAGATCCTGTCTTAGAAAATAGAAAAGGCAAGAGAAAGGATGAGAAGAGAAGAGAAAGAAAAGATCTGTCCACTGAGAACAGGAGTCCGGGGCGAAGACAGGGTCTGGCCTCTACACCCTCTGCTCCCAGAGTTCCAAGAATGAACAGAGGAATGTTAGGACCTCTTGCATTACAATTTAAAGAACTGATTTGAGGAATCTGAGATTAGAGGGTCATTGTTGTAGCAGGCCCTCAGACCTTAGCACAGCTGACTCAATGAGAGAAGTACCATTCGGGCCGTACAATACCACACAGGGACAGTACCACCTGCCAACGTGAAAACAAAGACCTAATCCATCAAAATCAGAATTCTAGGGAAGTCCCTGAATGTACTGACCTTGTTTTTTGGCTTCTGTAGTTCTGCTTCTGGCTAACTGTTCTTGTTAACTGAAGGATGTCAACCCAGGATGTGGGTTTTTTTGTGCTTAAAAGTTCACCCTGAGAAAGGCTCAGGGCTACATTAGGATCCCAGCCCAGGAGAGTTGCCAGCTGGCTAATGAAGACTCCCAGAAGTCCCCTCTGATGGGTATCCTACAGTCATCTCACTTTGCCTGTGTGGTCCAAGGACGCCAGGTGATAGAACAGGTGGTGAGGTGGGCCATGAGGGGAAGGAGAAAGCAACCGGGTCTTCACACTCTCACAGGAGTCAGGAGAAGGCAAGAAACAAGGCCACAACACATGAAGAGTCTTGTGAAGAAAGAGACACACAAGGCCAAAACAGAGCCTTCTTGTCAAAATGTCCTCAGTTTGGTCTTGAGGTCTCTCTGGAGTAGCTGAACACTGTAGTCCTTCTCTGGCAGATTTGGGGGGACTCCACCATGGTGAGTTTGTGATGTGTCTTGTAGGGAATGATTTTGATTGGTTGGTTGAAATACTGGGATCAAGCCAGGATCTTGATTATGTTAGGTAAGCATCATTCTACTGAGATCACCCCCAACCCTTTAAAACTTTTTTATTTTGAAGTAAGAACTTGCTCAGTTTCTGCCCAGGCTAGCCTCAACCTTACTATTCCTTCTGCTGTAGTTTGCCAAGTAAGCTGTGGCTACACGCATCTGTTGTGGGATATCTGTACACTATGTGAAGGTATATTGCTGCAATTGGTTTAATAACGAGCTAAACGGCCATTAGCTAGACAGGTGGTATAGGCGGGTGAAGAGAGAAAGAGGAGGAGGAATCCAAGCGTTCAGGGGAAGCTAGATGCACTGAGAAAGCAGGATGGGCAGTACAGAGATAATGTAAAAAGACATGAGGCAAAATGTAGATGAACATAAATGGGTTAATTTAAGTTATAAGAGCTAGTGGGACAAGCCTAAGCTAAGGCTAGGCTTACATAACTGATAGTAAGCTCCATGTCATTATTTGGGAGCTGGCTGACAGGACAGAAAAAGACATATACCACCATGGGAATAATACATTTTTTTTTAAAAATTACATTTTAATTTGTTTATTGTATTATGGGGAGGAGGACATGAATTACCACAGTGTCTGAAGGGAGAGGACCACTTGCAGGAGTCAGTTTTCTCATTCCACCACGTGGAACTGAGGTTGTCAGGCTTGGCAGGGGCATCTTTACCCTCAGAGCCACCCCATTATCTCTCGGGTCAGCAGTTCTGATCAGTAGATTATATGTAACAGTCCCATAGGGCCTTCAAGACAGACATCTGAGTTGACCACAGTGAAGGGTCCAGGGAGACAGAGTGGATCCCAAATCCTGCTGCCGGTTAGAAGAGAGTTCAGCTTATATGTAATTGTTTCCTTCTTTGTCTGTTTAGCTGAGGATTCAATCTAGAGGTTTGCACAAGATAGGCCAGTGCTCTTCCACTGAAGTATATGCCCCAGCCTTTCCTACTTGCATCTGAAATGCATGAAATTACAGGCGCTCTGAACAGCTCTTCCTTAATAGGACTTGAGCCCTTCTCCCTCTACAGCAACTCTGAGAAGTGAAAAAAAAAATCAACTAAATTGTCAGTTCTGCTCCCAAATTGGGATTATGTTTTCAGACCAAGGCAGAAGGAAGGCTTTAGATAGCCATTAAGTTCAATTATATATGGCGAGCATATGTTTTTGCAGAGCTAAGTTTGTTTTTTTTTTATATAATAAACCAGCAAGCTTTACTTAGTCATACAAGCTAAAACGTGGTTGAAAAGCCATAAATTATACCATAAACCTTTCATAACGTCAGAGGCCCAAATTCAGACGAGGAGCTGGGGAGCAGGTAAAGTGCTTTCTGTGTAAAGAATGAGGATGCAGTTTCACTCCCTAGCACCTCCTGGAGAGCTGGGTGTGGTGGCACTAATGATTGCAGGGCCGAGGAGGCAGAGACAGATGGAGACCCGCTTCTCATTGGCCGGCCAGCCTACCTGCTGAGATTCAAGCCTATTCCAAAGTACAAGGAGGATGGCTCCTGTGGGAAAACACCCGAGGTTAACCTCTGGCCTCCACACGTGCCCACACACATGCACACACACACATGCACACACACACATGCACACACACACACATGCACACACACATGCACACACACGCCTCTGATTAGATTGTCTTCTTTAGGTCACTCCTATGTACATCCTGCATGGATTTCTGCAAGGCTGTGCTGGTGGCCAGTGCCTGAAAGTGTCATCAAGGTCTCTCACCTCACAGACGGTGGGTGACTGGCCTCTGCTGCACTGGCCTCTCCTCACCACCGAACTAATGTCAGCACTCGTGACATAAACATAAAGCTGGAGGATGCTAAGTGTCTTAGTTACTGTTTTATTGACGTGAACAGGCACCGTGACCAAGGCAACTTATAGAGGGAAACATTTTATTGGGTCTTGCTTAAGTTTTAGGGGGTTAATCATTGATCATCACGGCAGGGAGCACGGCAGGGAGCACAGTGCTGGCAAAGGAGCTGAGAGCTCACATCAGATCCTCAAGCTGCAGGCCAAGGAAGACACACTGGGCATGACTTGGTGTTTGAAACCTCAAAGCCCACTCCAGTGACACACCTTGTCCTACAAGTCCACACCTCCTAATCATCTCCAAATAGTTCTGCTCACTGGGAACCAAACATTCGAACATGGAAGCCTATGGGGGCCATTCTCTTTCAGACCACCACACTCGTGAGAAGGAATTCTTCAAATCTGATTTAAGGTGCCAGTTATGTTATTTTCACTCAGAACTATTCTGCATACTTTAATCGGGAATTTTCCTGACCAGTTTTTTTTTTTTTTTTTTTTGCACCCCGCACTAGGAACTGAAGCAATAGTCTTGTCATACTAGACAAGTGCCTAGCCAGTGATATCCCCAGCCTTACACAAGGACAATTTTTATCCTTACGTTCACTCTCCATGTCCACCTAGGTCTTCAAATACAGCAGGCCTGGGGAAATAGTTCAGCGGGTAAGAGTGTATGCAAGCGTGAGAACCCAAATTCAAACCCCACACTCCGAGCAAAAAGCCAGGTGTGGCTACGTGACCTTGTAACCCTAATGCTGGGGCTGGGGATGGGGAGAGGCAGGTGATTCCTGGAATTTGCTGCTAACTGGCCTTGCTCCAGATTCAGTTGAAAATCCTGTCTCATAGGAATGAAAGCAGGAACAGGGTGTCCCACCTCTAACCTCTGTACACAGGGGCACATACCTATACCACACACACACACACGCACACACACGCACACTACACACTCTCATATGTACACATACAAAAAAGAAAACAGAGACTAGAAGGTCTGTTGAGGACAGAGCAGGTGGGTTGTTTTTGAGAGAGGTAAGGCAAGAACCCCAAATATCGCCCTTCATTCATTAACTAGTAGTTTAAGCACCTTTGGTGTCTAAGCACTACACCTGATAGGAGGACCAAAAAGAAATAATTAAGGGCTGGAGAGATGGCTCAGAGGTTAAGAGCATTGCCTGCTCTTCCAAAAGTCCTGAGTTCAATTCCCAGGAACCACATGGTGGCTCACAACCATCTGTAATGAGGTCTGGTGCCCTCTTCTGGCCTGCAGGCATACACACAGACAGAATATTGTATACATAATAAATAAATATTTTAAAAAAGAAATAATTAATGTGCTCTAACCTTAAGAACTCTGCAGTTAATAGAGTTAACCAAAATAAAATCCTTCAGACACAAAAGACTTGAATAAACAGGAAAACATGTGTGCTCCCAGAACATACTAGAATTCCCTTGGGTTATTTTTTTTGTTTGTTTTTTGTTTTTGGTCTTTCTTTTTTATCGTTTTTATTGAGCTATATATTTTTCTCCGCTCCCCTCCCATTCCCCCCCCCCCCCCCCCCCCCGTCTACCCTGTCTCATAGTCCCTGTGCTCCCAATTTATTCAGGAGATCTTGTCCCTTGCGTTATCTTAAAACTAAATCTAAAACTAAAGTCCACTTCTGCACAAGGAGAGTGCAGGGGTGCGTGCCTATAGTATTCTAGGAAAGTGGAGACAGGAGGATCAGGAGTTTAGGGTCATCCTTCACTGCATAGCAAGTTCGAGACCAGCCTGAGCTAAAGGTAGCTTTCTGTCAAAACAAAACAAACAGCCAACAAGATGGCTTAGTTTGGAAAAGACATGCCCGCCATGCAACTGTGAAGGCCAGAGTTCAGATTGCCAGATCACAGGTAAATTCCAGGATAGCTTCACAGCCTATGTGTAATCCCATCACTCAGGAGATGGAATTGCCAAACATTCTGTTAGTTGACTAACAGGATTGATGAACTTTGGGTTCTAGTGAGAGAACCTGCCTCAGTGTATGAGGTGTAGAAAATTGAGCAAGATACCCAGTACCAACTTTTGGTCTTCACATGCATGTTCATACATGCATACACACCTTCGCACACACTTTCACCCACATACATGTAGACTTGCATACCCATATACATATAGACCACATACATTCTCACACACACACACACACACGCACACGAGAAACCCATCCATTTCATACTGATAGGTGAACTGATTAAACAGAGGGGAGAGAGGGAGGAGATGCGGGATAAGTGGAAGGAGGAATAGATTGGAATACTGCTTTACAGTCTTAACAGTTAAAAAAAAAGTTTGGGCAGGAAGCAGTGATCGCTAAATATTTAGAGATAATGTCTGCTAAGGGACAGGATATTTCCTCAGCCCTGAGGTGTCTCAGAGGACAGCTTGCCATTTGCAAGGAGAAAATTATAGCTATTTAGTGGAGAAACCAGATAACATGTGGATCAGGTGTTCAGCTAACCTCAACCCTCGGGGCGGGGGGCTGACTGATGGGGCCCCTCCAGTTAAGATGCCTCAAGAAGAGACTGTGTACTCACCTCAGTGTTTATCTCCTCCCAGGGGACCTCAAACTCAATCAAGGCATGAGGAACCACTGGGCTGGAACAGGTAGGGGATACTTCTTAAAATAACTGACTCAGATTCTTTTTTTTTTTTTAAAGATTTATTTATTAATTATGTGAACAGCATTTTCCCTACATATATGCTGCAGACCAGAAGAGGGCACCAGATCTCATTACAGATGGTTGTGAGCCACCATGTGGTTGCTGGGAATTGAACTCAGGACCTCTGGAAGAGCAGTCAGTGCTCTCAACCTCTGAGCCATCTCTCCAGCCCCCCTGACTCAGATTCTTTAAGCGCCAGCTCAGTGAAAGAGAGAAATGCTGACGAAGTTTCGGGTTGTGAAGGTGAAGGAGGCGGGTGAGAGGACTCGGTGATGAAGGCGTCTGCTGCTAATGCCTGGCGGCTTGAGTTCAATCCCTGGGACTCACATGGTGGGAGAAGAGAACCCCAGCTTTCTGCAAGCTGTCTTCTGACTTCCCCACTGGAGCTGTGGTATGTGAATGGAAAAAATAACATAAAAAAGAAGGCCAGGACTGCTCCTGGGTGTGGTGGAGGGGAGGATTTCTTGTGGATAAAAGGGAAAGTATAGCCACAGGCAGGGACATCTGGGAGAGTCCAGCATGAACATGACCCTAAGCGGGCCCACATGAGGAGAAGGGGGAGGGGAAAGTCAAGAGAGTAAAGGGTAGATAAAACAGAATAGGGTAACCAATATGGTTGAATTATATAGGGAAGGGCAGCCCAGCCTTTGGGCTGGAAAAGTTGAGAGCAGGAGGCGGGGCATGCCAGTCATACCTTGTAACAGGTAGGGACTGAGGGATGTTGGGAGAGCCTGGTGGCTGACCAGGTTCACTTTGATATGTTAAATGCGTACATCAGTTAGCCATTTTTCCTGGTTTGAGCCCTAACATCATGCACATGTGTGTATTTGTGTTCACCTCAATATCACACACATGTACACATATACACAAACATAGTAAATGTAATATTAAGAAAGTTTAAAAAGGAAATATAGTTGTTTCTGAGAGCTATACATGGTCATGTTAAGAGTACCATCTTTGATTTCTTTTTTTGTAAACTATTTTATTTTATGTGTATGAGTGAGTTTTGCCTGCATGTTTGTGCACCACGTACATGCCTAATACACACAGAAGCCAGAAGAAGGCATCAGATCACCTAGGACTGGAATTACAGATTGTTATGTGCCGCCTTGTGGTTGAATTGAAGCTGGGTCCTCTGGAAGATCAACTAAAAAGACATCTCTTTAGGCCCTGATTTCTTTGTTATCTCTTTGGGGTGTGTGTGTGTGTGTGTGTGTGTGTGTGTGTGTGTAGGTCAGAGGTCAACCCCAGGTGTCATTCTTTAGGAGCTGTCAACTGTTGGGATAATCTTTTTGTATACTGTGTGAAATGTGTCTCTATTTTTACCTCAGCTGCCTAAGGTACCTGCTGATTGGTTTACTAGAGCTGAATGGCCAATAGCTAGGCAGGAAAGGATAGGCAGGACTTCTGGAAAAGAAAAGAATTGGAGGCAGGAGATTCACCAACCATACACAGAGGAAGTTGGATGTATGGTATTGAGAGGTGGTAATGAGCCATGTGGCAGAACATAAATTGACTGGATTAATTTAAGTTTTAAGAGCTAGTTGCGAACAAGCCTAAGCTAAGGTCAAACTTTCATAATTAATAAAGTCTCCATATTTTGGAGCTGGCAGTCCAAAGAAAGACCTATTATGGTCATCCCTCCTTCCCTCCCTCCCTCCTTCCCTCCCTCCCTCCCTCCCTCCCTTCCTCCCTTCCCTCTTTTCTCCCTCTCTTTCATCTCTATGTCTATACTTGTGTACCCGTATGAGTACAGGCACATGCCATGACACACATGTTAGAGGTCAGAGAATAGCTTCAGGTGTGGGGCCCTGCTTTCTACCTTGTTCCACGCTTTGCTAATCTGTAACTGACTGAACAATAAATCAGCTGAGATAACTCATTACTTTGGGACCAGCATTGTTCTGTGCTTTGTAAATCAGGCCAGCTTGTCTCCATGCTAGAGAGTTCTCCCGTCTCTGCCTCCCACCTCCCAGCAGGAGCTCAGAATCCTCATGCTTCCACAGTAAGGGCCTTATCTACGGACCCATATCCCAATACTCTCCTTGTTTTTTTGAGGCAGGCTATCTCATTAGGTCCTGGGCTGGCCAATCGCACTAGGCTGACTTGCCAGTGAGCCTTAAAGATCTGCCTGTCTCAGCCTCCCCAGCTTTGGGATTACAGTGCTTTGCCATCATGTCAGGGTTTTGTTTTGTTTTGTTTCAAGACGGAGTTTCTTGGGACAGGGTTCCTCTTTGTAGCCCTGGCTGTCTTTGAAGCTTGTCCTGGGACTTGTTCTTGGAGACCACGCTGGCCTCAAACTCAGAGATCCGCTGGCCTCTGCCTCTCAAGTGCTGGGATTAAAGGTGTGCACCACCACAGCCCGGCTTGCCCAGGCTTTTATATGGGTTCTGGGTACTGGACTCCGGGGCCCAGACTTGTGCATCAATCACTTTACTGACCAGTTGTCTCCCCGACCTGTGACAACTAGCGCTCCGTGACTCGAGTTCTCGGCAACCTCTAGTGAATAGCATTTCCTCCAGTTATTTTTCTCAGCCTCATGGCTCCGGGCCCTGGTGTTCCAGTGACGACTGTTTTTCCTAAAGCCTCCCAGCCTACAAAATGAGTTACAGAGTTCACTCTTGCTAAGCCACTTAGCTGGGTAAAGCACGCCGGTGGGGGAGTGATGAGCCCCATAGGCAACTAATAACAATTCTCCATTACTGACATGACTAGCTGCCAGAGGAAGGGAGTGATGGAAAAGTGCTGTTCAATAAACATGGCCCACAGATGATTTTACAGACTGTGCCCTTAGAGTACATATCCTCGGGGCATCTTAGCTGTCTTACTTTACAGGCATGCACACGGTGACCGTTGCCCAGAGACGAAGTCACTCTTCTCAATTGAGAGCAGTGGTGTACGGCCCCTGTAATCTCAGCCCTTGGGAGATGGAGGCTGGAGGGAGGATCGGGATTTTGAGGCCATTCTCAGCTACACATAGAGTTTAAGGCCAGCTTGGGCTACAACAGACCCAAATTAACCTTGTTCCAAACAAGACATTTTTTTTTCTCTCAGAATTGTCTAAGTGGAGCATGAATGCAGTGTCAGATCCCGGTCTGGAAGAGGCTGAGCCATGCAAACAACTTTTGCTCCTCTCTTCCTCCTTTCCCTCCTTCTCCTTTTCCTTCTTTTATTTTTGATTCAATTATTTCTATGAATTTTATCTCATTTTGCATCCCTGGGGAGCAAACCCTTAGCCTTGCTTACATAGGCAAGCACTCCACACAGAGTTAAATTTCTAGCACCAATGACTTATTTCTGGAGAGTATTTCAGCTATTTCTCATGACTCGGCGGTCATAGGTACTTCGCGGGGCATCAACAGGGATGAGTCAGCCGAGGGCCAAAGGCTTCATTTTTCAAGATAGTTCATGTATATGGCCGGCCAATGACTTGAGAGCTCAGTTAGGGCTGTGGCCCACGGAGCTCAGACCCTGTCTACGTGAGCTTCCCACAGGGCCCCCTATTTCCTTCCAACTTGCTGACTGCCAGCCTAGAGTCAGCATCACAAGACAACAAAGCGGCCCCGCATGATTTGATAGTCTAAACCCCAAAGTTGTGTAGCCAATATTCATCAAACCCTGGTGCCATGAGGCTGTCTCAGGGCCTGCTCTGGCTTTAAAAATGGGGAAATTGATGTCACCTTTTGATTTGGGGAGGGCCTAAGGGAATGAAAGATTCTAAGCCTACAGACCAACTCCTGGTCACTCTCTGGGTTTGCGAAGTAGCAGAGACAGACTTGGTTAGTAAGTTTCAGGATGAATACAGGCGAATCCAGCTGTCTCTCAGCTCACAGGTTTTGAATCTGTAAAGTTAGCCAGTGCCCAACAAGAAAGCTATTAAGTCCTTGTCATTATTCCCTAACAAATGCACTCTAGCAGCTGTTTGCACAGCATTGGCATTTCTAGAACTAGAAGACCAGAGGACCCAACGGGGAAAAGCAGTGGCCAGCCTGACCTGACAACCTGGGGCAGATCTCTAGAACTCGTAATGGAAGGAGAGAGCTGGCTCTCCAAGGCTGTCTTCTGACCTGCACACACTGTGCGTGCGTGTGCGTGCGAACACGTGTGTTGTGCCCCTTGAGGCTACATCCTGAGTCCCAATAAAGCATCCTTCTTTATGAGTGGTGTCTTAGTCAAGGTTCCTTAGAGGAGCAGAACCTACAGAGCGAATGCTTATTAAGAGAGGGTTTACTAAACTGGCTTACAAGATACAGCATGGACCATCCAAAAATGGCTGCCTTACACCTGAAAGTCCAAGAAATCCAGTAGCTGCTCAGTCCTTGAGGCTGGATGCTTCAACAGTTCCAGTCTGGCTTCAAAAGTCTGGAGGATTCCTGGAGAGCCACTGGTCTTTAGTTGATGTTGGAAGTTCAAAGAAGCTGGGTTCTGGACTCAGGGAAGGAGGGCAGTAAAAGCAGGAGCAGCAGCAGCAGAGTATGTGACCTTGCCGGTGAGAGTGAAGATCAGCAGGCAAAAGACTAAGCTACTTAGACCTCCTTTTATCAGAAGGTGTTGTCCACATTGAGGGTACATCTTCCCACTTCGGATAACCTTTCAAGGTTTGCCCCATCATCTGTCTTTCAGCTGACTCCAGGTCCAGTTAAGTTGACAACCAAGATTAAACATCATAGTTTTATAAAACCCTCACCTTATGTAGACTACAATTGCAAGGCCATATGAACGTATACTCTGTGGTATATCATTTGTATTTTTACTCTTTTTTGGTGTTGGGTGCTTTTATTAAAGATATTGCAGCCTTAAGCTGGGTGGTGGTGGTGCATGCCTTTAATCCCAGCTCTCGGGAGGCAGAGGTAGGTGGATCTCTGTGAATTCAAGGCTAGCCTGGTCTACAAGAGCTAGTTCCAAGACAGGCTCCAAAGCTACAGTGAAACCCTGTCTCAAAAAACAAAACAACAAAACAAAACAAAAAGATATTACGGCTTTAATTCTGCAATCATAAACACTCCTCGATACCCTAAGAAAATGTCCCAGCATGTTTAGGAAAGGGGATCTGAAAGTTAAAAGTACAATGCCTCATACAACCGTGTGAGATACTGAGCTGTTTAGTTGTTGATCTTTTTTGTTAATGGGTATTTTATTTTCCCCCCTTTCATTAAAAATAGATTCTTTTCTCATACAATATATCTTGATTACAGTTTCCCCTCCTTCTCCTCCTCCCAGCCCTCCACCTCTCCTCCAATCTGGATCCACTCCCTTTCTGTCTCTCTTTAGATAAGAACAGGCTTCTAAGAGATAGCAACAAAATATAACAAAATAAAATATAATGAGTAAGACAAAAACCATCACATCAAAGTTGGATAAGACAGCCCAATAGAATATAAAGAGCCCAAAAGGAGGCATGAGAATCAGAGATCCACTCATTCCCACACCCAAGAGTCCCATAAAAACCCTAAATTGGAAGCTGTGATATACACACAGAGGACCTGGTGCAGACCCATGCTGACCCTGTGCTTGCTGCTTCAGTCTCGGAGTTCATGTGAGCTTTGCTCAGCTGGTGCAGAGGGTCTTGTTCTCCTGGGGTCCTCCAGCCCCTCTGGCTCTTACACTTTTTTTTTTCACGACTCTTACACTCTTTCTCCTCCTCTTCCATGGGGCTCCCTGAGCTGTAAGGGGAGGGATTTGATGGAGATGTCTCATTTAGAGCTGTGTGTTCCAAGGTCTCTCCGTCTCTGCATAGTGTCTGGCTGTGGGTCTCTGTGTCTGTTCCCACCTGCTGCAGGAGGAAGCTTCTGATGACATACAAGGCTATGGCGTCAACCATGTTTACATGCCATTTCATACAAAGGCAGGTGAATCCAGGACATGAAGTCCGAGAAGGGGAGTGCTAGAGCAAAGGTTTATATTTCTACCTGAAATGTAAAGCAGTTATCATTTTCTGCTATTTCACCCCACATTACTAAACTTAATGTAACCGGAGGAAGAGTATCACCAGTATGGTTTTAAGGTATTTCTCTTATGAGTAGTAACGATGAGTGTTTTTATAGTTAGAAGCCATTAGGTTCACTTTCCTGTAGATTGGAGTGCTGGATAATTTTAGGTCAACTTGACACAAGCTAAAGTCATCTGAGAGAAGGGAATCGTCTTGAAAACCCCTAAACATTATTAAAAAAGAAAGTGCTTCCAAAAACTGGACTGTAGGCAATCTTGCAGGGCATTTTCGTAGTTAGTTGATGGGGTGGGCCTGACAGATTGTGGGTCGTGCCATCCTTGGTCTGGTGGTTCTGGATTCTGTATGAAAGCAGACTGAGCAAACCAGGGGAAGAAAGCCAGGAAGTTTAACCCCTCCATGGCCTCTGCATCTGCTCTTGATTCCATGTTTCTGCCCTGTTTGCGTTTCTTTCCCAATTTCCTTTGACGATGAACTGTGTTGTGGAAATGTAAGCCCAACAAAGTGTTTTATCTCAGAAAGGAGAAACCTTAGCTAAGACAGGTGGTTACTAGCCTATTAGCCATGTATTGACTTTATGACTTTTTTTCCACTGCTTTTTATAAAAGTCATACTTATTAACATATAATTTGGTTGTTCTGGATTTTGGGTGCTAGTTAAGAAAGACTTCTCATCTCTCTCTTTTTTTATTGTTTATCTGTGTTCATGATGTGTATTCGAACATGTGTGCCAGGTGCTCATGTGTAGAGGAGAGGGCAGCTTTGTGGGATCAGTTCTTCCTTTCCACCCTTGCATGGGTTCTGGGGCTTGACCACAAGTCCCCAAGCTTTTGTGGCAAGCACCTTTGCCCACTGCGTCATCTCACGAACCCAAGGCTTCTCATCTCTAAGGTCGTAAAACAATCCGATCATGGTGCTCTTTGATCCATTTATGACTTAGTTACCAAGTACTTTGAAATATTAATTAAAATTAAAAGTTGAAATAGGCACACTGGTGAGTGCTGTCACCCAACACTAGGTAAACTGCATTGATGACCTGTCTCGTTGTTGCAACAAAATATCTGCTGAAAGTGACTTAAGGAAGGAAAGAGGAAAAGGTTTGTTTCCACCTACAGTTCTAGTGAGTACAGTCATCAGGGCAGGGAAGACAGGGCAATCACATAGTGAGGCAGCTGGTCTGGTTGCATCTGCAATCAGGAAGCAGAGAGAGATGCATGCCGATGGTCAGCTCGTTTCCTCCGTTTTACTCTGAGAAAGGGTAATAATGAAAGAGAACAACATGCTTGCTAATGAGTTTATATGTGTAGTGTACTTCATGTAAGTCCTTTGAATGTGCATTCTCCATGTGAGATAAGTTCTTAAACAGGAACTACATGTGATTCCCTGAGGGGCTACTGCCTCATCAAGACACCTCAATTTTAATCTGTGTTTTTTTTCCTTCTGGATAGTCTTACAGGCTAAGTACCAAACATGGTGTGATTTTTTTTTTCTTTAAACAAGGATTTTAGCTAGGTGGTGGTGATGCATGCCTTTAATCCCAGAACTCAGGAGGCAGAGGGAGGCAGACCTCTGAGTTCGAGGCCAGCCTGATCTACAGAGTGAGTTCCAGCTCAGCCAGGGCTACACAGAGACCTTGTCTGAAAAACAAACAAACAAAAACTATGGAGCATCTGGTCCCCAGAGGAAGTCCTTTTCCCAAGGTCAGGCATTTAGACAAGGGCCTCTATTCCCTCAGTGCCTTGAGGAAAATTCCTGCTTGCTAAGCGAGCCAGTCTTGACAACTGTGGCCCTTCCGTGGTTGTAAGAGGGCACCTGGTGGAGTTACTGAACTTTTGAGGACAATGGCAATTTAGGTGCTTGCTGAACTTGTGTCAGGAAAAATGCTCTAATAAAGTTAGTGGCTTCTTTCATCCCTGAATTGTTGAGTCTGCTTTCAGTCTTGCCTGGGTCTAAACTATTATACAGTTATAGAGTAGAAAAGGTGTAGCTTCCCCGCCCCCATAAAGCGGCAGCCATTCCGATACATCCTCAGATAGTGTTGGTCTCTTCCTTCCCTTCGCTGACGCCACACCCCCACCTTGGGACCTGAACCCTTCTGGAGCTGGACTCTGGCTCTTTATATTAATATCCGTAGACTAATGCTACTTTCAACCTTGGTCAGAGAAGGTGCTTTATTTATTTATTTATTTTGAGAAGGTGCTTTAGAAGTGGGCAGCAGCACCAAGGAGACTCATAACTCATCAAAATGCTAAGAATTAGTGACTGTTGGGGGTCAGTAAGATGGCTTTGTGGTTAAAGATGCTTGCTGCCAAGCCTGACTACCTCCATCCAATCTCCGTACGTGAAAAATTGTACGGAGGAAGAGAATCTTCAGGTTGTCCTCTGCCCTACACTTGCATGCTCTGGCATGGAGGCATCCCCAACAGAGATACACAGCCTTGCAGGTACCCACACCAAGACTGCGGAGAGTCCTAACTCCAAAGACATCCGCATCAGTTTCCTCAAGGGTCAGGGCACAGCTCGGAGGAGGGAGTGGAATGACATAAGAGCTGAAGATGGTAAGGAGAACTAGAACATGCCGCGGTCAGGACATGTCATGGTCATTGCACCCATGAACTTACTGCAGCTAAGCTCCCCCACAAAAGACGTGCACCAGATCAAGCCAGTCAGCATCCCAGCAGGGCTTGAGGAGGGGCTCACCAGCTTCATCCTCTAGTTGTTATTGGCAATAGATGGCTTCTAGAAGAAGAGGAGGCATTTGGTGTGGGTGTAGGTGCAGGTGAGTTGCTCCTGTTCCTGTGGATGGCCCCACACCCATAAGCACGCGTGCAGCACTAACTGGACTCAGTAAATTATTTTTTTAGAAAGGGGGGGAGGAGGTAAGAAGATGAGGGGAGATGTCAGGGAGATCAGGGAGGAGTAGGAAGGATGAGTTGGTGTGAATACAATCAAGGCACATTATGTATGTGTATGAAATTGTCAGAGAGTAGGTAAAAATATTTTCAAAGACCCCAAACAATAAGAAAAATACTTTCCAAAAAGCCTGCGCGCCTCTCTCTCTCTCTCTCTCTCTCTCTCTCTCTCTCTCTCTCTCTTGTTCTCTTTTGTTTATATATATATATATATAAACAAAAATTTTCCTCAATAATAAATTATCTTGGAACATACTACTACCCAAACCTAATGTAAAGAGTCATACTTTTATTACATTTGTTAAAATAAATTTGACATACTGCAAAGTTTATTCCTGAGAAGTAGAATTCAGTGTTTTCTTTTAACATTAGAACTTTTTTTTAAAAAAAATCACCTTTAAAAGAAGTCTATACTCATGGGGCATTGCTGCCTATGTTGCCAACGGTGGGCAAACAATTATGTACTACCCATTTGTACAAATGTATTTACTTGGAATATTTCACAGAGTCCCACATTATGTAATTGTGACTGGTTTCCCCCACTTAGCCTGTTGTTAAGGGTTATCTATGACACAGCATGTTTCACTACCTTATTCTTTTTATAGCTCACAGTATTCTGTGGTGTAGATAAACTATATGCTATTTAGCCACCTATCAGTCGAGGAACATGGCTGTTTTCCATTTGTTGTTGCAAACAGCTGTGTTTGTGAACATGTATGCTTGGTTTTATGTAAACAAGGTTTTCGTTCATCTGGGTATTTACCTAGAAGTGGAAGGGTTGGATCATGTGGAAATTCTGTTTAATGCTATGAGAAACTGACAGGCTGTGTTCCTAAGTGTCTTCATCTTTTGAATCCCTGCAAATACTATATGAAAGTTTACATGTCTTTACATCCTTGACAGTTTGTCACTAGAATTTTTATTAAAGCCACCATGAGCAGTTGCGAAGTGGTGTCTCTACAGAATGCCTCCTTTTCTTTTTCTTCAGTGTTGGGCTCAAACCCAGGTCTCTGCCAATGCAGGTACTCTACTTTGGATTGGAGTGTTAGCTCAGTGGGTAAGAGCACTGGCTGCTCTTCCAGAGGTCCTGGGTTCAATTCCCAGTACCCACAAGGCAGCTCAGAATTGTAGCCTCATGGGATCTGATGCCCCTTCTGGTGTGCTGATTCATGTAGACACAGCCCCATATACATAAAATTAATAAAGAACTCGACAAGAGTTTACCATTGAACTACAACCCCAGGCACACTTTATATATTTTGCCTTACTTAGTTCCTATGTCTCATCAGCTTCACAAAAACTGTGGATATGTGTGTGTCTCCTGTCATAACCCTACTTCTTGGCACAATGGCTACCACAGAAAACAAGTATAAATACTTGTTTGATGACTGAATAAAGGGTAATAAAAACCCTTGCTTGCAATTTGCCAGATGTGCTATGTAGAGCAGATCACTTCATTTCCTAGAAACTCTCTTTTCTCCAGTGAGATAGGGGTCTCAGTCTGGATTCCCTAGAAAGCAACGGTGAAACAAAGGCTTTTAGTGTAGCAGTTTTCCTAAAGGAGGGGCCAGGGATCAGGAGGAGGGACTGGAAGCGTGGTTAAGCTTCTGAGAAGTTATGTAACCTATTTTCCAGCAATCCATTAGAGAAGCCCGGTTTGGTGGTGTTGTGTGTCTGTGATCCTAGATCTGGGGAGCCCAAGACAGGAGGAGTGTGAGTTTGAAGCTAGCCACGGCTACACAAAGAGTTCCCAGGCCAACCTGGGAACACAATAAAACAAAACTCATTGGGCGACAGAAGGGTAAGAAGTAGGTATTAACTTTAATTTTCTAAGATTCTAGAATTGCCACACAGACATAGGTGTGACTCCCCAGGCTGCAATTTGATGGTTGGAGCCCACAAGGAATTGTCCAGCGCAGCAGCAGACTTACCCTGGAAGGTTGGGGTGGGGGTGTGCGTGACTAGAAAACACACCTGGCACATATTTAGCAATCACTCAATAAAAAAGTCACTGTCACTATTAGCAATAAATATTTGTTTCTTAAATCTTCCTCTCCCCTTCCTTTTTTCCCCCCTCTTTACTTTTTCCTTTCCTCTCTTTCTTCTTTTTTTCCCCTCTTACCGAGGTGATTTTGAAATGTGCAAAAAAAAAAAAATCAGTGGAGAAATAACAGAAACAACACAGGAGAAAAAAAAAGCCACAAAATTGATATGAAGTTTGAATTGGAGGATAATGTATTGGCGTTTGAACAGACAGAACCAGAACCTAAGAGATGTGGTTGTTGGGGTGTGGGCAACCAAGTGTTGAAAAGGCATGTAGGTTAGACCACATTTTTTTTCAATGGAGGAGTCCTGAAGTTTAGGCCACACCTCAAGGTGAAGGTGATTAGGTATTACATTTAAAAAAAAATTGTGGCCAGGTGGTGGTGGTGTTCCCCTTTAATCCCAGCACTTGGCAGGCAGAGGCAAGAGAAACCATGTTTTGAAAAACAAAAAAGAAGCAAACAACAAAAACGAACAGCAAAAAATTGTTATTGTTTCTCAGGTGCTGCTCTCCTTTACTGTGTGTGTATGTGTACCTTACGTGTGTTGCCCTTGCCTGTGCACTCACTTGCGGAGGCTGGAGGTTGACCTCAGGTGTCCTCCTCTATAGCTTCACAAGCTTCCAGGCTCTGCCTGTCTCAGCTCCCCAGGGCTGGTATTACAGGATACACTGCTGGGCTTATCTGAAGCTTGATCCTCAAGCTAGTACCCAAAGCAGTTTACTCAATGAGCCATCCATTCCAACCTCACATAGTTTCTGGGACAAGGTTTTGCCTTGCCTAGGGGCTTGCCTAGACTCACGGCAAGAAAGCCTCCAGGATTCTGTCTCTGCTGCCCCAGAGCCAGTTTCTAAGTTGTCTTCAAGTTCTCTGCCTGCTGGTCACCTCCCCAGCGAGGCTTCCCATTTTACATTTTAAAACGGACACAAGGAGAGGAGCCACTTAGCTGAGCAGGCACAGCCTGTACACAGCTTTGTACCTTTCAGATTTAACCTATTGAGTTAAACAATCAGTTAATTTACAAAGAAGCATTTAAAGTCACCTGGCGAAGATTTAGCAGAGTTGAAGGAACAAAAAGATGATGATGTGAATGGGAGAAACTGGCCGAGGACAGACAAACTGTTTCTGCAGGAAAAAGAGAAGGTAGCTTGGGGCTGTGGGTGGGGGGGACCTACTGGGACTTACTGTCCTTTTAGGAGCTGAAACAATGTATTTATGGAGAGGAAGAATTTGTCTAATAAACCTCGCTTACTCACTGCCAGTGATTATTGTTTATTTTAAATAACACTGGACGGCTCTACGATCCGGTTTCTGGGTAATGTTTTCTCACAAGTTCCACCCTTCTGCTCCTCCAAAGCCCTCTCGGGTTTGGCAGCTTTCCTTTTCACTTGATTTGCACAAACTGCCAAGCACGCCAAGAAGATTTAACCTAGTAATTACATCGAAAGAGATTTAGGACTACAAAGACGTGGCATGAAACTCAAGAGGTTTAGTGTCGCCATAAAAGGATCCTAACTGTACAGTGCTTCCTGCGCCCTGGCTACTTTACAGCCCCAGCTGGACGCAGGAAATAAAGTTTTACAAACACAACTCGTTGATTTGTTTAACCTCTCTCTCTACAATGGAACACAGTACATGAACACTTTTAGACGCCTGAGTGTAGATGGCTTCCTTTAAGCCAAGGAGTCCCACAGGCAGCGAGCCAAGTTCTTCTTAATACGTCGTGGGGACCCGGGCCACCTGGGCTTAGGAGCTGCCTCCGAGGACTGATAGGGATGCTAAGGGCTCGGCGGGGTCCGCCCTCCCGTGGCCTCTGCTTCCGGGATCCAGGAGAGGCCTGGCTGGTCGCTGGCGCCAGGTCGGACCGTGAAGGAAAAGGCAGAGGAAGATGACAGCGGAGTCCGACACCGCTCCGGACCTCCAGTCCCTGACCCGAGTGACACCACGACGGCTGGAAGCCCCGCAGTCCGCCGGGGTTGGAGGCGGCCAGCCACGCCCCTCGCTCGCTCCGCTTCCGGCACCCCGGCCCGCCCCGCGGCGGCACTGCCACATCCTCCGGTGACGTCAGCGCGCGCCGCCATATTGGGAAGCGCCGCCGCCGCCGCCGCCGCCGCCGCCGCCGCCGCCGCCTCCGCTCGGGATCCTGGGCTGTGTGGGGCCACGACCGCGGGCGGAAGGCACCCTTGTGTACCCCGCCGACTCCCGGCCCGCCGGCTTCGCCCAGCCCCGGCTCCTCATGACCGCCTTCGGCCCCGCAGCCCACGGACATCGCCCCAGCGCCGAGGATTAACACGGAAGCACCTGGGGCCGGGGCGGTGAGGGAGAGCCGGCCGGTCCCGCGACCCTGTCGGTCCGGCGCGGCGCTTCGGCCGGAGTCATGACCTCGCTGACCCAGCGGAGCTCGGGCCTGGTGCAGCGGCGCACCGAGGCCTCCCGGAACGCTGCCGACAAGGAGCGGGCGGCGGGAGGCGGCGGCGGCAGCGGCGAGGACGAGGCGCAGAGCCGCCGCGACGAGCAGGACGACGACGACAAGGGCGACTCCAAGGAAACGCGGCTGACCCTGATGGAGGAGGTGCTCCTGCTGGGCCTCAAGGACCGAGAGGTGCGGGCGGACGGGCGAGCCGGGCGGGGTGGCGGCGGGGGCGCGGGCTCCAGGTGGGCCCCGGTGGGCGCCGGCCGAGGCCGCACCTGCCCCTGGCTCGGGAACCCAGTGGCCCGGAGCGCCCAACTTGTCCCGAGGAGTGTGGGGGTCAGCCCCGTCCGGCGGGGCCCTGTGCGTTCCGGATCCTCCCGGTACCGACCCCGAGTGCTTGGATGTCCTCTTCCTCCGCTCACAAGCACTCTTCCTTTTGAAATCTTGGCCGTCTTTGCCTTGCTTTCTTTCGCAAACGATTGCAGTTCCGACCTGAGACAGCTCGGTACACCCAAAGTCTCGGAGCCCCCCAGCGCTCCCAACTATTGAGTCTTGCTGTTGGAGCTACTTGCTGCCGGCCCCTTTTTATGTAAAACTTCAGTTACTCTGTGCCGTTGAGAATTAGCAAAGTTATTTTACTGGGTCTTGTTTAAAAAGTCAACGAAAATTGCTTTAAAACCGAGGAAGTAACTTTTTGGGTGAACTCGGTGTGAGAGAGAGATGAGTTAGGATTGCGGTTCGTTTATCCGTCGTTGCCCTTAGTTTTGCCATTTTAAGGGAGGGCTTTGTCGTGAAGTGCTGGGAATACCGGGTTTGTAATTTGATGAAAGGCCGCAAAGATTTAGATAGGCTTAAATTGTATTCTGACTTTTGGAAGGGTCGTTCGCGCTCCACCCGCCACCCCCCCCCCCCAACCCAGAAATTTTACAGAGAAGTTGAAAACATGCTAGTGACCGTCTCTTTCCAACATCTGGACTCTGTAGTTAACGTTTCACCTTATTACATACCCATGCTTTAAAGGAAGCGGTTATTTTTAAAGACAGACTTGCAGGTTTGGATATTTCATAAATCATGTATGATGAGGTGGCCCGGAAGCTTGTTTCGTTTCAGTATGGAAACTCTAGACAACACATTTTGCGAGTCAGACAGGTGTAAGTTTTTAGAATTCAGAAAGGACAGCAGAAAAACTCCAGTTCATACCTATAAAAAAAAAGTTTTTAGTTCCCCAAACTTATCAGCGGTAGAAAGATGAGTTGTTTTTTTTTTCCCCCTCCTGGACTGTTTGTGTTCCCCGGATATTAAACTGTCCAGGGAAGTGAGTCTTGATGGAAATGGTCACGTGCCTCACTAGTAGTCATCTTGAAGACAATTGATGGCACTTGAAGACACTTGACTGTAAAGGGGCACACTACCTGTTTAATTACAGTTACTGTGAGGAAAGCAGGTGACCTGTGTTTTCTTTTTGTTGTGCGATTTAGAAGCTAGGTGCTAGTGCCGTAGTAACGCGATTTTAGAAGTATTCATTTAGAAAATATTAAGATTGAGAAAGTAGGCTTCTCAGTACTGCACATTGTTCTTTACTCCCCTTCCTCCTCTGGAACAAAACAGATTATAAGACATTTTTAGAAAATATAAGAAAAGCAAAAAAGAAAAAAAGACTGTATTTCAGGGTTAACATTTTGATTCCATATGGATAGAACTCCGTAAAGCTAAAACTTAACAAAACCTCCTTTTTGATGTTGTCACACTGAGCCATAATGGTGAGAAAGCACCTTTTATTTTAGAGGCATTACTCTGAATGTTTAAGCTAAAGCTGTCAACACTTTTCTGTGATTGGTTCCCATGAAGATAATTGGAAGAATTTGTTGAAATTTAATGATATTGCAACATATACATAGTTTGTTTTTTTTTTTGAAGTTCTTTGATGCCAGGTAGTTGAAACCATCTGTTGTGATTATTTCGCATAAATAGTCTACTTCATAAGTTATGACCAAGATTCAGCCAGACTCTTAGCTAATCTTTAGCTTTTTTTTTTTTTTTTTTTTTTTGAGACGGTTTCTCTGTGTTGTTTTGGAGCCTGTCCTTGAACTAGCTCTTGTAGGCCAGGCTGACCTCAAACTCAGAGATCCGTGTGCTTCTGCCTTCGTGTGCTGGGATTAAAGATGTGCACCACTACTGCCTGACTTTTTTTGCTTGTTTAAAAAAATATAGGCAAGTCCAAGAAGTGATAGTGTGCAGGAGGCTAGGATTTTGCATTGTCTTCTTGGTTTTAGAGATTCTCTTGTATATATTTCTTCTTCTCATTGAATATACACATACCAGAACTATAAACTATCCATTCTTTTGGGGAGGTTCTCCCTTGCCCTTTTTGTTTTTAAAAGACAAAGGTCTTGGTGTGTACTGTAGGTTGACTTCCAACTCCTGGTTTCCTGCCTCTGTTTCCCTGGTGCTAGAGTCATAGACATACTTTATATTCCTTTTCAAGGACCAGGAGTTTTCTTACCTTGTCCCTAGGCACTTAAGCCTGTATTAGATTTCAGTTTGTTAAATTTGTTATTTACTAAAGTTTTAGGGGCTGGGAATATGACTTAGAAGGTAGAGAGTTCTGAATTTGATTCCCAGCTCTGCACAAACAGCTCGGTGGTTTATGCCTATAATCCCAGCAAGAATATCAGAAGTTCAGGGACATCTTCACCTACATAGTAAGTTGGAGTGTAGTAAGAGGATGGGCTACACAAATACAGAAGGACCTCCTACACCATTGGAGGTCAGTCTGAGCTATATGAGAAACCAGTTGGCTTTAGACTGCTTAAACAGAACTTGTTTAAAGACCTTATTAGGTCTTAAACTCAGGACAAATGGCTAACTGGGGTACCTATCAAAGCGGGTTTTGGCTGCCTGACTCTGTCAACATCACCAGTAACTGCCTGTTACAGAGTCCTAACTCCTCAGCACTTCCTACCCAGTCCCCAACCCTCAACCTTTCCAGCCCTTGAGCTTCATGTACTACTGCTCTTTCTATATAACCCAGCCATTTGGGCTATTTGGTCTCTTGGCCGCTTGCTCCTTTTGACTTCTGGTTCTTCTCCCAGGGGATCTCCTCACTCCTCTCACATGGCCAGGTTCAGTCTGGACCCTTCCACATGCCCCTGCCTGTTTTTATCTACAATAAACCTTTCCTCAACCTATACCTAGCAACAGCATTCAGTCCTGACAATTGATTTTTTTTTTTTAATTCAAGTTGGCATTTCAGTTTTTTTCTTTCCTTGAAACACCTGTACCTGGGACTCTTTAAGGGGTTCTGGCACTACGTCTGGGTGAAGCGTATGGTATTTAGAAGCCACTCACTACTAGAGTGTCAGATAGGTTCACCCATGAGGTCAAATTAAGTAATTAGCAGGATTTCTTTGAATGGTGTGGGGCAGAACAAGTGGTAGGTATTTTTCTTTCCGTTATTTATTTGTGCTTTTCCATAGATGCATCTACTAGAGTAATTTCAGCGTACTTCAATAAGAATTACCTTAAATAACCAAAATTATAATTTTTCTTTTGTTTTAGAAGATTAAATTCAAGGGCCTCACACATACTGTACCACCACTAACTTTTGAGTTACTTTATTGTGACAGATCTAAATACTTGAGGTTGGATTTGATCATTTCATTTCCTTAGCTATTTAAAGATTTACTTATTTTTCTTTTACGTGTATGACTGAGTGTTTTGCCCACGCTTGTGTGTATGCACATCTAGAGTGTGTTCTTGATGCCTGAAGAGTCCAGAAGAGGGCATCAGATCTCCTAGTTACAGATGATTGTAGGCTGCTCTCTGGGTCCTTAAAATTGAACCTGGGTCTTCTGGAAGAGTGGCCACCAGTGCTCTTAACTACTGAGCTATCTCTCCAGCCCAAATTTGACTATTTAAAATGTCCAGTTTAATTT
The DNA here is from genome assembly GCF_018167655.1 of Microtus oregoni. Taxonomy (NCBI): domain Eukaryota; kingdom Metazoa; phylum Chordata; class Mammalia; order Rodentia; family Cricetidae; genus Microtus; species Microtus oregoni. The sequence goes on from NW_024543207.1 coordinate 1,394,893, forward strand.
GGGAAGATAGCAGGGTTGGTAAAGTGCTCGCCACAAAATACAAGGTTCTGAGTTTACTACCCAGCACTCAAGTAAAAAGCTGGGAGTGGTGTTGCAAGGTTAGGCAGAGACAGTGCCTCATTGCAGCCCCTGAACCAGCCATCCTCCAAGCTCCAGACCAGTGTGAGACACTGTCTGAGAAAACAAGGTGGTTGGCATCTGACGGTAACACTGAAGTGACCTCTGGCCTCTACATGCACACATACCTGCACATACAGTAAAAGAAGAAAAAGGTATGCCTGTTGAATATAAGTGAGGCTTTGTAGTCTTCCTTTGCTTTACATACTTGTAAAGTTTCACAATTTTCATAAAAAGTGGGAAAATGGTCACTTCTAATGCTTTAGATTGTGCTTTTGTGATTCTTACTGTTTACTAGAATAAACTTCTCTTACACTTTTCGTTTTGTCTTGCTGGGGGAGGGGTGGGATTCTCCGTTGTGTTTAGCCCCAGAGTTGCTCCTTCTTTCCTTTCTTCCTTCCTGTCCTCCCCTCCCCTCCCCTCCCCTCCCCTCCCCTCCCCTCCCCTCCCCTCCCCTCCCTTCCTTTCATTTTGAGACAGGGTCTCTCTACATAGTCCTGGCTATCCTGGAACTCTGTAGATCAGTCTGGCCTTGAACTCACAGAGATCCTTCAGCTTCTGCCTCCCGAGTACTGGGACTAAATAAATTTGGGTGCTGCAAGGATTGCTTCACTTTGTTTTCTTGAACCCTCTCTGGATCCTCCTGCCTCTGCCTCTCAAATGTTAGGGTTATTGACAGCTTTAGGAGAGCTTCTTATTGAAGTGTCTTCTGTTCTTTTGCGCTGTAGCTAGACTTGTCCAGGCAGTGGTTCTCCCCAGAGACTTTGGAGGAAAAAGTCTTGGGGAGGGGGTGGTATTCTGTAGACCCTTCAGAACAGTGTATTCTTGTGTGTATCGTGTTCTCAAACATGGTTCTTTGAGTTTTCTTCCTGATCTTCTGGTGCTGTCTTTTTCTGCGGTCATTTTATTTTTGTTTTTTAGTCACCTGATTTTCTAAGTTTTAATAGCCTTTAGTAACATCCCCTTTAAAGACAGCATGTCTAATGCTTAGAAGAACTCTATTGTAGTAACTCTTGAAATAAGTAGTGATTAGCTGTATTTGGAGAAAAGATGGTAATTGGCAGACCTCAAATTTATTGTATAGCCTGGGCAGTTCTTGAATCTGAGGACTGTTCTTGAATTTGTGATCCGCCCCCTCCCTACCTTCCTAGGATTGTGATGACAAGGTGTGCGGCCAGGCTTAGTTTGGAAGTTTATAAGATGGAACTGACTTTGTGTGGTTTTCACAGTGTCCAAAAATGAGTTCTTTTTGAAATGAATCCTTGGGATACAGTACTCACTTACCAAGATCTATAACTGTTTTGTAAAAATAAAAATTACCTCTATATATACAATTAATGTATAACAGCTCTACTCTCAAATCTATAAGCCAGTAGTTATTCATCATATTTTCAGAACTTCAAGATGTGCTAAAAGTTGGTAGTAATTAAAAATTTAGTAAAATAATTTTGCATTTTATGATTCCTTTTTTTCTCTTCTCTCTCCCTCCCCTTCTTCTCCCCTTCTTCCAAGGCAAGTGGATCTCCCACCTCCTCTCCAGTGCTCCCTTTCTCCCTCCCTCCCTTTTGGTCTTTTGAGACAGGGTTTCTCTGTATCTCTGGCTGTCCTGGAACTCATTCTGTAAATCAGGCTGGCATCGAACTCGCAGAGATCTGCCTGCCTCTGCCTTCCTGAGTGCTAGTGTTAAAGGTGTATGCCACCACTGCCTGGCTATGATTTCTTTTCTAATACTAATTATATTCCCTTGATATTTTTGAAGGGTTTGCATTTTCATCTCTTTAAGTCAAGTATGAAGTTTATAGCCTATATGAAAAATAAGCAGGAAAGAGTGCAGCCTGTTAGCACACTGTGCTGTTGCAGGGTAACCTTGTATATACACTACAGTATTATAATGTAGCGTGCTCTAACATACACAGACTTAAAGAAAACAGGATATTTCTCTTCTTTCATAAGCTGCAGAGTTGCAGTACAGCTAATGGGGCCTGGGAGATGGCTCAGGGTAAAGTGCTGGCAGTGCCAGTGGAGGATCTCAGTTTGGATAGCCCCAGCATGCGCTCATAGAGTTGGGTCTGGGCAAGGCCCTTCTGTAATTCTAGTGCTCCTGAATCAAGATGGGTGCTAGACACAGGAGTATCCCTGGAAGCTTACAGGCTAAGTAGCCTGGTGTGTTCAGCAATGAACAACAAAAACCTTGTCTCAAGAAAGGTGGGAAGGGGTCCAGTGAAGATGGATCAGTTGATAAAGGCCTTTGCCACCAAGCCTGATTTTGACCAAATGATAGAACAGAACTAACTCCACCAAGTTGTGCTCTGACCTACAATAAAGTGGTGTGTGTTAATGTGTGTCCCCTGAAAATAATAAATAAATATGATGAGATCTGAGTGATAGACAGCAAGGACTGACATTTGAGGTTGGTCCTGGAACTACACAAACGGTGGACAGTCACATTCACTTGTGTATGCATGCATGAGGTAGGAGTAGAAAACAGTAAAGTGGCACTGTCTTTCCTCTTCCTATTTTGATGGTGCTGGGGATTTAACCCAGGGCCTTGCACCTGCTAAGCAAGCAGCACTCTGCAGCCAAACTACATATTCATGCCTAAAGTTAATTTATTTTTAAACTTAAGTTATATTTGGTTTACTTGGTTTATTAGAGAAAGTGTTTAGTTGGCATCAACAGATGTAGTTTAGAAATTTTGCTTGTACAGTTGACTTATCTCACCTTGACCTATACCCGTGACTCAGTAAATATTCTTTTTTTTTTTACCCATTGACCAGATTTATTATCCATTGAGTTTGATTTTTTAGGTTTAATCCTTAATAAAATAATTTATATTAGTATCTGAGATTCTTTAAGCTTTCTCATGGAGAAAAAGAAATCCAGGCAGCAGCTAGAGCTGCAACATAGTTTTCTTCTGCTGATCCTTGGGCATTCTGTTATGTGACTGAGTGATATCAATAAGGGTAGCTATACAGTGGCCAGGCTGGTTCCCCCACACCCCTTTTGAGACAGAGTCTTAACTACATAGCCCTGCTTGGCCTAGAACTCACTAAGTGGAACAGCTCTGCCTCCCAGGATCTGGGATCAACGGTGTGCACCACCGCGCCTGGCTAACCTCCTCTAGGTCAAGAGTTATGATCTTTGACCCACTGCTCAATCCACTTTGAGATCTGGTTGATGTTATTATCCTCTAGCTGCTCTGGTTCATTACTGGGCAGCTGGTGCACAATTTCTTCTCTGTAAGATGCTCTGGCTTCTTCATAAAGAATTTGGAAAATCTCACACTGAATGTTGTCTTGTAGTTTCTTCGCATTATAACCCCGTGTTTCAAGTCTTTTGTACAGTATACTATTATCTGTTCTCAACACAAAAACTATATGAAACAAGTGTTCAGGAAAGAAATCACAACCATGGTAATCAACGATAACGCCGCCTTCGCTCATCTGACTCTCTAACTCATCAACGACTCGATCTTCATCTAAAATGGGACAACCGTACTCTTCATCGTAGCCGTCATACAACTGCCCTTCTTGAGCTAAATCACCCACATTAACGTACTTCAGTCCTGATCTTGACGCAAGTTCTTTGCCTAGTGTGGTTTTTCCAACCCTGGGTGTACCGGTGAGCAGGATGTTCGGAAGCTTCATAGTCCTCCTTCCCAGGCCGCCAGCGCCTCGGCTCCCTCAGTAAATATTCTAAGTAAATCATACACTTAACACAAAATTATTCCCAAGAGAATGAATACTGATCTTGAAGGTGGTGCTGGAAAAACTTCATGTTTAAAGCTTAGCCATCCAGCATGTAAATTTAGTGTGTAGCTCACCTTATGGTTCATGAGGGAAGAGATAGTGGGGACAATGGAAACTGGCCAGGGGACAGTAAAATAAGTCTTACGCGAGTTTGCACTTAAGTCACTTGAGAAACTTTTTGTTTTGTTTTGTTTTTTGGTGTATGTGGTGAGATTGGCTCCCAGAGCCTTGGCATCCTACCTGAATCATCTGAGTGAGCTACATCCCTAGTCCTAGAAAGGGGCAATGGGGACATGTCTGGCCACTTAGGAGGCTGATGCAGGGGGACTACTGATTTCACCAGTTGGAGGCTAGTCTGTGCAATACAATGAGCTTCTTTCTCAAAGAACAACAAACTTTATTGAGAGGAATTTTATTTATAACAGAATTTGGCTGAGATTAGTAGGTTGAGGAACACTTTAGCATATACACTACAGAAAATTATGAGTTAAAATTTTAAGGAAAAAAGTTATTTTAGGTGACCATGTGAAGAGAACATGTATCTGTCCACCCTTGGCTTTTTGAGAAAGACTAGAGATTCAAGGGCTTACGTGTCGGCTGCTGGTGGTTACTGTCACCATTTCTTGGTTGGGACTGAAAGAACGTAGGGCCTTGTGCCTGCTATACATATTCTTAAGGGTTTTACCTTCAAGTGACAGCCCTTACCCTAAATCCATTTTCTTTTTCACTTAAAGATTTATGTGTAAGTGTTTTGCTTCCGTGTGTGTAAGTGCAGCGTGTGCATGCCTGGTGTCCTAGGAGATCAGAAGAGGGCATCAGATCCTCTGGAATTAGAGTTTTGTGCATAGTTGTGAGCCAGCATGTGGGTCCTAAGAACTGAACCTGGGTAGTCTGCAAAAACAGGTGTCCTTAACTGCTGAGACCTTCCCAAACCTCTATTCTAGTTTCTTAAATGCAGTGTTAAATAGTTTTATACTGTAAAAAAAAAAAAAAACAAAAAACAAAAAATCCTCCCAGGCAGAGGCAGGTGGTTCTCTGTGAATTCAAGGTCAGACTGGTCTACAGAGTGAGTTACAAGACAACCAGCGCTGTTACACAGAGAAACCCTGTCCGGAAAAACAAAACAACAAGAAATTACATTAATTAGTTTGATCATTGAATAGAGTTTGCCAGTTTTTGAGATTAAAACAGGTTTAACTGGTATTTGTATTCCCAGTTAATGCAAATATATGTGTCAGTTCTTTGCTAAGTGCTGATGTTTCAAAGATTTTTATTTTAGACTTTTAATTGACATATAGTCTACATAGGAGACAAGATCTGCAGACAATTTCATTGTGATTGGATGCTGACTTTAGAGGAAGCAGAGGTTGTAGACTAGGACTCGGGAGGAAGCCTCAGATCAGGAGCCACAAGACTGCTGTCCTAGTCATATTCCTGTTGCTGTGGTAAACACCGTCACTAAAGGCAACTTGGAGAGGAAAGGGTTTATTTCAATTTACAGTTGTCACTAAGGGAGGGCAGGACAGAAATGTAGGCAGGAACTTTGAGTCAGGGATTGAAGCAGAGCCCATCTGGGATGCTGGCTTGTTCTTCCTGGCTTGCTAAGTTTGCTTTCTTACACACTCCAAGACCACCTGCCCAGGAATGGTACCACCCACAGTGGGCTGGATCCTTCCACATCGATCATCAAATAAAAAAAAAAAAATACCTTACAGGCTTGCTTATAGGCTGGTCTTCTGGGGGTCCTTTTCTCAATTTAGGCACTCTTTTCTGGAGGCTCTAGTTTGTGTCAAGTTAGCAAAAAATCTAACCAACACAAACTATCCATGGTTTTTCACTTACAGCCTTGCCTTTCTTGACTTCCAGTTGGAAGACCTAAGCTAAATGTTTTGAATTCTTAAGCCTCTTTGTTTGCTGGGCAAAACAGACCTCTGTTTGTGGTCTGTCCCGTAACTTGTTAATAGGACTCAAGGGCTGCTATATTACTTAGACTAAAAAATACTGTTGATTGATTCCTTCTCTTCTTCCCTCTTACCCTTCCAGTGCTGTGTAGCATGAAAGAGCGGTCGGGCTGCGTTCCGCCACCCGGCTAGCTTTACCCTGAAATAATTACACCGAAACTGTATTCTTTTAAACACTGCCTGGCCCATTAGTTCCAGCCTCTTATTGGCTAGCTCTTATATATTGATCTAACCCATTTCTAATATTCTGTGCAGCACCACGAGCTGGCTTACCAGGAAAGATCTTAACCTGCGTCTGTCTGGAGCGGGAGAATCATGGTGACTGCCTGACTCAGCTTCTTTCTCCCAGCATTCTGTTCTGTTTACTCCGCCCACCTAAGGGTTGGCCTATCAAATGGGCCTATGCAGTTTCTTTATTAATTAACCAATGAAAGCAACAGATTAGAAAGAAATCACTCCCACATCAGTGCTGGGGATCAGACTCTGACCCTGAGCATGCTAGGCAAGTGCTCTATTACTGAGCCCAGCTTCCATTCTTGTCGTTATTTCCTGACCATCTTGGACTTGATAAGTAACTGAATGAGTCAGATATTCACTATATTATCTACCTTTTCACTGCAGCTCCTAATTATGGATGAGTGTGCATATGTAAAGCATCCCCCTTTCTGTAATCTCAGACCATCTGGGTGGGAAATCTGGGAACCTGAAGTATTTTTGGTTTCTTTTCCCTAGATGTAAGCCCAGTCTGTGTTTGTTTTCATTATTTCTCTTTTCCAGAATACTGTTCATTCTTCCTGAGTTATCAGGAGCTCCTGAACTTCCAGAGTCAGTGACTTTTGTGACAGCTGCGTTGTACTAAGTGCCAGGTGGAGCTGGCGTGCAGTGAGTCTTGTTTCCTATCCTTCTGGTTCCAGAGGAAAGTTTGAGAGATGTCTGGCCTCTCTGCCCTTGTTGGAATCAGCTCCTCCCACATTTGATTTTCTCATTTCTTCTTTGGTGCTTTGTTTTTTTTTAGGGGAAGAAAATAATCCTTACTATCTTGAAAGCCAGAATCTTCACAGACGGTGATTAGGTCAGGATTCTACAACCTTTAAAAATTATTTAAGAAAATAACATCTATATTTATTTGTGTGGGTGTGCAACACATGGGCTACTGTATGGAGGCCAGAAGACAGCTTGTGGGAGTTGTTCTCTTCTTCCATTGTGCGAATTCTGGGGATCAAACTTAGGTTATCAGGTCTTGGGTTGCAAGCGCTTTTACCCACTGTTTGTTTTTGAGACAGGGTCTCAGGTAGCCCAGGCTGGGCTTCAGCTCTGTGTAGCTCAGGAGATCCTTGAACTGCTTGAACTAGTGATTCTTCTGCCTCTACTTTTGGAATATTGAGATTGCAGCCACTGTCTTATGCAGGCACTTCACTTGGTTTATGCCATGCTGGGGATAGGCAAATCTCCCAATTGAGCTAAATCCCTGACTCTGGTTCACAGTCCTTTCAAGATTTCATATATATATATTAAGTAAACAATGGGAAAGCTATGCATTTCAAAGAGAGCAAGCAGATGGTATATGGGATGATTTGTAGGGAGGGAAAAGGAAAGAGGGAAATGATACAATTTTATTATAAAATTAAAAATAATTTAAAAAATGTAATTCATGTGTGTGGTGGGTTGGGGCCTGTGCCTGTAATCTGGTTGGCCATCAAGCTCCCAGGAGCCACCTGTGCTAAGGTTACAGGCACAATTGGCTGTCAGGTCCTAGATATTTGAACTCATGTCCTCGTGCTTTCATAGTCAGCAGTGCTGTGCACTGATACATCTTCCCAGTTCCTAATCCCCCCGCCCCCCCATTTCCATGTTTCTTAAATTTTTTACAATGCTGAGGGCATTACCCCACCAGGTAAGTTCCTATTACGGTACTGCATTCTTAGCTCTTCTTCTATGTCTAATTTGAGACAGGGCAGCCCAGACTTCTTGGTTCAAGTTATCCTCTGCTTCAGGCTCTCAAGTGTTTAGGCTGCAGGTGCTCTATGCTCCTGTACTTGGAGATAGTTGAGCACAGTGAAATATGGGCTGTGACATACCAGACAGAAAAAGACAGGACACACAGGAAGAATCTGTATGAGAAAGTTTATTCTTCTGAAAATAAGTGATCTTATGCAGCTATAAAAGCAAATAAAATTGTGTCAAAAGTAAGTTATGATGGAGATTATGTATGGAATAAGGAACATGAAAATATTGGCCTAGGTTGGCAAAATTCTGGAATTGGTAACAGAAGCTGTTGTGGGCTTTAAAGACAATGATAATAATACAGACAAGATTTTTGAAAGATGTGAGTGTAGAAAGGAGTGGAAAAAATGGAGACACCAAAGTCATTGGGCTCTTGGAGTGACTAAATGTGTTTCCAGTTACTTCTGTGCGCATGGACGTGTGCACTGTGGTGTGCATTTAGAGGTCATATTATAACTGTGAAAGTGGGTTCTCTTCACCTCGTGGGTCTGGAGGTATGTGGTTTGCTAACACCTATCTCAGTGGCCTGAAATTACCAGAATTTGTGAAATTTGATGCCAGTCTTGGGAGATTAAAGGATGCATATTTAATATGTGCACACATACAGATACACACACTCACATATGGGTATTTTGACTTGCTTTTTTATGTCTACAACATATGCATGCAATGCCTCAAAAGAGGCAGGATTACTAAGATTTCATTATTACCATAGCTTATGGGAGAGAGGAAATAAGATGGTTCGGTTGAGTTTAAGGCATGAGTGTGGTAGAAATCTGCCTTTTAAACAAAATTCAAGTAGTCTGTATGCTGTTTGGTGAGGTCCAAAGGATTGGAAGAGCCAGGCTTACTGAGATAGCCTTATATTCAGAGGCTGTGTTGAGAAACTGAGAGTTGGTATGTCAGTTGCAAATGTTTAATATTTCTAGTACTTGGCCTTTATTGTGTTACTGATAACATCTTATTTCCTTATAAGCTTGAATAGCTAATCTTTTTCTTTTCTTGTTCCATTTTATCTGATTATACAGAAAAGTGGAACTAACCATTACTGTCAGCTGTTATTAACTGCTAATCCTTTTCTTACCTACTTAAAAAGTAGGTCATTGTGTATGTATGTATGCTTATATAGACAAAATGCCCATGGTCTCTGAGAAGGCGAAGTCCAGACATGAGTAGAAGAGATGTTTTTGAGGTTTCCCCAAACAGTTCCAAAACCAGCCCCAGAGCCAGCCACTCTAACTGTGGCAGCACCAGTCTCAATGAATTTGACTGCTATGTTGATGTCCCTTGAAACGGTGCCCCCTACTTTGGAAGTTGTGGCTAAGGGTTGAGTTAAGGTCTGAGGATATGGGACTGTCAGGATGCCGAGGCTTTCATTTGTGAGTGTCTCTGGTCACTTCATTAGCACTGCAGACACCATGGAGGTTGTATAGGTGAAGTTGGAGCAGGCATTGTATTTTAGGGGGTGAGGGACCAAGAAGAACTATTCCTAGGCATAAGTTACTTTGTAACTCTGACTGGTTTGGAACTTGCTGTATAGACCAGACTGGCCTCAGTCACAGAGACCACTTACTTTGCTGTCATAGTTCTGTGATTAAAGAAGTGCACCCCACGCCTGGTCCTTGTTTTTAAATGTCTGTCTTTGTGTGCTGTATATGTTGAGTGCAGGTATCTTTGGTAGCCTACAGGTATTGGATACTCTTGGAACTGGAGTTACAGTCAGTTGAGAGTGACTTGATGTAGGTACTGAAGTCCAAACTTGGGTCCTCTGGAAAGAGCAGCATGTGCTCTTAACCACTGTTCCATCTCCTCAACTCTTCTGTTTTAGGTTTGCTAGCATCTCGCCTGACCAATACAGAATACTTGGGTTTCTTTTTGCATGCTTTGTTATATGCTTTATCCTGTTTTGGATCCTTGCCATGTCTGGATTCTTGAAGTACATAACCCACTTTATTTTTGAATGCCTACCCTTCCCAATCTTAAAGTTTTAGGACATAGGGACTGGGGGAAATAATTTTTTTAAATCACACTCCTAAAATTGTAATGCCTCGGATTGTTCAGTGGTCCTATGATCAAACTGAGGTCTGAGTTGTCTTGTTCACGAGTAGTGAGATGAGGGGCACTGTCTTACAGCCATTGGTCTCTGGTGCTTCATCACAGCTATCTGATTAGCCAGTACTCTCCTGAGTGTGGCTGACCTCTGAACTCTTATTTCCCTTTTGTTGGATTGAGCCTCAAAGATGCCTGCTTCTTTACTCTCTGGAGAATTTCAAACCTCTGGAAGGTTGAATTGTTTGGCTTCTAGGAGTTGGGTACCACCTGCATACATCATTGATTCTTTATTCTCTCACAACTGTATATGTAAACACAGCTAGTTACTGAACTAAAAATGATACTGCCAGTTACTAGTCTTTCAGTAGATTTCAGCTACCTTATTAAAAATGGCTAACTTGCTGTTCTAGAAAGAGGAACACACATAAAACATGCTTTGAGTATGTAGTCCTCCAGTAGGCTCTTGTAATTCTTCTTTTAGAGAAACAAGGCCAAGTTTTTCTCTAGCTCCTCACTCTGAGTGCTTCCCCTGCTAGCTTGTGGTCTAGACCTTGCTGTGGATTCATTGGAGAACTGGGCTGGTTGAAGTTGGGTACAGTCACTTGGTACTCTCCTGATTTACTTTTCCCCTAAGAGACTTAATCCCATGTGGCATTTTTACTGGTCAGTTATACTACCAGTATAACTGTTCTTTTGGGTCTGTTTTACTCAGCCTTTAAAAAAACAAAACCAAAAACTTCTCTGGTAATTCCAAGATCATGCTTTTTTGATACAGGTTTACTAGGAGGTTATCAAAATACTGGGCTACTCTGTTGCTTGCTCTGCTTTTCTTGGCTTCATCTATCTGGTTTATTTCTGGTAAACCCTAGAAACTTAGGCACAGATTTTTTTTTTCATTCATCTACTTTCCTATGTGAGTTAGCCAGTTTTTCATTAAATGTTACCCTGAACTCTGTAGTAAAGACCTTGTTTTGCTGACATCTCTGGGTGACTCATAACATGAAAATAGTTGGGACAGTCATATCTAGTCATATCTGCTATCCGGCATCAAAGGCAAACTGCTAACTCTGTCACCCTTTTCAGACTGGTCTGCTTGCCACACCCACTCGATTTCATGAAGTGCACTCTGCCTGTACTGTGGTGTTTCACCTAGGAACCCCATTTGTGTGTTCAGGCCTGTGAAAACTACACAGCTGTAATGTAATTTCATGTGGAATCAATTCCCAAGCTTCTCAAGGCCTTAATTGTTCCAGATCTCACTTGATTTCTATCAATTACTGTTTGAATTACTGCTCTGGCTGTCCTGGATCTCACTGTGTAGACAGCTGCTGTTCTGCATAGATCGCAGAGATCCACCCTGCCTCTTGCCTCTGATTCCTGAGTGCTGGGATTAAAAGGCATATACCATCATGCCTGACAAAACTCTTTTTGCTTTCGCCTTTTAGTTCCCTTTATCTAAATGCTCTCCTTCTAAAAGCTCTCATTAAAAGTGGTAGTTTGAGCCAAGTGGTGATGGTGTATGCCTTTAATCCCAGCATAGAGGCAGGCAGATCTTTGTGAGTTCCAGGACTGCCAAGACACACAAGAAACACTGTCTCAAAAAAACCAAAACCAACAGCAAAAAGTGGTAGTTGGGCTTGCACTTTAAGTCCCCACATCATTAGTGAAGTTCCGTGAACTCTGGTGGTCAGCCATTCTCTTACAAATGAGCTGATCGCTTTGACCAGGGAGCCTTCCCTATGTAGCCCAGACTAGCTTGAATTCTGGAGGTATGAGCCACCATGCTGGATTTTCACTTTCACTTATTTAAAAGTTTGAATTTATTTTGTGTGTATGGATGTTTTGATTTCATGTATGTCTGCACTATGTGTATGCTTGGTGCCCAAAGAGTCTAGAAGAGAGCATTGGGTCCCTGTTAAGTGGAGTTACAGTTTTGAGCCCCATGTAGATACTAGGAATTGAACTTCAGTTATATGTAAGGGCAGTAAACACTCTTACAGTCTCTGAGCCATCTCCCTAGCATGACCTTGAACTCTTAAGCCTTATCTCCAGTGCTACCCTGCCCAGTTTGACTCTATAAAGTTGTTGTTTATTCATATGTAAGAATATGTGGTAAAAAAAAAACCCTCCCCCACATCCTAGATTTACAATATACCAAGTGCACTTTTAGTGTCTTGTTATAAAAAGATATGCGTTGTAGAATATTTTAATTAGGCAAAGATACATTTGTTTGTGCTGTGGGATATTACTTTAGCTGTGTACGGGTGTGCTGCACTTGTTTATGCCGCATTTGTTTAATGATATAAAGATGTCTTACATTTGTTTTGCTGCATTTGTTTCACCTTGCCTACCTACTTAAGGCACTTGATTGGACTTTGGGCAGAGAGAATAAATAAGAGACATGTAGGCTAGAAAGGGGAAGAGAATGAGGGAGGAAAGAGAGACATGCCCTGGGCCAGAAGCCAGGCAGTGACTAGCCAGCTAGATAGGAGTAGGACATACAGGGGAAAAGGTAAAAAAGTCCCAAGGCAAAACGTATATGAAGAGAAACAGGTTAGGTTATAAGAGCTACCAAGGAAAGAGCAAAGCCAAAGCCGAGCATTCAAAGCTAAGTCTGTGTTTCATGATTTGGGAGCTGGTTCATTGCCTAAAAGAAAAAGCCTGGTACACATGTGTGGTGAAAGGTACTCAAAATAGCTTTGGCTATTTCTACTTTTGAGTCAAAGTGAATTGGCTGTTTTGTTTTCTTTGTTCTTTTTAAATAGGGTTACACGTCATTTTGGAATGACTGTATATCATCTGGATTACGTGGCTGTATGTTAATTGAATTAGCCTTGAAAGGAAGGTTACAACTAGAGGCTTGTGGAATGAGAAGAAAAAGTCTTTTAACCAGAAAGGTAAGAGGACTTCTAAATAATACCCCCCTTTGCAAGAATTTGCTCTGTAAAAATGATGAATATTTCTAATAGCTTTAAAATGTGTAAATAGTTTAAAATTGTCTGTTGGATTGCATTCTTGGTTTTTCTGGTTCTTTGCATACGCAACAAATGTCAGTCATTATTAGGATCCATGACTACTGCATTTTAGGGAGATGCTCAGTTTTATTTGCTTCTGAAGACTTTGAGACAACTTTGGATAATCCAGGAGCTTTGTGGAAATTAATTACTCCTAGGGCACCCATCCTTTTGGAAGACTATGATTGCTTTTTATGTCTGTTCTCTATGGTGAAGGTGTAGGTAGGTACTTCTCTGGAGGAGCAGAAATATATTACGTTGGTGTTTTTTTTTAAGATTTATTTATTATGTATACAGTGTTCCGTCTGCATGTGTGTCTACAGACCAGAAGAGGGCACCAGATCTCATTACAGATGGTTGTGAGCCACCATGTGGTTGCTGGGAATTAAACTCAGGACCTCTGGGAGAATAGTCAGTGCTCTTAACCTTTGAGCCATCTCTCCAGCCCTTACATTAGTTTTTAGATTTTTAACTTTAGCCTCAATTTCAGATATTCAAGATTATTTCTCTTCCAGTCTGTTCTTATACTCTGGACATGGTATTTCAAAACTATTTTTTTTATTTAGTAATGTATTATATTTATAAATCCAAAAGTTAGGCCAGAACCAAACATTTTGTTGCCATTTAGTTTTTAAAGACAAGAGTCTTCACTTTATGACCAAGGCTGTTTGGAACTTGCTAGTGGCTCATGCTGGCCTTGACTGGGAGACTCTAGAGCACTAAGATTACAAGCCTGTGCTGCGTCCCTTACTTTGAACTTGCCAACTGATAACCCAGAGAATGGTAATTTTATAAGAAGGGATGCTGTTAATGTGTTACTGAAAGTTATGTGCAGGAAATAATACTGCTGGGTTGGAGTGCATGCACCTCAGGATGAGTGCTCTTTTAGCGGGTGTGCCAGCCTGTGTTTGAGCTCAGTATTGGGTGGGTGGAATAATGTGGGCATGTTTGTTTGAATCAGTCTTGCTGTGTAGCTTATGCAGGCTTTGAATTTAGATTTTCTGACAGTCCTTGAATGGCTGAGATTACAGGCTGACACCGTAGAAATGCTCTCGTGGCATCTCTATGGTAAATCCAGCCATTTGCCCTTAAGACAAGGGAGCTGGCATTGAGAGAATTTAACAAATTACTGTTTTGGATAACTATGTCATAAAACAGGTTTTATTTCTGCAACTGTAGTAACTTATGGAGAAAACCAACCTGAGGAAACTGTCATTGTAGCATCAATAGAATGCATACACAGGTTAGTAACTTAGGAACTTTTCATTAGAGTCCTGGCCTAAATAAAACAATGTGCTAGCAGGAGTCAGTTTTGTGCTATACATGAGAACGAGCCATGGACTGGTGATCATCTGTTCCTTTATTCATTGTGCATTCATTATTTTAGTACATCATGCACTGTGCTAGACTGGGAAAAAGTGGTGAAACTTAAGTCAGTCTGCTTCTTAGTGATTTCTTAGTGATGTGACGAAAAGGTTGCTGGAAAATATCCTCTATGATTTAGTAAGTTAAAATTTAAAAGTAATTGCTGATTTAATTAAGATAGATACAGGTAGAAGACCAAAGGTTTCCTCATTCATTACTTCTGATCCTGGCAGCTTTTTTCTTTTTTTCTTTTCCTTCCTTCCTTCCTTCCTTTCTTTTTTTCTTTTTTTTTTTTTGACAGTGTCTCTTTGTAGTCCAACTGTCCTGGAGCTCAGAATGTAGCTCAAACTGGCCTCAAATTTAGGAGATCCTCCTGAGTGCTAGAATTAAAGTCATGTGCCACCACTCTGTCTTTAATTCATTTTAAAGCCACCTTAACAAGTGACCACAGCCATAGTGGCTTTAAGCAAGAAAGAATTCTCTCAGTTTTGGAGGCCAGAGTTAGGAGATGTAGTTGTGTTTTCTTGAAGACTCTGAGGGAGAATCTGCTTATAGCCAGCACGCCCCCGCCCCTTCCCGGCTTTTGGTTGTTTTAATCTTGCTCCTTAGTTTCTGACTGCATCTGTCCACATGTCCTCATTGCCTGCCACCCCTGCCACATCACTGCCGCACAACTGACCTTGGGCCTCTTTGTTCTGAGGTTGCAGCTCCCACAGGGTTTCTTGTTTTATGAATCTTTTCTGTTAAATTCCTGAGACCTTTTGAAACTCTGTCTATATAATGCATTTTCTCAGAGGTCTTGTTTTCTCTTCTTTTCATCTCTCCTATGTTGTAGGTAGTAAGTAGAGGATATTTATTTTGAAGCCACACATATTCTTGAAATATTTTGTTGTTGTTTGTTTTTCAAGATAGGGTTTCTGTTTGTAGCTTTGGATGTCCTGGAACTCACTCTGTAGTTCAGTCTGGCCTCAGAAACTCAGAGGTCTACCTGCAACACCACTGGCCAGCTAGTCTTGAAAATTTAAAGGAATTTAGAACTTGTTTGAATCTTTGATTTGTTTTGAGCAGGAACAATGAAATGTAGTAAGATTTGTCTCCTCAAGAGCTCAGTGTTGTTCTCATGCACGCACAGCCTCACAGCCGCTGGGATTACCTGCACAAGATGAAGCCACTTAGTGAGGAGTGGAGCTGGCTCATGAGGCTCCACCTCCTCGTTGATGGCTGCAGGGGGGTGGTTGGTGTGTGCGTGACCACTGGTAGGGTTGCCAGTGCTATGTTGGATAGCCTCACACCCAATAGGCAACACTAGTTAGATGCAGTGGATTATTTAAGTGTGGGGGGATGGGGTGAGAGGAGAAGTATTGGGGGAAGGGAACGTGGAGAATTTGGGTTGGATATGCTCAATGTTCTATATGTTATAAAATTATCAATAAATAAAAGTATCCCTACAACATTAAACATGTTGAAGTCCTCTAGTCAGGAGACAAATTATTTCAAGTGAAAAATGGTCACACTAGGGGCTAAAATTCAGACAAAGACTATAGAGGGAGTGACACATATTAGGAAGATCTGTAGCAGGACTTAGAAGGAATAAATTACCTTTCCATAGCTAGGTTGTTCAGAGCTGATAGACCACTTGCCTCATAGTGGGGGCTTGAACAAAGTGGATGATGATGGCTCCTGGCCACATGGAGAGAGTAGTGAGTGGAAGGAAGAAGTCGGTCACATGGTTCAACGTCACAGACGTAGGGTTCTTTTCTCCTAAAGTTCTTTTTCTTCCCCGTAAACCCTAGTCTAACTAAGCACTATGGAGTGAACATTCTAAATATTTCTGTGTCTGCACCGTCCAGCATAGTAATCATGCCACCATTGAAAATTGAGCTGTGCTATAAAAAACACTCTGAAGTTTTAAAAACAGTATTGGTGAAAACACTAAATATCTCAGCTTTCAAGTGGATATCTCTTATAGGCCAGGTTTTGGCTATATTGGGTTAAAACCAATATTTTATAATTCATTTCACCTTTTTTTCAATTCCTTGAGGCTAAATTTGTGGTTGGCATTATGGTTTTATATTTCTCTTGTGTAATCCTAAAGAATAAGCTCTTATATATTAATCTTTTGTGAGATTGAACAAAAGAAAAACCCACAGAGGCACCTTTTTGAAGAAAAATATGAGAACACAGTTATATTAAACATTTTTAATAGCCGCTCTAAGGTGCTGTGATAGATTTAACTAGAAATGCATTGCTTAGGCTATGACTGAGTGAAGCCCATGGGAACCTAAGTGGCTAACTAGCATGGCAGTGAGGGCTCCTTTCCTACCCACTTCCCAGGAGTTTCCACTCTTCTTGTTTTTGAGGTTTCTTTTACGTGTTTTGTTTGCATGTCTTTCTATCCCCCACATGCATGCTGTAATTGCAGAGGCCAGGAGAGGGTGTCAAAGTCCCTGGAGCTGGAGTTACAGGTGATTGTGAGCTGGTTGCTGGGAATAAAGCTGAGTCCTGTAAGAACAGCCCTCTTGAGCCACTTTTCACTGCTAATAACCTAATACAGGTTTTATTACAGATTTAGACTCTGTCCTTGGGCCCCTACCATCTCTGTTCCTCACAATCTTGGGGCTGGAGATAGAATAACTTTCCATAGTCATTAAGGCTTCTGCTAGAAGTGGCAGTCTTAAAATTTTTTTCCCTAAAACTATATTTCCCCTTCATATCTTTTATTAAGCATAAGCTCAAGGGAGCTATATCTTAGTTTTGTTTTTTTCTTCAATTTGTCAAAGTTTCCTTAATGATACACATACATACACACACATATATTAAGATTTATTTATTATGGATACAGTGTTTTGTCTGTCTGTATGCTGGCAGGCCAGAAGAGGGTACCAGATCTCATTATAGGTGGTTGTGAGCCACTATGTGGTTACTGGGAATTGAACTCAGGACCTCTGGAAGAGCAGTCAGTGCTCTTAACCTCTGAGCCATCTCTCCAGCCCCTTAATGATATTTTTTGAGAAAAATAGTTTTCTTATGTAAAATGTCTTTATTATATGAATTCTTCCATATAGTTGAGTGTTTCTGGGTCTAAGAATATTTTAATGAATGAATTTGTGCATTAAATAGTTCAAAGTTCAGCATTAACTGGAATTGCAGTAAGTGTAAAGTATCTGAGCATGAAATATTTGCATACTTGCTTATTTTTTATATTTTTTATCTAATGAGTTTATGAGGGAAGAAGGTACCAGTGCATCATTTCTGACCTCTTGCGTTTTAGGTGATCTGTAAATCGGATGCTCCCACAGGGGACGTTCTTCTTGACGAAGCTCTAAAGCACGTTAAGGAGACTCAACCTCCAGAGACGGTCCAGAACTGGATTGAGTTACTTAGTGGTAAGCTAATGTAGATGCTTTTTTTAATTATGGAAGATGGTGGTGGGGATGATAATTTAAGAAAAAATTATCTTCTTTTACATGAGAAAGCAAATAGTCTTCTTTTAACCTCTGTTTTGTTTCGAGTCAAGGTCTCCTCACTTTGTAGCCCTGACTGAACTACAATTCAGATCCACCTGCCTTTGCCTCTTAAGTGCTGGGATTAAAGGCTTGCACCACCATGCCTGTCTCCAATCATTCTTTATCAGAGTTATTTTGGGACAGTTTACTGTTTAGAGTGGGCCAAGCTGTGATGATGTCCTCATAAACTATATGCTATCTCTTGATCTTAATGTGTACCATGTACTCATTGATTGGGCTTGGTCCAGTCTGATGGTCAGTGTCTTGGTCACTGGATTTTCTTTTACAGTGGTACAACCAAACCAGTATTGTCCTAAGGGATTGGGTTGATAGGCTAAAGTGGTTATACTCAACTAGTTAACATTGTATGGCTGCTGACTGACCAAATCTTATTAGTGTGAGTGCTGACTGAACTTGACTTTCAACTTGAGCCTCTTGTGTGCTTCTCACCAGAGTAAGCATTAAAGAGATTTCTCCCAAAATATTGAAATACAGTAGGATGTCCAGTGGAATAGGTAAGAATTCACAAGACAGATATTTAGGCAATATCCCATGTTTTTTGATTGGCTATACGTGCCAGAATGTTGTGTTCAGCACATCTTATTATTAGGCATATATTATTTTAGGTGTATATTAGGAATGAGCTGCCTTGTTGACATGAAAGAAGTGGACACAACTTGGGAGGAGAAAACAAAGCACATTGCTAGAGTATTGGAACAACGGTTCTGGTCAGAGCTTAGTGATAGAATGCTTGGCTCCATTCACCTGTTTTCTGTTGAGCAAATGGACCAGATTTCTGTTGACTGGTTAATAACTTTAAGTTTTTTTTTATTATGTTTATTTGTTTTAGTGTGGGTGTGTGGCAGGGGTTAGTGTGTCCTGGCACAGGGTAGAAGTCAGTTCTCTCCTTCACCATGTGAGATTGTCATGCTTGGCAGCAAGTGGCTTTGCTCACTGAGCCATCACTCTGGTTTCCCACTCTATGAATTTAAGTGTGTAGGTCTGTGGTCACTCTGAGAATGTTTTTAGTTTTTTTTTTTTGTTTGTTTGTTTAAATTTCAGTTGTTTTAAAGTTGTCCTCATTAGAGGTATAGTCCTTAAGGATCTAGAATGTGCAAAACCCAGGATTTGATGCTTACCTTGCACTTGCACTGTACAAGTACCAACAACAGAAAAGTATGTGGTGTACTACTTGAATGCCAGTTGTTGCATGGCACTGACATAGGCACTATGAACTTAAACAGAGACACTTGGAGATTGACGACCACCCACGTGTGTCTAATAATTTAATACTTATGGCTCTCTAAAAGTTTGGTGGTTCAGAAAAACGTCCGAGGAAGCTTAGAAGTTGAAAGGAAGTAGACTTTAGACTACGCCTTTGAAAGGTAAAAATTGTACACACAAAAGAAAGTGTACCTTTTCAGAAGGATTAGATTGGGCCAGTGAGAAGGCTCAGCAGTTAACCAGGCACTTGGCTGCCAAGCTTCCCTGAGTGCAGTGTTTGTGAATAGATGGCCAAGATGTCATTTGGATTGTGAGACCTGTCCTGTCTGACAGGTACACAGATGTATGCATAGTTAATTGTAGAAAGTATTTGCATAAATGTGCTTATTTTATGTTGTATTAATTTGAATTCCCCAAAGTCAGCTATTATATCTTGTCTGACTTTAGTTTACGGTTGTCTGCCTTCCCAACACTGGCATTAGAAAACAGAGTAAAATCTAAAACCCAAGCTGTCAGGTGATCAGTAGACACTTTAGGAGACAGTGGATTGAGTTAAAAGTTAAGTCGTAGGACATTTGCAAGAAGGTCATCACTGTGTGCACTCTTCCTGTTTCTTCTTAGATACTTATTCTTTCTGGAAGTCTAGATGTAGTTTGAGTGCCCCTCCCCTGTAACTAATATAGGGCCTCATTCCCATTTTTTTCTAGCCAGTAAATTATGATGGTTTCTCTCACCATTTAATTGTGATACTTAGAAGGTTAGAAATAAGTCTTAATGTTTATATTCTTGGTACTATGATTCCTGAGAAAATTGTAAATACTACCTTACCAAGTAACTTGCTTTTGTGTGTGTGTGTGCACGCGTGTGCATACACTTGAGCCCAAATGCACTTGTAGACACTGATTTATTCTGACTTTATTTGAAATGGTTTTATGCACAAAATGGCCTTAATTATTAATAATTCATAGTAGCAGCCTTTTATCATATACTTTAAGTCCTTTTCCAAAATAAATTGCAAAATTTTAATGACTCTTCTATGGACCAGTGAGATGAGTCAGAGGTTAAAGGTATTGCTGCCAGGCCTGATGACCTGGACCTGAGTTTGATTTCACATGATGGAAAGCTGTTCTCTGACATTTGTGGTGTGAGTCACGTACACATGCATTCACATGCATACTAAATAATATAATAAAAGACTGTCCCAGATAATATAGTCTTTCTAAAACATGGTTCCCATTTTGTGTGCATTTCCTTTAAATGATGTAGGTGCTAACACTGGTTCTCTTTGAACTCCTTGTCTGTTGTTTTTCTCATCTTTGTTATTTTTTTGTTCGTAACTGACTTGGTTGGCTATTTGCATCCCCCATTAGTTTTGGGGCATATTTTTTCTTTGCAAATCTAATGTGTTATTGTTACTGTTTTAAAATTGAATACTCAATGTTGTGAATATTAGATTGTTAAGTGCTGAACTTTGTTATCTTTGTCTAAAGAGTGTTTGATTTTTTTTTTTTAGGGTGCCTGCCTAGCATGTGGGAGGTCCTAAATTCAATCTCAGTATTGTTTCCCTCGCTCCCCATTCCCGGGGAGGACTGGGGGTGTTGGCTTTTGCTTTGGTAGACAGGCCAGTAAGTTACTTGTGGATTATACTTTAAAGCTTGGATAGTACAGGTTTAGACTAGTTTACACTTGATACCAGCTCAACCTTGTTCCTGAAGTGTGGTCTTTCTGAGTTTCCTTACGTCCTGGACTCAGTAAGGCCTTTTTCCTCAGGTTAGTTTGGTGACCAGGCTTTTCTCACCTCTCTGAAAACTCGTGGCATTCTTTAGCTTTTATTTATCTGTTTGCTTAGCTTTGCAGATTAACACTTCAACTTCTATGGCTTAGCGTTCTGAGACTTGAATATTATGCAGGACTCTAGATCTTCTGTACTCTGCCTTGTATTTTTCAGCTGCTTTAGCTATCTTGGTCTCTGCCCACAGACTTGGGTAGAGTGTCTGCTGTGCTGTGCTGTGGAATGCTCATTCCTGCTCTGTTCCCTTGGATATGTCTCTAGGTAGTGTACTTGGGGGCAGTTCTGTGACTCATTAGGTTTTATCTGAGTCATAGGTTTTTGGAATGTTTTATGACCAGTATCTGAAAAGTCACTTTTCAGATTAATTAATTAATTAATTTTCTCTATTTCTAATAACATTGATGATTGCTTTGCTGTCCAGGGTAGTCTTTTATTTTATATGGGTGTCCCTGATTGTATGTATTTGTACTGAGTGCTTACAAAGGTGATTAAAGCATTATTTCCCCTGGAAATTGGAGTTAGAGCTGTCTGTGAGGCACTTGATATGGGTGCTGGGGTTCAAACTTGGATATTCTGTGTGAGCATCATCGTGGGTGGTTGTCACTGAGCTCCTGTCAGGGATATTCTTCACTGTTGGGCGAGATACATTCTAGGTGCCACAGTGCTCAGAGCTATCTAGTGAGTAACTAATGGCGGCCACGCAAGGCTTTTGGTACTGAGATGTGACTTGCAAAGCTGAGGAACTGAAAATTTAAGTACATTTTAAGTTTAATTGTTACTGGCTTCAGTAATGTAGCTTAAGGCTGATTCTTAGTGTTCTAGAACTTCAGCTTTAGAGTTTTCACAGTGGAGAAAGGTGTTTGGGGTTGATTTTCAATGTGTTGCTTAAAAAAATACTTCGGTATTTTTTTTCCCAAACTGGAAAAATATTGGTGATCATTTAGAAAATACAGTTAAACTTGTTATGTATAATCTGAAAGATAACCAGAGTTACTAATATTTTTCATATGAAATAAATGGTTTTCTCTCTTTTTTTTTTTTTCTTTTGAGATAGGGTTTCTCTGTGTAGCCCTGGCTCTCCGGGAACCCGCTTTGTAGACCAAGCTGTAGATTAAAGGCATGCACCACCATGCTAGGCTGAAAGTAAATGATTTTAATTGGAAATGCTTAAAGTATTTGTCTCGAAAGAAAGTGCTTATAGATGACAGACTTAAGATCTGAAAATGATACCAGGTGGTGGTGGCACATGCCTTTAATCCCAACACTTGGGTGGAAGAAGCAGGCAGATCTCCGAGTTTGTAGCCAGCCTAGTAAGTATATGGAGTGAATTCCTGGATAGCAAAGACTACACAGAGAAACCTTGTCTCCAAAACAAAACAAAAAACTTTGGAGATGTTTTTTTTTCGCTTCAGGGGTCAGCTTTATATAATTTTTCATCCTTGTCCACACAAGCTTTGCTGTCTTTATAGACTGTCCTAGTGGCAGTTTCAGGAATAATTTATAATCAGAGAGCATCGTTTCCCTTTGTCTGTTGAAGATTGGTAGTTTGTAGGGACAAATCGCTGCTTTTATACCATAGAGACTTGGTTTTGGTGTTTTTTTTTTTTCTTTTTCCCCCTTGTTTTTTGTAGTCAGAGTTGAACCTAGGGTCTTGTGATGCTTTTATTGTGTAAAATGGTCTCTTACGTGTAGCCCACATGCTTCCACGCTTGAGATCCTTCTGCCTCTACTTGGTGAGTGTGTGCTCTACCACATTGCATTCCGCCTTATTGACTGTCTTTGATAACAGCCAGAGCAGGCAGGAACAAAATTGAATATGTGGTTCATTACTCTTTTAGATTAAGGGTGGTTGTGATTTGAAGATTACTGTGCCTGAGAAAGCGTTGGGTGCCTAGAACCCAGTCATCCAAAACTTGGACTTCATGATCTAGTGGGGAGGGGGCAAGAATCAAATTTCTTTTGCTTATCTAATAGTTCATTTTTTGTTGTTGTAATTCAGGAAATAATACCCATCATTTCTAACTTCTGGAACATTCTTATTTAGGTGAGACGTGGAATCCATTAAAATTGCACTATCAGTTAAGAAATGTACGTGAACGTTTAGCTAAAAACCTGGTAGAAAAAGGTGTACTGACGACAGAGAAACAGAACTTCCTCCTGTTTGACATGACGACACATCCTCTCACCAATAACAACATTAAGCAGCGCCTCATCAAGAAGGTACAAGAAGCTGTTCTTGACAAATGGGTAAATGACCCTCACCGAATGGACAAGCGCTTGCTGGCCCTCATTTACCTAGCCCATGCCTCGGATGTTTTGGAGAATGCATTTGCTCCTCTTCTGGACGAGCAGTATGATTTAGCCACCAAGAGAGTACGGCAGCTTCTCGACTTAGACCCAGAAGTGGAGTGTCTGAAGGCCAATACCAATGAAGTCCTATGGGCCGTGGTAGCTGCATTTACCAAGTAACTGTCAGAATGGAATGTTTCCTTTTTCTCGTGAACCAGTAGTTTTTCTTCTATTTGACATCTGGTTTTCTGTAGTTTGTACTTTCCCATACTAATAATTGGCTTTTGTTCTACAAAATCGTGGGTGGCAATTTCTTTTTGTATGTATGAGGGATTCTGCTGGTACGAGAGGCCTTCCTCTTTCTGTTTTTAACCAACCTTACTGCCATATTGGCACTCCATTCCCTCTTGCCATTCTCACTGTTACCTGGTTGGGTCTGCTGTACTCTGGCTTTCAGAGTACCTCCAGTCACCTCATGCACAGCTTTTGGATTACCTCAGCTTGTGTTTTCCCACCTTGCATTCTGCCTACAATTCAGACAAGTCACAACAAGGCCTTCAACTCACCAAAGGTAAATATCTGTATCTATTAGGACATTTTATACATAGACCTCAGTTGAGATGTATACTTAGCAAAATTATTTTTAAATTGAAACAGCACAGTAAATAGGTAATATAAAATGCCCCTTGGATTTTGCTTCCTATGTAAATCTATTGTGTGGTTACATGTGTTATAATTTTAGCTATTAAATCATAAAGGTCCAATTGTTTCACAAAGCCAGTTTGAGATGGGCTGCATTCCTCTTATGCTGTATATAGTTCGGATTATATATGAATCGCCCCTTCTTCTGGCCACCTCTGCCTCGTCTTAGTATTCTGCAAAATTTAATTGTGCACCTGGTTCCCTTCACTAGCTTCATTGTTATTTGGTGGCAAACTTGACCTCTCATCATTGAAGGAGAGAAAGATGTGATCTGTTCAGCTCTTTCTGAGCTGGGCCCCTCATGTTACTCCTTTGTGACTTTTTAAAATTCTTCCCATTTTTATGATTTCTGAAGGAAAGAGGCTTGTGACTAGTACTAATCTGGAGTACAGTTTTTTTCTGTCCTTAAGTAAATTAATGTCTGCTCCAAAATATCATTTATCTACTCATCCATTCTTGGGAAAAGAAGATCAGATATCAGTCCTAGCAGATGTTGCATGTAAATTGATAGCGAGTAATGACTGCAACGCAGATGATTAAGACTTTTGTAACAAAAGGCTCTGCTATATTTTAATTTTATATACAATTATGATAATTAGCACATCGTAAGACTACAAACCTCTGCTTTTTAATGTTGATTTTATTCTTTATCACTGTTTATGTACCATTGGTTTCATAATGTAAATACTATACATTGAACAAATTAAATGTCAAATTTTTTATTACCATAGTTCATGTTAATAGTGGGGCTTTCAGGTGTCTAGAAGGTTTTGGTTAACATTTGATGCAAAAATACTAGATGCGTATAACTTTAGAGTTGAATTTTAAGGGACTCCCTAATATGTATACTATCTTTTTATCTGAAGTAATAAATAAACTATGATCTTGAAAGTGCCTGAATCACAATGAGCATGTCATTTGATTTTTGTGTCATCTCCTTTGCGTCAAGGGAAGTTTTACTTAGTATGGCACAGTGACATTTCAACTGCACGGCTTGGCAAACTGTCTTAAAGGAGCCGGGAAGGACGTACTTTAAACTTTGCAGCCACATATGGTGTTTGTTGTAGAACCTCAGTTCTGCTCAGTGAAAGCTGTCACTGACAATACAAATAAATGGCAGCAAAATTTTAGAGAAACAGACAGCTGGCTATGGTAATAGTTGCCATCCCCTCTGATGATGCTTGGGGGAAGACATTAAAATCACCTGATTCCCACCCAGTGACACTGCTGTTTGTTGTTGTTTTTTAGACATGGGCACTGAAAACTGACACTAGTGCACTGAAATGAAAAGTTAATTTTGTTATTTTATACGTGTGAGTGTTTTTCCTGTGGGTATGTGTGTACTCCGAAGCCAGGAGAGTAAGTACATCAGGTGTGAGCCTCTGTGTGGTGCAGGGAACTGGATGAGGGAGGTCCTCAGCAAGAACAGTGAAGTCCTAATTGCTGAGCTCTCTCTCCAGCCCCACTGACATTTTATTGGGAAAAATTGTTTTTCTTTCGAAGGATTTTAGAAGTAAAATAGCAGGAGGAATAGGTGTCTCTAAGGTACTTGCTTCTGCAAGTAACATAGATAATCCCAAGCAGTTATTAGGGGTCTGGCCTGCACTTCTGCGTGTATCTTAGGGTCGTTTACAATTGACTCAGCCTGTGAGTGGCTCTAGATCCAGAAGGGGAACTTCCCCGAGCAAAGACTTTTGCTTATAAGTCTCTCTCTATTTTTGATTATTATTTTTTTATCTGGTTGTTCTGAAACTGCCAATGTAGACCAGACTGGCCTCAATTGAACTCTGAGATCTGCCTACCTCTGCCTCCCAAATGCTGGGATTAAAGAGTGCAACGCCATCTTAAAAACAAGAATGGTGATTCTTTCGTGGGAATAGTTATCCCTGCAGTTCATGTAAAATTAAAAGCTGTTAGCCCAAGATGCCCATGGCAGTGGATTTTATAAAGTCTGTGTGAATGTCTGCTGTGTCTAAGAATGAGCAGTTACTGTTTCCTTTTGGCTTTACCACACAGTGTGTAATTGTTAAGCTTTCTGAAGAAAACTTGAACCAGTACAGTGGTCTAACAGACTGTATAAGGACTTTCTCTGCCTGTGAAGTCCTTGTGACATTCCCAGCCTACTTAGACTGCTAACTCTAGTAGCTACTTAGACTTTTGATCCCAAGGTCAAGAGCAAATGGGGGTGGCATCCAGTTACAGTTTTCCTTTCTTACTTGGGCACTAGGAGGAGGCTGTTTTTCTCTGAGAGACAGATCCAGAGCAGCAGATACGCAAAACGTTCTCAAGGCAATTTAAAGGACATGCTGGTGTAGTTTATTTAAATTATAGAGATGTGAGAAATGGCTTTTAGAGAAGCATAAATATGTTAGAAGGCCAAGAATGTCACTGTTCTGCTCAGGTAGCAGGAACTTCTGATTTATTCCGCCATTTAGGCCTTTTCTTTTCTTTTCTTTTCTTTTCTGTTTTGGTTTTTCAAGACAGGGTTTCTCTATAGCTTTGGAGCCTGTCCTAGCTCTTGTAGACCAGGCTGGCCTCAAACTCACAAAGATCCGCCTGCCTGCCTCTGTCTCCCAAATGCTGGGATTAAAGGTGTGTGCCATTACGGCCCAGCCAGCCTTTCCATTATTTGTGAACAGGTGGGTAAGTAATTTTTTAAATGATTTACATATTTTATTTTATGTACATTGATTTCCGTGTGTGTCTGTGTGAGGGTGTCGGATCCTCTGGACTTGGAATTACAGTTGTGAGATGCCATGTGGGTACTGGGGATTGAACCCTAGTCCTGGAAGAGCAACCAGTGCTCTTAACTGCTGAGCCATCTCTCCAGCCCCAGGTGGGTATATACTTGTGAGTGCCTTAGCTTTTCATCACTCCAACAACAACAACAACAACAGCAAACACGGCTAGTGAGTGATGCCCCCCAGTATGTTGATCATGGGAGTCATGTCTGCCAGGCTTGACCCACCTTGCCCCAGTAGCCCGGGAAGTATGTGCCATAAGTTTATGTGAGATCTTTATGAAGTTCCATTGTATATTAAGTTAGAGCTATTGCCAGTTAGAGCACTCTGTTCTGTTTTGATCTTAAAAAGGACATAGTTCATCCCAGCCCACCGAGTCCTGAAGTTCTAAGCCCATCTTGAGTAAACTGTCATAGACATCATGTTTGAGCAGCACTGGGGAAGTGGTGATACTGCTTCATAACATTGCATGCTGATCTTCAGGGAGGTGTGAATGGTATCATGGTTTTAATTGTGCACACAATCTCAGTCTAATGTTAGACTTTGCCATGCATTTATGCTCGGAATAGTGGGTAGACACCAAGTATCACTGATGTGCAGTTTGCTTTGACAAGTGAATATTGTCTTTCCGAATAACTCCATTGTATTGCTTATCTTTGGTTATTAGAAGTAGTCTTGTGACTACATCTTTATGTTTCTCTGACTTTTGTAGGAGAAGTTCACAGAAATAGACTGCATGGAAGAATAAACATTAAAATGTAACAAATCAAGTCCGGCTGCTTTCTAAGATTGTTGCTGATATAATATGTCCACCAGTAATATGGCTGTTGGCCTTTGCCTAGCTCTTATGGCAGAACTAACAAGTTGTTTTGTCACAGGGTTATTGTTTAGGATCTTTTGGTGGTTTGCATTTTTTCTATGAATTTTGGTTTATCCTTTGCCTGTATTTTTTTTTTTTTGATTTTTCGAGACAGGGTTTCTCCGTCGCTTTTTTGGTTCCTGTCCTGGAACTAGCTCTTGTAGACCAGGCTGGCCTCGAACTCACAGAGATCCGCCTGCCTCTGCCTCCCAAGTGCTGGGATTAAAGGCGTGTGCCACCACCGCCCGGCCTTGCCTGTATTTTGTAATGAGCTGTCTTATGTATTCATTTTCCAGGATATAACCCGCTCCGGCTTGCCTTTCTTTATTTTTTTTCTTTTTGGTTTTTTTGAGACAAGGTTTCTCTGTCTATCCCTATCTATCCTGGAACTAGCTCTGTAGACCAGACTGGTCTTGAACTCACAGAGACCACCTGCCTCTGTCTCCCGAGTGCTGGGATTAAAGGTGTGCACCATCACCACCTGGTAGTTTTCTCAGTCTTTAGAGTTGGTGTGGTGTGGTGGTTTTCTTTTTGCTTTCTTTAATATCAGGAAAGTATACAGTGCTCGATTATGTAATCGGTGGAGCTTTTTTTTTTTAACTTAACAGAATTTATTTTATGTACATTATGCATATGGGTGTTTTGCTTGCATGTGTGTCTGTACCATGTGTGCCTGGTGCCATGGGAACCAGAAGACGACATCTGGACTCCTGGGACTTGGACCTACAGATTGTGAGTTGCCATGTAGTAGGTGCAGTGAATTTGAACTTGGGTTCTGTGTAAGAGCAGTGTCTATTGTTAATTGCTGAGCCCAATTAGTAGAGCTCTTAATAGTCATACTAATATTTGCCAGGTGGTTAGATTATGGATTAGCTATTCCTTTTCAGGAGATATGATTAACACATGGGAAAACCAAGTAAGTATTATGAAAATACCTATAACCAAGTATTTTATTAAAATTAAGGTTAAATAAAAAAAGGTCAATTTAGGGCAGATACACTTTCAACTGTTAGAGACACAAGGCAGCCCTGGGAGAAGCTGTTCAGGGGTTCCTCCCAATCCTAGTCTTCTTGGTGCTTGAAACATGCCCTAGTCTAGGTGTCTTTGATTTTTCTTTTTTCTACTTGATAAATCTTAATTTATTTAACTCTATAGGTTCTTCCCTGGATGTTTCCTGTTTTTTCTTTTGACAGTTGATCATGAAACTGAAATGTTTGTCCTATGGAGGTTTCCAAAGTTTAGATTTTACTGATTGCATCTGCATGTTTTGTATCTCAGGAACTGGGAATCAGCTCTGGAAGGTATCAGTGTTTGGTTTCCTTGAATTGGTGAAACTGTCTCGTTAGTGGTGGTATGTACTTTCATGAGGAGGCACAAACATGCTACCTCTGTGATGTTAGCTCCTGGTCATGAGTTCTCGTCCTGTGGATTCCTGGTTGTCTTCCTCTCCACTTCCCCTTCTCCCTGTGGGAAGACCATCTAGGCAACACTCTGGGCCCTATCTAAAGGCTTCATTCACCCTGTTCTCCTTTTCTTTTGAGACAGAGCTGCCCTACAACTCAGTGTGTTGCCCGGGTTGTCCTTGAACTCCTGCCTCAGCATCTTGAATGTCTCCAGATAATCCTTGTGTATTGGGGTGTTAAGTGGTAGTATTTGAAATCTGACTACTATATTGACTAGAATGTTGGGTCAGGACCACTGTCCCCATTACCTTCCAGCACACTCCACAGAGGTCGGGCACATAGAGATTCCTCGCCTATTTTCAAAGAAGAGTTGGTTTCCTGATATTAAAGAATTTATGGCAGCAGAAGCTGGGGAGATGGCCCAACTCTCCAGAGTGCTTGCTGCTGGTGCAGAGGACCAGATATTGGGCACTTGTTCACAACCATCTGTAACTTAGGCCTTGGTGGAATCCCCTGCCCTCTTCTGGCCTCCATGGGCACTTGTTCACAACCGTCTGTAACTTAGGCCTTGGTGGAATTCCCATGCCCTCTTCTGGCCTCCATGGGCTCTTGCACACATGTGCTCATAAAAACCAGCTGTTTTTTGGAAATGAGCTGTGTACCTATTTATGTACCTGCAGTTGCAAAGCATTTTTTTTTTTTGTATTTGTGGGGTGTCATGTTATGCTTTGATCTGTGTATATATTGTGGAAAAGAGCAAATGAACCTAAGGTTCTGCCTCATCTCGCACCTGAGCACCTTGCTTTCCTCTGGTGAGAATGGTTAATGTTTCAGTGGCTTTGCAATACCTTTGTTTCTGGTCCAGGTCCTCATGCATACGAAACCTGTGCTCTCTCCTTGTGCTGCCTCTGTGGCCCTTGAGCTGCATTATTGCTGATCACAGTGCAGTAAACTCTCCTGGAACATTATATCCTTCCATTAATCACTTCTGTTCTTACCCCAGGCTTCTCCTAACTGTTTTTCTATGCTCTGGTCTAGTAAATTGGTTTTTTTAGGCCACATATAAGTGAAATCATAACTATTTTTTAGTGCCCGATTATTTTTTATACTGTGATGCAACAGACATGTGTTTTGTTATATTACAGTTACCCTCAGTACTCGAGTTTACTATCCTTGGACAGTTAAATTCTCTTCGGAGATCTTTTTAAAAACATTTTCTGTTTGGGTGTGGTTGCGCATGCCTTGTATCCCAGCACTCAAGAGGTGTGAGGCTAGTCTACATAGTGAGTTCTAGGACAGCCAGAGTGACAAACAAAATAATCAAAATACAGTTGTGTTTTTATTTGCAGGGGCGGGAAGGGAGAGAACACCGAGGTGCCTGCGTGTACGGCCTGTGTGGAGGTCAGAGCACAGCTTTCAGGAGTTGCTCTTTCCTCACATCCTGGGATGTAGGCATCAAACTCAGGTCAGCAGGCTTTAGAAGCAGATGCCGCCACCCACAGAGCCGTCTCTCCGGCCTGGATCTTTAGTTTTTATTGCTTAGTCCCAGTAGTCTTTTGATGACCTCTTGGTGTGGCAAGAGATTCTAGGTTTACTTTGTACATTCCTACCCCATATATGGAATTATCAGTGTCTCCAACAAGCCATGGATTCTTTTTCCATGAAATAGTACTTCAAGGCCACAATTTGCACTCTTACTTGACTGCTTCTACTGTGATTATTGCTTTTAGAAGAAAACATTTTGTATATGGTTTTTATGTATAAATATAACTAACATTTTAAGTTTGGCATGATGAGGTTCTGGAGGTGGTGGTAGCAACACACTTAGATACACTTCATGTTACTAAACTGTACTCTTGTAGTGATGGAATTAGTACATTTTATGTATATTTTATTACATTGACCAACAATTTAAAAAAGTACTTCTTGACTTCCTGATGGTACTTCAGATTCACACGTACAGCTGTAGAATTTTCCTTTGTCTTATCCATATCAGGAATCTAGTTGTCAAGATTAGTAGTGTTCAAATTAAAGTATTATATATTCATTGCTTTTTCTCTTGACACTCAGGGCATGTTTGTTTATTGGTAGCCTTGGGAATTGAACCTGGGACCTTGTGTATGCCAGTCTGCGAGCTGCTTCTGCTCTCCCCTCACTTCTGGTAATTGTGTATCTGCATTGTAAGTGCAGCCATTCTTCAGTAAATTCTTTTTTGTATTTATGAACTTCTTTTTGGCATAAAGCATTCTTGTCAAACCCTGGCAATTGGTAATGTTCTGTCCTTTGTAAACATGTTCTTGTCTGGTTGCCTTCTGGATGTTTCTCCCAGAGTTATTGCAGAATATTTTGGGTTTGGATATATGTGATAAATTCTTATAAGTGGTGTACAGTCTTTTTCCTTTCCTCAATTCCAGGCAGTTTGGTTTTAGTATTCTGCAGCCCTACCTTGCACCTTCTATTTTTGTGTGTGCAGGTGCTCCTGTGTGTGGAGGACAGGTTGACGGAGGGTGTTCCTCAGTCATTCTCCACCTTCTCTGTTGTTCCGCTTGAACCCGGAGCTTGTCAGTGTGGCTGGTGTGAGGTATGCTAGTGACTTTCTAGACAGTTCTTTACTGTCTGTTTTATATTGGTTTTTAGACATCTCCTTTTGTCCTCCAGCTTAAGGCATTGCTTTGTTTATTCATTGCGAATGGGTGCTTCTAAATGATTCTCCTGACATTTTTTTCTGAGCTATATAGGTTTATTATTTTTTAATG
Source organism: Microtus oregoni (assembly GCF_018167655.1). Lineage (NCBI taxonomy): Eukaryota > Metazoa > Chordata > Mammalia > Rodentia > Cricetidae > Microtus > Microtus oregoni. The sequence goes on from NW_024543207.1 coordinate 1,426,427, forward strand.
TGAACACGTCATCCACAGGAACATCTATCTCCTTTGGTCTCCTTGCTCTGAAGCTCACTACTTAGGTTGGGACAGGTGACCCTCCTGTTTCCACCTTAGAGCTGTGGTTACATGTATGAAACCATACCTGGCTTCTGAACCCATATTAAGTACAAGCACTTTGTATTGTGCCAGCTCTCCAGTTGTTTTTGTTTTGTTTTATGTTTTGTTACAGGGTTTCTCTGTATAGACCTGGTTGTCCTGGAATTCTACTCAGTAGACCAGGCTGGCCTTGAACTCAGAGATCCATCTGCTTCTGCCTCCTCAGTGCTGAGATTAAAGGTGTATGCCACGACTGCCCAGCCTCCCCGGTTGTTTCTGACACAGGATGTCATCATGTAGCCCGGGCTGGTCTTAGTCTTAGACTTGCAGTGATCCTCTTGCCTCTGTCTTCTGAGTCCTGGGGTTACAGGCTGTCATTATAACTGGCTGCCTCCCGAGTAGACCTTGAACTTAGGAACTTTTCTATTTTGATATTGTCATTTAGTCGTGTCTTTTTTTGATTTTGTGTGTGTGTGTGTGTGTGTGTGTGTGTGTGTGTGTGTGTGTTATTTTTCTCAGTGCATTCGAGTGCATTTTGAGGTTTGCAGTTTTCCTGGGCATAGGATGTGTGCTCCTTCCTGTGCTCCTTCCTGTGCTCCTGTTGTCTGCAGGGATTCTATTTGCTCTTCCTGCTTTTTACGATTTGTGCACAGGATTTAAAGTCCATTGTATTCTCATTTCAACATGAATTCTTGTGGAATAGAGATGTAGGCCCTGTGCCTTTTCTCTAGCTCCTTTCTGTTCTGGAGTGGTTCTGAGGATTCTGGTCTTTTACCTGAACTAGCACACTCATTTTGTTCTTTGAGACGGGACCTTGTGTATCTCAGACTGGTTGAAATTTTATCCCTTTGCCTCCACTGCCTGGCACTACACTCAGTTGGTTCCAATCTCAGACAGAGGCCCATATCTTGAAGGTTTGGCTGCCCGTGTGGCCCTGTTGAGAGGTGGTGGTGGAACCTTTTGGAGGGTGGCATACCTCTGAAGGGAATTTGGGAATTTCCTTTCTCATCTTTTGTTCCTAGCTACCATGTAGTAGACAGTCACCTTTGGCCATGGTGTATACGCTGCCACAGACCTAAGGACAGAACTAAGTGACCATGGAACAAGACGTCTGGAGCTGTGAGTCAAAATGAACTTGTAAATGTTTATCAGTTGTGTCCGTTTTGCTTATGTTTTCCATACCACTCATACATTTCAAATTGCCTAATTTAATTTAGTAAAATTAGCTCTAGGCAGGGCCAGAGTGCCCAGCCTTGACAGCAGTGTATTCTGTGTAGTACATCCCTTAGGCCAAGAGCCGAGTATGCCCATTCTGGTCTGGGGAGGTGGGATCAGGAACAGCCCACATGGATTGATGGTGGCTATAGCCTTTCTGGGCTTTCTATTACAGGATCTTACCTGGTGCCTTGCCTCCTGTTACCACTTGGAAAAGGAAAGTTGTCCCCCTCTCCCGCACTGCCCTGAGGCATGTCGAGGATTCCAATTGAGCACGTTCTGTCTAGTCTAGACCTTTCACCATTCCTTTTTTTTTTTTATTATGTATAGTGTTCTGCCTGCATGTGTGCCTAGACGCCAGAAGAGGGCAGCGGATCTCATTCTAGATGTTTGTGAGCTGCCATTGGTTGCTGGCACGACCTCTGGAAGAGCAGGCAGTGCTCTTAACCTCTGAGCCATCTTTCCAGCCTAGACCTTTCTCCAAATGAAGGGTTTTGGTGCCTTTTTTTTTTTTTAAGAACCCTCACTTCCTACCACCTGTGTCCTATTAAGAGAGAAAAGTGGTCTTGGATCTTACTATATATGTTGGTAAAATTTTCCAAATTCATAAAACAGGCTGGTGTTTATTTCCATATTGTATCACAGCCAGAGTTCCTGTTTATTTCATTGGGCTTCTCTCTGCTGAGATTGTGTTCTCACCTCTTCTGTAGGACTCATTTCTTAAAGCTGTAGAGCGTCAATAAAGATGGTTTTTATTTCCTTCTCACTGGGAAAGTCTGAGGGCAAGATAGGGCTCCTCTTAGGAAAGAATGTTTTTCTGAACAGTGAGAGGGGAAACGCAAACAATTACTGAGTAGCAAAGAAGATCTACTGGAAGTTGGAAATCAGGAAGTTTTAGGGCAGATTTTCCCTTGTGAGTTTGGGAGTTGTCTGTAGTAACAGGCGTAGATGCCAGGATTCTGGCCATTTGGAAGGCTCTAGGACTGGCTGTCAGACAGGCAGTGCAGCAAGTCCTAAGCCTGTGGGAAAGCGTGCATAGGTCGGGCTTGAGGGGGAGAAAGATGGAGTGGGAAGAAGTGACCAGGAGTTTGTGACAGCCAGCCAGATACAGATGTTAGAGGTATGCTGCATTGAGGCTGGATTCTGTGTGTAGCCATGCAAACGCGCAGTTAACCAAGGACCCCTGCCTCTTTTTACCAGTGTAGGGGATAATAAGGTAATGGCACATTTTCAAAAACTTGGTATTACTCATTATGTGATAATGAGGCAAAATCAAGTAGTAAGCAGTGTTTATTTTTTGAAAATTACTTAAATTGTTTACAGAGATGTGGATTTACATAACTGGTGGCAACATTTTTAAATGTACAGGCCATTTCATATTATTGCACTTACTCTTTGATATATAAGGCATTTTATTTTACATAAATAAAGAATAATGTATAATGTACAACAGGCGCGGTGCCAATTAAGTCAACCATACAATCCAATCCAATGCAATGCAATGTGAGGGAGGGCGGAAATGAAACCCCACGTACTTGAGCCATCATGGTATTTTCTTACAACTATGATTTATGTCTTGACACATTTTACCCTCATAGTTCACTGTGAATGACTGACCACTTTAAAAAAAACAGGTTTAGAACAATACCATTAGTGTTCACGCAGGAAGTGTGGGGCTTTATTAGACTAACTAGCAGTACTAGTCATGCCTTGAACACTGAAGACAGCTTTCCAGCTCAGGGTCGAAGGCAGGCTAGCATTGGCTTCGTCCCTTACCTTCCCACCGTTAGCCAGCCAGATGCCTGGTGATGTAAAGAGTGGTAAGCCAGAGGTCCTCCTTGTATAATAAAGCGAGGAGCTCTGGGAACACTCAGACCATTCCATCGCTCTAGAAAGTCCTATCTGATCACAAAGGACTGGACTTGACTTATTAATTAATAGGCATGACTGTAAAGGAGTGGAGGCAAAAAGAAAAAAGTTTATCGTGCTGACTTCAAATTATCATTCAAGTAAAAAAGCTGAAACTGACCCCAGAGACTAACAACTTAGCATGCACCTTGCATTGACGTCTTATAGTATCCTACTTGTAACTGTAATGAAAAGTAGATGCTAAATCAGGCTTTTCTAGCTAACTCTTTGTGAAACATGCTGAAAATGAGCCGGTTATTTTGTGCCCATCTGAGGACCCTCTGGGTGTACTCTACAGATGGCCAGCAGGGATGGGCTCAGGAAAACATGATGTACAAAGGCAACAGCTCAGCACCAGTGATTTTTTTTTTCTTCCCTAGACCCAGCTGTGGTTAAAGAAACAAAATCATAGCATCATGCATGTGGGATTGTTGACAAATGCATGTTTCCACCCAGACCCTCAGGACCCAGCACTGGGTGGCACCCTCTGAGGATCGGATGGGAAGCACTGTACAGTCCTTTTCCTTGAGAGGGACTCACCCTGGTTTCCCATTTTCCTCTTTGTTTGGTAAGTGAAGCTGGTGAGGCTTTGGGATTTCAGAAAATCGGGTCAACGCAGAGGCAGAAAGCCAGCTTTGTGAGGAGGGAGGGCTCCGGAGAGGCTCAAGGCAGCCAGAGGTGTTTCATAAACCTTGAGTCAGAATGGTCTGCAGGACCCCAGTTTTGGCAAGAGCAAAATTTGCAAAATGGTAAACACCAAAATAGCAAAAAGTTGAGCCGTTGCAGAGCTCTGTCAGGGAAGAGAGCTGGACCACAGACTCTGTGCTGCTGTAGGTATGGTGGGGGAAAGGAACAAAACCAACAGGGAACTCTCCATAAGAGGATGCACAGAAGAAACTCCGTTAGGACCACAGACTACATTTGCAAGATGAAGGATTAAACTCTCAACTGCCTTTAAGGTGGTGTGTGTGTGTGGGCACAGAAACACACTATTTTGCCTGCTCTTATGTTGACCAGTCTTGAATTCAAACATACACTCAAGTTTGAAAACTAGATGCAAGGTGCTTTCAGGCTAGAACTCCCTCCTCCCGAGCAGGGAAGTTCTCAGCTATTTATTGCAATTCATCGGAACTGTCACTCTGTAACAGCCTTATGACTTACACTCTTCATAAACAGAAAATGACCAGAACCTCCCAGTCCACATCATACATTACGTTCATTAAAAAATAGCACTTTTTAAAATCGTCATCTTTTTCACTGTTGCATAATTCCTGAGCTCTGCCTAACAATTAGGTCATAAATTCATTTTCTTTTAAGTCTCTCATTTTCAGGGTAACATACATAGACCCATAGCTCTGCCTTCCACTGCATGTATGTACCTAAAAGCACTATGTCATTTACTTACAAAATTATATAAATCTACATACATACATCATTTTAGCTGGGGCATGTGTGTTACCCTTCTGGTCCCCACTCACCAGGATTGCTGCTGGGAGAGGTGGCAAGAAGGATGCAAAGGTGTAGCTAGGTGTTCTAGAAGAACAGATGAGCTCTTGATCCACTGCAAATGTGTGTGTGTGGGGGGGGGGGGCAGGGGCAGGCACTGAACGAAATGACACTCCCCAGCCTCGGTGGTCCAGGCTTACGTAAAGTACAGTTGTGGATATCTGTATCAGCTGTGTATTGATTCCAGAGCCCATCCGTCCTTAAAAGAAGTGAGTCTGGGGGAGGGGATTCTGGCTAAGACTCACGGATTCCTGTGCTTTCTAATCACTAGCTGCACAGGCCCTTCTGGAACAGACTTCATAATATTCCAAGCATCAAAGTGCACCAGCCCAACCAAAGGCTTCCCATTAATAGCAAGGATTTCGTCACCAGCTTCTATTGTTCCGGCTTGTTCCGCTGCGCCACCTGCCAGAACAAATGCAGAAGAAACTGTTAGCACCTGCATCCTTAAAACGAGGCATCTAAGAGTTTAAATGGGAAAGATGTTGTTCCTGTAGTCTTAGAAGAGGGCACTATCATCCCCCCCCCCCCCCCGTGAGTTAATATAAAGTAACCTTGGAGCACATTTGTCCTCATATAAACAAGCCTACAACTGGCAAAGGGAAGATAACGGGTTTATTCAAATGGAGTATCCACACTATAAAGAACCACACATCACCTTTTTGCTACCAGGACACCGCCATCATGGGTCATATGCAGGATCCAGGGAATGGTTCTGCCCTACTCCAGTGCATCTCCACCTGGCTGAAGTTGATGTCTAACTACATGAAGGAACAGATTTATGAACTGGCCAAGAAAGGTCACAAATTGGTGTGATCCTGAGGGACTCATGATGTTGCACAAATCCTTAAGTCCAAAAGACTTGCCTTTGTTCTTCTCAAGGTTATCTGCCCTTTAATTAAAAAAGGAGTTGTGCTGGATTGGTGGTGGTACACGCCTTTAATTCCAGCACTTGGGTGGCAGAGGCAGGAGGATCTGTGAGTTTGAGGCCAGCCTACTCTACAGAGTGAGTTCCAGAACAGGCTCCAATGCTACACAGAAAAACCCTGTCTCGAAAAACAAAATGCAGTCATTGTTCACAAGCATCCTGGGACACAGAAAGGATAAGGATGCTAAATTCTGCCTGATTTGGATAGAGAGTAACATTTAGGATAGAGTGGCATTTACCAGCCAGCATGTTATAAGACTAAGTAGGACTTCCCACTCCGATATGAATCATTCTCAGCCTCTGCAATACTGGCAGAAAGTCTTGTGTACTCAAACAGTAAAATCTCTTTAAAAAACAAGCAAACCGGTAACACAGAGTTGGCAAAGGAAGCCAAGAACTAAAGCATCAACTTCTGACAAGCTCGCGATTATGCAGAATCTCGGCTGGGGCTGGGGCTGTGTCAGGCTCTGAGCACCAGTGGTTGATAACCTGCTCATCAGGTCATGGGGACTGTGGTGCTAGCTTATCTGATGGCTCACCTCCATGCAGAGCTCCCCACCTCCCCATGTTTCTACATTCCACAGCTTTGTGGAAGTTAGAACACACTTAGGGGCTTTCAGAAGACAATCTTAAACTTGCCTCCATTTCCTCCCTGCTATGGAATAGCTAAATCACGCCGAGGAAGAAATGTCACCATTGAAAGAAAACTGAAGTATGAGAGGAAAAAAAGTTGACTTTCTTAGAAACTTCAGGTCTCAAAAGACTGAGCAGATATATATTTCTGAAAGCCATCTTAGGTCTTTAGGGCTGGCAAGATTGCTCAGTGGGTAAAGGTGACCGACTGAGAAAGTTGTGCTCTAACCGCCATGGTAAAATGTTATAGAAAGGTACTGGAGAGATGTCTTAGTAGTTAAGCATCTTGCTGTTGCCCTTCTAGAGGCCCTAAATTCAGACTCAAGTTTACTTTCCAGCACCCATGTCTGGTGGCTTACACCCACCAGAAAGAGGAGCTTCAGGGTTTCCAGCATCGTCTTGTGACCTCTGCACGTGGATAGCAATGTGCACAGACGGACACACACCCACACCAAATCTGATGAGGATACAGCCGGCAACAGGAAGGACTAGAGACATGTCCATCTGTCGTGCTGGCGAGGTTCTCTGGGAGATGGCCCACGGTATGTTTTAGTCCCATCCTGTATGCCCTTCACTGCTTTGTCTATAACTGGGACTCAGCGAGGCACCTGCAGTGACAGGAATCCAGGAGGGCAGTATATAGAACACGTTCTCACTTGGGCTTAAGGCACCGACCGACTGAATGTAATGATCGATCACTGTTTTCTGGTGGAAGCTTCAGAAGACGGAAAAGCCAGAGATTGTTTTAAAAATGGGGAGGGCCAAGCTCAAGGTGCCAGCAGATGTAGACTTCAGGGACTGCCCAGCTGCTGCCCTGCCTTTAGTTTCTAACGGGCTCTCAGTGTGAGTTCTGCTGGCAGCAGATGCCCTGGTGCCCTCTTCCCTGGGAGTTGTTGCCTGTGAGTACTCCTACAGGCCACTGGCTTTCTGCTTCCTTCTGCTCTGTCAGTTTAATGGGTTGATGAGCATGGGGGTTTCCTCTAGCCTTGTACTGCTAAGCCTCTATAGTACATATAACAGGTTGACTCCAGATTCACGCCTGTTTTCTGCATGCGTGTGGGACTGTGAGCTATCAAGCAAGCTGTCTTGCTTCTAGTTCACCGTTAGGGCACAAGCCCCAGTCTTTCCCATCACTAGGTGCCTACATCCGCCGTAGACTAGGCTGGCCTTGAACTCAAGATATTCACATGTGTGTGTCACCACCACCCAGCTACCTACTTTATTTTTAAAGCACAGCTCATACCAATACTATGTGTCTGGAGTGGAGAGAGGTTTCAGGAGATCACAAGTTCAGAAACTATCAAAGCAGATCAGGGAGGCAGAAGCAGGTGGATCTCTATGAGTTCCAGGCCAGCCAGGGGCTATGTAGTGAGACCCTGTCTGCTTTTTGTTCTTTTTTCAAAAACATACACCAAACCAATCGATCTTAAGAACAAGTAGTCTCATGACTTGATCACTTCCTTGTATCTTCTAACTATAAATTTCTGGTCTATTTGTGTGTATGTGCTGATATGAGCTATACCATTATGTAACTTCTGATTGTTTAGAATGAACGCAGGTGTGAGGGCCAGAGTTTAGATTTCCAGAACCTGCAGAAGAACTGGGCATGTATGCGAATCACCTGTAATCCCAGTACTCTGAAGGCAGACCTCAGCTGGTGAGCACAGGGCCAGAGACCCTGTCTCAGTAAATAAAGTGGAGGGCAATTGAGGAAGATACTTGATAGCAGCTGTGGGCCATCACATGTGCACACACACAAACATGCATATCATACACACATGCAAAAAACAGTAACAGTAGAATCTCCCCAGCCCAAACAATTTCCCAAGGTCATAAAATGAGAATTTCAAGTTGATGAAGAAACTATTAAACACTGTTTACCCCTCCCCACCTTTTCTTGCAGTCTAGTATTTGAACTCACTGGATTGTTGGTTGATATTTGGTGTTCTTGCTGGTGTATCTGATGATAATGCTCACCTCGGCACCTACCCGGGCCTTGGGAGTTTTAATACACGCACAATACAACTCATCGTTACAGAAAGCACCGCAGGCTTTGGAAGCAGTTTGGTCCTCACACAGAAGGGATGGGTTTCCATGGAGATATACTTTACCTTTGTACACCCTTTTAATTAGCAGGGGCCCATCTCCAGACATGGATGACTTCCCTCCATCCAGACTCAGCCCCAGCCCCGCTGAGGTTTTCAGCACTTCCACACACAGAGCATCGTGAGCAGCTCCGTTTCTCCCTGTGGGAAGGACATTTGTCATGACAAAACGATAGGCAGCATGCTCAACATGCCACCTGTCTAATGCCCCCCAAAACGCATTGCCTGCCCCGGGCACTGTGGACTCTGGTCACCCCGAGTCTTGTCTGCTGGGAATTGTGTACCATCTGTGATACCGGCATCAGGCTGACCCCCCAGGAGGGAGCGCCCTCCTGTGAATCCCGTCTTACTGGATTCACATCCTCTGCTTTCTTGTATCCCGCAAGTGCAGAGAATGCTTTCTCTCCCAGGCAGAAATGCCCAGGAGACAAACCGCTCTTGGCAAGTCTCGCATTCTGGTAGCACACATCCCGGTGAGGATGGAAGTCACACTCAGTGAATCAGATTCGATTTCCTGCCAACCCTCGCTACCATAGCAACAGAATGTCACCATCTGCTATTGAAAACAGAGGCATGGGAGTGCCCGGCTCATGAGAGAGACTGGCATAATTGGGAAGCTCCCTGGAACTGGGTAGGGCTTCCTTCCTTGCCCTGTGCCCTTTGTGCCTCTATGAGAGGAAGCCCAGCATCCCTGGGGTGTGCTTGCCTCCCTCACACTGGCATCCTTCATTGGCATCTAGCTCTTGTTGGGGCGGCGGGGGGGGGGGGGGGGGGGGGGATGTTTCCATGGTGATATGAACTCTGGCTTGTTTGGAAGGGCTAGGCTGGGGACTGAATAGGAACTGTACATTTGCCTTTTAGTTCCCTTAAGTCTGTACTGAGGAGTTGAATGGAAAGGTGTACTCAGCTGCTTGGAAGGCAGTAGAGGGACCACGAATGGATGAAGCTGCTTCCCTAATATAAACCTTAGGATTACAGTTGGACAGACCTCACTGTCAGCTCCTTATTGCAGTTTAATACCAATCCGTGTGGCCTAATTTGTTAATACTGGGAGTGGTATTTATGCTTGTTTGTTTTTGAGACAGGGTCTCTCTCTATAGTCTCTGTGGTTATCCTGGAACTTCCTCTGCAGACCAGACTGGCCTTGAACTCAGAGATCTGCCTACCTCTGCTTTCCAAGTACCGGGATTAAAGGCATGCGCTACCGTGAGTGGTATAATTTTTTTAATGGGTAATTTGCTGTTAAAAGGGGGGGAAGGAGGCTTTCAGAATGGGTACCACCTTGGGCTCTCTCCTGGAGTCACCTGCAGCATTGCAGATGTACTCATGCCTGGTCCCTGCTCCCCAGAATTTCTTGGTTCAGTAGAGCAGGGGAGTTTCTGGTCATCAGGATTTTGAGCAGCTATCCAGGTGCCTCCCCTGTCTAGATAGGCCCATATCAGAGAGATGCTTATCAGTCTGGCACGGGCTAACTGCAGAGTGGAGGAAGGTTGCAATGGAATACAGAAATAGCAGTAAGTGGAAGCCCCCAAGGTGGAACACTGCAGTCTGGTTCAGGCTAGATGCACAGACATGCCCCAGGAATCTTGGATTTCAGTGACAGCGGGACAGTCATCTGTAACTGAACTCAACGTGGCTCACATTCTGGAAGCCATCAGGACGGAGCGCTCAGTGTTTCCTTGGACAAGCGGAATTCCCACTGGATGCACCAAGCGGCTTAGATGGTGCCAGCCTGGATAGAGGTGAGCATGGCCATGACTGGGGTGTCTCCCTAGACTGGGTAGGACCGCAGCTCTGAGGATAGGTGACCACGCAGGACTGGAATACTGAGGACAGCGTGTTCTGCAGAAGCATCTGGACAGGACTGTTTGTGTATTTAACAGAATCAAACTTAGAGCATTTCCAAAAAGGCTTTACGGATAGCTCATGCCACATCGAGGCCAAATTGAGCAGAGAAATCTGGTCAACCTTGACTCTCAGGATGGATGCTAAGAAGAAACAAAGACCTGCCTGCCTCGGGCTGGCGGCTACCTGCCCTCTAGACAGATGGTGGGAGAGGATGCTGAGGGAGTCTGCGGGGCCCCTCTGACGGCTGGGGAGCCTAGGCTTGGAACAGTTAGTAGTGTGGATGGCGCCAGGGAGGCTGTTCTGAGCCAGGGTAGACAGTGCAAAGGGGGCCTATTCTGAGCCTCTCCTAAGCTCTGGGCACATAAAGGCAACAGTCTCTATCTTCAAACACAGAAACACGCTCACCCCTTCATCTTATAGTCCGCTAAAAACAGGAGACAGTGCCAACTGATGTTTCTCTAGGATTCACCGTGTTCAGAAATCTCTCCTTCCACACTGAATTCCCTGTTACGAAGGCTGCTATTTTATCTTCTAGTACAGTCTGGTCCTGGAACAGTCTGCTCTATCAGCCAGCTGTACCCGCCCTGCTCACTGTCTGTGGAGACTTACCAGCTCCCGGCTCCAGTGGCAAGGTCTTTCTGGGGAGTGGACCCTTTCCACCCGAGGAGGGAGGCTCCTGCCTGAGAGAGGGCATAGGGTGCTCATTCCCTTTCTTGACGATCAGGAGGGCGTGTTTGTGTAGCTGGGCCTGGTGTAGAACCTTTGCAACCTCACTGTGGGCTAAACCAGCTAAGGAAGTGCCATTGATGGAGAGAAGGAAATCCCCTCGGCTCAGGGTCCCTTCCTGAGAAGCCACACCCTGAGAAAACACCCTGTGGACCTAGGACAGAAAGGAAAAGACAAATCACAAAACTGATAGTGAGAGGGTAGCTGCAAACCCAGTCAAGGAGCTAGTCCTCACTTATCAGTGAGCACAGTGAGCAGGGTGGAATTACAAATCTTTGTAGCACCCTGACCCAGGTGTCCACAGGGATAAGACCTGGGCTTGCCCATTAAAAATGGCCTCAAGGTCGCCGAGTGCTACAATGTTACAATTTGCAAGCATGGGGCACTTGACCTTTTTCTATTGCGTAACCATAAAATTGCTACAATATAGCATTATGCTGACATATATTGCATTTGACCTACACATCAAGTTAGCTTTGGGTAAAAACACTGGAAACACTGCACTATTTTCTCCTGTTGAGCCCAGACCTCAGGGTCCCCCCAAAACCACAACCACAACCACCATGGAGTCCATACTCGTATATAAAAGCAAAGAGCCTTTATTTAAGTTTAAGCTTGGACTCTCCATTCGTCAGACTCAGCAGCAGAAAGTACCAAGCCCAGTTTATCATAGTAGAGGTTGGGGTGAGGGGGTTTCTAGGGTTCAGGACCCTGATTAGCTGACATTGGTCTAGGAGTCTTGGCAAAAGGGGAATAGGTGATTCCTGGGCACAGGGACATCTGGCCATCTTATCTAATCTTGGCTAATGGTCGGACGTCAGGTCCTACCCTTTAGATGCTGGCCCTCCCTGGGTGGTGTCAGCTTATGGCTTTTCCTGGAACCTGGTGCTGCCTTGGCAGTAGTGAGCCTGGGGCCCCACATTGCCCTGACCCCACATTCCCATGCTCCCGTTTTCATGATGGTAGAAGGGACCAAAACTCATATCTCTGACTGGAATGTGTGTTCTAATCAAATTCTGCTGCTTACCGAGGAATATTCCAAGAGCCTTGTAGCATGACTGCTTACCATGACTGATTTTGGCTCCATGTCTGCCCCTCCTGCCACACTGAATCCAAGACCTGAGCCTTCTTTTTTATTCAAGACTATGAAGCAAGTGTCTTCATTGTTCTGGTGAAGAGAAAGAAGACGGTTTACTGTGCATTCCTTGTACGTACAAGCACTCTACAATGGGAGCCACACTCCCCAGGTCCACAATCATTAGCAAACCTGGGCTTCAAAATAAGTACCAAGAGCCAGGATAAAGGCCCATTGCAGCCATGTTTTATGTACCAGTGTGCCCATATTTGGTTATTGAATTGCAGGTGCAATTCATATTTGTCATTAAACAAAGTATTTTGAAATTTGACTTCACCCCCGTTTTAGACATGATCCATTAACATTTCAAAGCTCTACAGTGCTCGGTTTTTCATGAAGTAATCACCACGGGCTTCAAGATAGCCTCAAGCTAACGAACTTTGAGGACTGGGCAAAAAGGGAGCCGAAAACCACTCGTGGGTTCAGTTGATCAGGAAATCTGATGGATGAGTGTTTAGTTCTATTGGTAAGTCCTGAAGACTTGGGCACCTTCAGCCAACCTGGACCAGTGCATAGAAAGGTGACCCTGACCTCTAGGCTTTCTCAACAAACACAGCTGCACACATGTGGCTTAGTGAGTGGTCTTTGCAGTTTCTGGATGGTAGTCTGATGCTGGGACACGGACACTCTTCCTAGAGCAGGGACAGTGCACCTTAAAATGGGCATGCTGTCATCAAAACTTGTTTATTTAAATTATTTTTTGCAGGGGTATTTGGAGAAACAAGTATACTAGTGGCTGATGGTCAGGGCCGATTTTGCCTGAGAAACTTGGGACAGCATTGGGAAGCCAGATAAACAGCGTCTTCCCACCAAAGCTTGAGTGTGTGGTAGCCAGAAAAGCAACCTGGAATTTTGACCTCTCTGATCTTTCATGGACCACCAGGAGGCCCCAGGGTATTGGTTTGCGCAGTTCTGGTGTTAGCCCCTGCATCCCACGCTCTGTGGGAAAAGCAGAGAAGTGCCACTGGCATAGACGGAGAGGAAAGAGGGACAGGGAAAGAAGACTACATTTTGATGAACCATCAATGGTCCTCAACACCAAACTGCACTCCTGTTGAGGGTGTCAGACCAATAGCGGGGCCTGGCGTTGGGTCTGCACCCAAAGCACCGCGTTGCCTCTGCCTTCTGAGAGTACATCTTATGTCCCTGTCTGGTTGAGGCTTTCTTGTGTCCTTGTGCACTGTATCTGCTACAACACCTTTGGAGCAAAGACGGCCTGGCAGGAATGAGACAATGTCTCAGAGTGAGACTGTGGCCCATGACACAGGCCTGCCAGTGAGGGGGGTAGCAAGACGATGGCTAAAGCTGTCCACCCCACCAAGGGTCTCGACTATATGTACCTGAACCAATCAGCTGAGAATCTGAATGGAGAGGGAACGAGTAGGTATTTGTTTCCGATTGCCCCCACTTCCCTTCCCCATCTCCTCCTCATCCTGGTCCATTAGATGGTAAGGCTGCCCCTTAACGGAGAAACTCCAGATGGTGCCAGGTGGCGGGGCGGGTAATTGCATTCATTGTGTTTGTGGATGCCATTAGTAACCCAGCATGTTATCAGTCATGTCTATTCGCTTTTTTCTCTACACGTGTTCACCTGTCGAGGTTCAATTTCTTACTACCCCAAGAGGAGCTCTAGGTGGGAACTCATGCTGTCTTTCCTTACTCCTCACTGTCACACAGGGCCTGGGGTTTAGCAGCTCTTCAGGGCCCAAGTGAGACTATAGCAGTGTGAGCCTTTCACCAGCAGGTGGCTCCCCTTCCTAGTTTATGGCCACACTGGAAAGGACGGAGGTACACAGAAGTACACAGTGGTTTAGCATCTCCCCTGCAAACTCGTCCATGGGGTGGAAAGGCTGCCGAACAGTGCTGCAGGGGACACCTCCATCGCAGCAAGGTGCAGCCTCTCCAGCGCAGCAAACAGACTGAGCCCAGCATCTGCCCCCATGGCCCCAGCGGCGCTGCCCTGCCGTTCAGGTGTCCACTCACCTCTGATTGTGCCTTCGCTTCCTGAATGAGCGTGAAAATGGTGGATTTTGAGCCCACTGATGATAAAACAGCCTGTAATTTCTGCTGGTCCCCCGCTGAGGCGAGGAGTTGATCCAGACTAAGTGAAAAACACATTTGAAGAAGGTTGAAAGGAAAACAACCTGTTCATTTCCTGAGGACTTCCTGCCATGCTGTGGCCTCCCACCCCAGAGTAACCACAGAATCCTGCAAAGCCAGCTTGAATATCCTTCCTCGACAGTGTAGCAAGTGAGTTTGGGGATCCCTCTAGGGTGGTAAGGGATCAGAGCAGGAGTCTAGCAGACAGCTCTGACATGTTTAGAAATCGGAGGCCCTGGTGAAACATTTTTAAATGGCCAGAGTTTCCACGTAGTTAGCAGTTTCCAGCTGCTTCTAGAAGCCCAGAATTCCCTGAGGCATAGCCTGTTCCCCTACCACCTCCCCTTCTTGTTACTCATGTCCTTGAAGTCACCACACATTGGCGGGCATAGGTGGCTTTCAGGGCTTTTTGTGCTTCTAGGACTGATAAATGCTCTGTAGTTAGGTGGTGGTGGTGGTGCACGCCTTTAACCGCCACTCGGGAGGCAGAGGCAGATGGATTTCTGTGAGCTAGAGGCTAGCCTGGTCTACAGAGCAAGTCAGGACAGTAAGAGCTGTTACACAGAAAAACTTCATTTCAAAAAAACAAACAAACAAACAAATAAAAAAGAAAGAAAGAAAAGAAAATGCAATGATGGCCTGGATTGGATCCTGGAATAGAAAAGAACATTGTGGAATTGATTCAGCCAAATCTGAAGCTGGTGGCTTTATGCATATGGCTGGCTGTTCGGGGTTAAGTCTTTACTTCTCACTAATGGACCAGGGTTGTGTAAGGTGTTGATTAGGGAGAGTGGGGAGAGGTGGCATGGGGCTCCCCTATCACCTTTGCAAACTGTCTAAATCTACAAGCATTCTCAATGGCTTAAGAAATGGCTTAGATACTCACGTCATCGACCAGCTTCTCCCAGAAGGTAAGATCCGAGCAGGTTCATTTTCTTCCCTGACTCCAGTGGGTATGGTGGCGTCACTGACTGGAGGGCTCCCTCCTGGGAAGACTCTGGTCCTACCATTCATAGGACATGCAGGGGAGGCTGCTCCGTCGAGGCCTGGATGACCTCTAGCTGGGGAGCCAGCTGGAGAGGTAGCGGGGGAACCAAGGGACCTTCTGGGGATGATTTCCAGCTGGGTCCTGAAGAGCCCGGCACCCGGGCCAGCGGAGTAGTCCTCGCCACCGCACAGCTTGTCCAGGTCTGGCATGCTCAAGGCTCTCAGCTCCTGGAGCTTGGATCGGGAGACGGGGGAAGGCTGGGTGTGGCGTACTGAGGACTTGTTCCTCTTCGTGGGTGAGGAGGCTGGGGTCCCTGTTGAAGTGGGAATGCCCACAGGGACGAGTGATTTCTTTGGGTCTGAACTGGGGCCCTTGCTGCTAGTCTCTGTTGGATTCTGCCTGGAGACAGTCAGTGTCATGCTGGACGGGGACTTGGTCATCTGCGGAAGAAGGCCGCTGGCTTCGCTCTGGCTTTCACTGCAGGAACTCAGGCTTCGCCTCAGTGACCTTGCTGTCACGTCTCTGGGGTGGCTGAGGCTCCCTGAAGTAATGCTGCCAGATGATCGCCTGCTAATGGGAGGTTTGGAGCTCACGGATAGGAACGGGGATGTGGTAGACTTGGCTGTGGGCCGGTCAGAATTGGCCAGGTTCTCAAAAGACTTGATCCTCTGCTTCACAGAGAAAAACGAGGTAGATTCATGGTGCCAGTTCTGCTCATAGTAGTAATGCCTCCTAGTGGCTTTGACCTTGTCTGGGACGAGGCAGCTCGCCTCAGGGACTGCGCTGGTGTCCCCTCCATCCATAGGTGGTAGGTTCTTCGATGTTTCCAGAAGAGGCTTCACACTGTACGTACCCTGTCCATTAGTCACGCCTTTGGCTGCCTTGGTCTCAGAGAGACCGATACTCATCACAGGGGCCTGGGGATCCTGAGGCGAGCAGCTTGGGCTATGTGGGGAAGGACTTTCTCGTCCAAAGTGGCTTGAGAATTGGGCTGGCATGGAGTAAGTCCTGGTGGCTGGCCTCGGTGTGAAGTAGGGGTGCTCCTCTCCCCCGGGGCCTATGGGTATACCATTCTTGGACACCCCTAGGGGGGCTGGCATCTGGCTTGATCTGCCTTGGGAGGAATCTGATGTCTTAGCAGGTAGCTGCGGGGAGGAGGCTGGTTTGGCCATGCCGAAGGGCCAGCGTATTTCCCGCTCCACCTGGGAGGCCTGAGAGGGAGGTGACCCCGCCCACTGCCGGAGACCGAGTCCACTCTTTTCCCTACAGCTGCTCTGGGTCAAGAGCCCTCCCTGTCTGTCACCATCAGGTGGCTTGTCACCACACACATTCTTTGGCGTTCTTTCAGAAGAAATATCAACTATTTTCAGCTGGTTTGTCCCTTCTACATGATCCCTAGTGATTTTTTCACTTCTGTTCTCAATGATCCCCCCGGGCTGGGCTGCTTCTGACACCACCAAGTCCACTCGGCTGGGTGTGAGCGGCCTGCTCTGTCTGCTCCTTGGTGCTGTGGGACTCACTGACTCAGAGTCACCATGAAACACCTTGCCCTCCGCTCCACACCCTGGGAACCTGGAGACGGCCGGACAACTTGTGTCAGATTCCAAGCAGACAGCCATGTGGAACCGACTGCTTGCACTTTGCTCAGGGAGAGTCTTGGGGGAGGTCAGGGGTAAAGCGAAGGTTTTGATGCCCGCGTCTGATGTCGAGGTCCTTGGTGGCCCCGAGGGAGCCAGGGGTGGCTTGCCCTCAGGCTTGGGGGTGTCCACAGGAGCGTTGTTAGGCTCTTGGTCAGCTATGTGGAGCCGGTGTGACACCGCCTTAGAAAGCATTGTATGGGAGGCCTGGGGTGAAACCAAGGTCTTCCTGTGGTCGGTTCCGCTGGCCTTGACAGAACTGGCCACGGGGCCCTCAGGACCACTTTTGCCTTTACCACTCAGTCTCCTCAGCCGAGGGCCGAACTTGGGTTTCTGACAGTTTTGTGTTTCCACTGGAGTTTTCTTGGAGAGGTCTGTATTTTCCTCGCTCTTCTGCACTGGAGGAAAACCCTTAGGCACAGCCAGCCCCTTGCTGTGGCTGGTGCTCACTGTCTGGGCTTTGGAGCCGGGACTTGTAGTCAGCGTCGAGGACTGTTCCGTCTCAGATTTGCTTTGCGAATGTGTACCCTGGCTATTTTTATTTATTTCCTTAAACCAGGCCATGATGGGCCTCCTGGAGATTGTTTTTGGTTTCTGTAGTAAATCGTCCGGGTTGCGACTCTTGGCAATGTGTAGGTCTGCCAAAACAGTCTCTCCATTCTTCGGGCCCTCGGCACCCAGGGCATAGATACCGTGCATCACGCTAGCGGCAGCTGCTTCAGCTTCTTCTTCGTCTGGGCTTCCTTTACCCAGCAGGTCACATTCCAAGCCATTCACCACATTCGAGTTCCTTAGTGCAAATGGCAGGTTGTGACCATGGCTGGCCATTTCTGAAGGCTGGCTGTCTCCTACGACTGAGCTCGTGCCGGTGGTGGCCACGATTTCTTCTGTGCGTGAGGGCCTGCCGCTCTGTGAAGCCTTTATGCCCACCTGCGTCTCATGCTCCTGAAAGCTGACATCCAGGAAGGAAAACGGCTGGGAAGAGCTTGAGATGGAGGTTTGTGAAGTCCCTGGCAAGGAGCAGACTCTTTCACAGGCGCCCCCTGCCGCCGGCTCACTCAGAGTGCTGTCCTGGAGTGGCAGAATTCGACAGAGTGCAGCCCGGGCAGGGGGATGGGCAGTGCCCGGGTTCTCGGGGCAGCCACTTGTGGAGCAAATTTCTATCTGCTCATCCTCAGACTCACTAGTTCCTCCCTGATGAGAGGACCCATGCGAATGGGGAGGCGACCAGCTGTTCCTGGCGGCTGCTTGTGGCACTTCAGCAAGAGACTCAGGGTCGGAAGAGGAGTCTTCAGCATCGCCATACATGGACGAGAGTGATGGCTCCGTACTGTCTCCCGGGCCCGAGATGGAGATACTGTCTTCATGGAAACTGCTAAAATTTCTGGAGTAGTTGTTTAAAAAGTTCTTGTTCACAGCAAAATGTTTGTCGGGATGGATGGAATCCAAAACGGAAGGCTGGGACGCCCACTGTGGGGGCGGGGGAGGGCCTGTGCCCTCAGTCTTCCTTGGGGAGGATGTGTGGTCACTTCTGACTGACTGGGCATGGTGGGAACTGCCATCCCCAGCTCCTTCTTGTGACTGGTCCTCAAAAATGCCCAGGTGAGCCCCGAAGTCTGCTTTCTGGGAGAATTGTGACCTTGCCTCAGAGGCTTCCCTGATGAAGTTGTCTGTCACAGGGCTTTCTCTGTTCCCTGACAGGGTCCTGTCGGGAGTCAGTGGCAGAGAGGGGCTGGCATGTGATGTCTTCTCAGACATACAAGCTTTATCTTCGAGCTGAGGACCATCCTTCCAGCTTCTAGGTATGCAGAGTTCCGTTGTTTCCAAGTCCTTGCTGGGACCTCGACTCCTTTCTTGGGACACAAGGGAGAGATGGGGGATGGCGGTAGCTGGTGTTGTTCCTGTGCTCATGGGGACAGCTGGTCTCCTGGTGTTGGGAGAGCTGTCCCCAGGTGCAGCCCAAGTCCTGCTGAAGTCAGGAGGAGCCAAGGCCTTCTCTCTGGGAGACGTATTCTGCTCGCTGTCTGGTTTCACTTTAGATATGTCCTGGGACTCAGGCTCCGTGGTCCTGGGAGACAAAGGCTGGCCAACTTGCTCGGTGATGGTGGAAGTCTCGCTGGAGACAGGATGAGCTTCCCTTCTCTTCCCTGGGGGAGGGGGAACTGAGGAACCATCCCATCCTGTATCGGGTGATAGGGAAAGTGTAAGCAAACAGAAACCTTCTAGAGGTTTAAAAAAGTATAAATAATTTCAGCCTACCTATAGACCTTCTGGTCTTTCTTTTCGTCTCTCAAATTGCAGAGTCCTCACAGCCAACAACCACTACCCTGCTCTAATGGCCTTAAAATAACTCAGACAGGCAGGACAGACATTTAAACTTGCCCATTTCTCTTTGTTTGCTTTCAGACAGGTGACACCAGAAATCCCCTGTTTAGATTTCTTGACCCAAGCACCTCTACTGGCAGCAGCTTTGGGGAGAGGCCGTTGGTCTTATTCCTTAGCTTTGGCCTAGACTGGGCAGAGGCGTCAGATCTCGTCCCATTCCTGCACCTGTCTGATCATGAGTGACTTCAGCCTCAGATTGCACCAACAGTTGACCCTCCAAATTCAAGAGACTTACCTTTTCAATTTGCTTTTTGAGATGGTCTCTCTGTGGGGCCCTGTAGACCCTCTTGACTCAGCCTCCATGGCAGGCCTGTGCCTGCACACTTAGTCAAAGGGCTTGTTTTTTAGCAAGGAGATGGAGCTAAAGGGAACGACAGATGCTCCAGCTAGGGTTCCCATTGACACGGGGCTCGAGCTTTGCCTTTGCCATGGCTTGGAGAAGCAGGAGACCTGAACACCAGCTAGTCCAGGAAACCTCAGCAGTGGGGGAGCTTGAGAGGGGTCATGAGGGACAGTGTGACCCAAATGGTGAGGAGGAAAACAGGTTGAAAGCAGACAGGTACAAAACACGGACCTCTGAGGTGCGGGGACAGGGGGCAGCCGGAAGTCAAGTCCCAGAGTGGTTCTGAGAGTTGCCCTGACCTGGAGGTGTCCCCTTGGAAAGCCTTCCAGTGGGCACTCTCTTGGGCGAATCTCACTTTGGCATGTATCATCTCACAGTGGGGAAGCAGGCTCAGAGCCATGCGAAGTCTCGGTTTGAGAAGCATTCCCCCAAATGTTAAGTTCCTCTCACATCTTGTCTATGAAATCATCGGGTGGTTTTTTTGAGACAGAGTTTGTCTGTATAGACTCAGAGGTCTGCCGGTCCTCTAGAGTGCTGGAATTAAAGGTGTGTGCCAACAACGCCCTGCTATTGGTTGTTTTTGAGAGAAAGATAGGCTCAGGTTGGCCTTGAACTTCTGGTCTTGTTACTGACCCTGTGGTGTTGAGAGTACAGGTCTGTACCACTGTGCTCACATACGGGGCACTGGGGAGCAAACCCAGGGCCTTGGACTGGCACAGGCTAGGTAAGCACTCTCCCAACTAATTCTGCTACATACCCAATGATAGGATTTTAGCTACAATGTTTCTTTCCCTGTTTGGTGGTACTGAGCATTTGAACCTAGAGGCTTGAACATGCCAAGCAATCACTTCCCCACTGAATTCTATCTCTAGCTCTAGATTTTCTTTAAGAAGGGGTTTTACTTTGAGGCCATGGTTAGCCAAGCTGGCTTCATACTCAAAGAGATCCATCTGTTTGTCTCCTGAGCACTGGGATTAAGGTGGGTAGCACTGATGTAGCCCAGTCTCAATTTAAAATTTTTTTTCAAAATTACATCTATTTATTGTGTGTGTGTGTGTGTGTGTAGACCATACTGCATTACATGTGCAAGTCAGAGAAACAGCTTGAAGTTGCTTCTCTCCTACCAAGTAAGTACTGGAGATTTAAACTCAGGTGGCCGAGTACCATTCCTGTGCTTGTGAACTCTCAAGTGTAACATCTTTACTTCTGCTGACACCAAACACGGGTGGGGGGGGGGGGGTGTGGATGGCAGTGTGACAAGAGTAAGGGACTCAGGCCATTTTAAAAAAGCATTTATTATGGTGTGTGTGTGTAGGTCAGAGGATAGCGTGTAAAGGGAATGCTCTCTCCTTTTGTATGTGGGCTCAGGGATCTAACCCTTGAGCCACGTCTCTGGCTGCCAAAGGCCACTTAACAGTTTCAGATTCGCTGACTAAACATTCACTAAGAGGCACATTGCTGTGCAGTTTTTGTTAGTGAGCTGAGTTGCTGCAAAGTGTGTATCTTCAGAGGTTTGCATATTTATTTATTATTTATTTTGAGACAGGATCTCGTGTACCCCAGGCCAACCTTGAACTCAGAGTTCCCGACCCTCCTCTCAGATTACAGAAGTGTAAGACACCACAACCAGTTGTGATGCTGGGATCCAGCCCAGGGCTTCATGTGTCTGTGAAAGCCCTGTATTAATGGAGCCTTATTCCCCAGCCCCCCTTCGGGAGATGAGGTTATCTGGAGGTAACCCTTGGACTGCCTTTCAATGCTTCATTTGGAAACCCCAGAAGATGTCCCCCATGGGCACACCCCCAGGGTGGAAGCCTTCAGGGATGCAGGTCCAGCTGCCTCCTAGAGCAGACCGCAGTGACTCACCAGGGCTCAGTGTGGCTTATGCCATCCCTGCCATGCAGGAACAGTCACCACGGTAGCTGCTTGACCATTGCTTTCTCTGGGCGCCCGAGGCTAAGAAGTGTGTTAGGTATCACACCGAGAAAAGCAGCGGCACAGGATGTGATTGATCCTCTACCTGTTGTACACACAATGGGACTAGCAGTACCAACTGGACACACAGAGGAAGAGCGATGGAGAACTCCTCTCCATCTTCTCGGTTGGGTCAACAACTTCCTAATTTATACAAGAAAGAGACCTGCATTTCATTACAGAGCTAGCAGCAAATAGGGCGTCTACGCTCCCCACACCTCTCTTCTGAGTTTCTCTCACAACAACTCTGCCGAGTCCTTGGAGGTTTCAGTCCCTGCTCCTGTTTTAAGAGAACCAATCATGGCTGCCTGGGCTGCAGGTCAGCCCTCAGGACCAGCATAGCTATTGTCTTGTTCCTACACACAAGGACAGATCAGTCTTTCTTCCTGTCTGAAAGCCATCTCAGGAAAACTGTGTGTGCCTGTATGTACCCTATCAAATGCCCATCACATGCTCAGCTTATACATGCAGGTGTGATTCTTCTCCCTTAGGAAAATCACATATGCGCATACACATAATGCATACTGCTTTCCTAACAGTGCTTTCTTAGTACAGGGTACATGGAGAAACCTCACAGATGCCTCAGGATCCAGCGCACAAGGCAGGCAACTGAGGATTTGTGTGACTTGTTAGGAGTCCCTGCATGTATCAGAGCTTGGATTCGGACCTGGCCTGTGTATGATGTCGTATATTTCTTGCCTTGTATCATTTTTCAGACATGTCCTAAGGTCAGGACTGTTTATTTATTGATTATGTGTATATGTGCAGGGACTTGGTGCCATGGTACCTGTGTGAAGATCAGAGGACAACCTGTAGGAGGCAGTAGTCCTCTCCTACCATATGAGTCCCGGTGGTTGAATTCAAGTCTTCAGGATTGCCAGCAAGCATCTTTACCTGACAACCCATTTCATGGGCTCAAAAACCAGATTTTTTTTTTAAAGGTAAAGAGTTCCTTCTTTTATCAATTGTGTGTTTTAGGATCTTTCCCTTAAAAATTTACATTTTGAAGAATATCTTTTCTGTACATTGGAAAGCATTTATTTTTGATAAAATAGAAGGAAGAAGGGCCATGCTCAATAGTCAAGGTCCCTTTGAGAATGAAAATACCACAAAAAGATGGAACACTAAAAATTGTAGGAGTCATGAAACTTAATATGCAGGGCAAACAATTCAGGTATACCTCCAGAAACCTAGAGGGCACCAGAGCATCAAACATTTCAGGTATACCGCCAGAGCCCTAGAGGGCGCCAGAGCATCATCGCACCAACTCTCTCAGGCTCCTTGCCCGTGAGACTTCAACCATAAGCAGCTTGGTAAGATTCAAGGTTTATATGTTAATTAAAACCTTGCACATGTATTGTTACATATTAATCATCATCAGTTCCTGACGCTTGTATGGTGTAAATTCCAGAGGGGACAGACAGACCCCTGCAGAGGGTTGGAAGCACAGCCGAACAGGTGGGACAGCTCTAGGGAACACAGAGCAGATGTCTTTTGACTCTGGGTCTGGGAGACTAAACGCCTCTCTGTCCCCAAAGAGCTTGCCTGTATAAACACCTCCCAAAGGCACAAACCCCCGAGGACCAGGAAAATTAGCCCGTCTAGAATAACTCCTTGGGTGGATACATTTTCTGCACGGTTTCAAATTAGGAGGAGATTGGTTTTGGTGATAAAAGAAAGTGGTCTCCTGCTTCTTCTATTTGGAGGGCAATGTAGGCTCCCAGGAGAACATTCTGACATTCTACAGAATGTGCACTCTTAGGGTGTACCTGGGCACTGGTCTCAAATGAAGGCTATTTTGAAAGGGGATATCCTGAACTGCCTGCCTCCGTGTAACTTCATATTCTGCAGATGGAACCCCATTTAAGTTAACGCGCTTAGCAGTAGAGTCAAATTGCTAATAAAAATTGTCTGTTTAGCATTCATTCAGTAGTGGGTGATTGAGAACTGGACCTGAAAGGTGGAGCAGAAACCCTGGTAACCGAATCATCACTGACTGAGGAAGGAGGAGCAACTGAGTGCACGTGCGTACGTGTGTGTTTGCATGCGTGCGTGTTTGTGTGCATGTGTGTGTTTGCATATGCGTGTGTGCGCACGTGTGTGTGTGTGTGCGTGGGGGGGGGGTCCGCATGCTTTCTGTGAGTAGTCAGCAGTGTGTAGGTAGACGATAGGTATGGTGGCATAAGCCTGTGATTCGAGCACCCAGGACTGACTGTAGCAGGGAGCCCACAAGTTCCAAATTTTAAATTTGTAGGACATCCCTGAGCCGGTGATGGCTCTTGATGTCAACCTTCAGACCTGGGTTCAATTCCCAGGAGAGACAGAACTATGGGAAATTGTCCTGTGACCTTGACGTGCAAACACACGGACACACACGGACAGACGGACGGACACACACACACACACACACGTACACATCCACACACACAAATATACACACTAAATAAATAAATAAAACGTAATAAAAATTTTATGGGACTGCCTTGATTGGCAAGGGAGCTACCTGATTTTTCTATTACCACAGACCACTAACACTTCAGTGGCTATCAGGACATTATGGTAATTACCAGCCACTAAGAAGATTCTCCTTTAAGGAAGTCACTTAATTCAGCTTGACTTAAAAAAAAAAAAAACCTGAAGATGTAATTGGTCATGATTTCCGCTTTCATGCAGTCAGTCCGTCTCCCATGATGCTTAGGCAGTTTTCCTACATTATTATTTATTTACGTCTTACTTTTCTTCGTGGAGGCTTTTACTGCCATTTCTCAGTGCGCTTGATTTCATACAAGCAGACTAGAGAGATTCGCGGGGGGCGGGGTGGGGGGGGGGGCGGGGAATCCCAGTTCTTATGTCTCATCCCTGTCACAAAACGAAGACCGAACACGGAAGCGCTCGACGTGGGACGCACACGGGGTGGGTGGGCACAGTGATCAAGGATGGCGATCTCATGAAGTCGACACCTAAATATTGATTTCCCTCAGCAGTTTTGCTTCCCTGTCCCTCAATGGAACCAACATTAACAGTCTTACCAGTCTCAGGGTGTGGCTCGCACTCTGGTGCACCGCCCTGCAGGCTCTCTGTGGGGGATCCAGTGATTGGGTGGCATGGGCTACTGGCTGCTCCACAGTTGGTGGGGACATATCTGTCCCCCGGGGTGGGATTTCCCCGAAGTTCCTGGCACAATGAGAAGCAGAAGCCACGTTAAAAGCTTTTCAGGGTTTCTGCATCCTAAGACAGTAGAGGAGAATCCGTTTGGGAGCCGGAAGACGGGCCTGGGAGCTGGTAGATCCAGGTTCTGGATTCTCATCCCTAAGCCTCAGATTTTTCAGCTTTCAAGAGGGGATGAAAAGACTTGCCAAATCTCAAAAGTTTTAAAGAGAAGATGAGAATAGCTATAAGAACAGCAGGTAAGGTTTCTATAGGTGGAAGGTACCTACTAACATGTGGCTAGCCAAGACTGTGAAATCAATTCCTAAGTTTGATAGCGAGGGAGAAGGCAAATTGGGAGAAATGAAACCAGTATGAGATATTTCAAGACTTCCCTTAGGCCAAGCGTCAATTACTTTATCTTCCTTTCTTCTATGGAATGCTCAACACAAAAACAAATTTAAAACTCACAAAAAAGCCCAATCATATTTATTTGAAATTAACCCACTGAGTTGGTGCATCATAAAGTGGCCCAAAGGTGGTGGCAGAAGGGGAGGGATGTCTGTCCGAAGGTATAATGTGTCTCTCACAACTCCTGTTAAAACTCATTTTGTAAGGTGTGTCAGTCATCGGCTGAGGGAAGCGTAGTGTTTAACTTAGCTAAGTTCTGGTGAGGGAGAACGGAAACACGAAAGCAGAAGAGTGTAGCTGGACAGAAGATGGCGTGGAAAGGGTCCCTCAACTGCGTATCTTAAAACAGTTCATTTTCTGTTACATGAGAGAGTTCTCACTAGGACCAGGGAGAAGGCTCAGTAAGAGCGCTTGCTACACACACATGAAGATCTAAGTTCAGATCCCAGCGCTGGGGCTGGGGCGTGAGTCACTGGCGCTCACTAGCTGTCTCCTTAGCTGGAAATCAGCATGTGCCAGTTTAGTGAAAGAGTCAGTCTCAAGGGAATAAGACAGGCAGTGATAGAGAGGAAACCTGATGCCCTCCCTGACCTATGCATACGCCCATGGGAATGTGTACCTACCTACATATATACATACATACACACACACACATACACACACACGTGCATACATACCAACAACCATCACATCACAAAATCTTTTAAAAGGTGCTGAATAGAAACAGTGGGAACACTGAAAGAGAAGACACCAGCTTCATATCTGAGGATGTCTTACGGTGAGTGAGACATTCTCCTTCCTTTTTTGTAAAGTCAAATTTTAGAACCAAAATTTTTATGAGAAAAGTATTTGACATAAAAATATTGCTCAAAAGCCCCCCCCATTCCAATTTTAAAAACATTTATTTATTTTTTGTTTTTTGAGACAGGGTTTCTCTGTGTAGCTCTGGATGTCCTAGAACTTGCTCTATAGATCAGGCTAGCTTTGAGCTCAAGAGTTCTGGCTGCCTCTCCCTCCTGGGTGCTGGGATTAAAGGTGTTTGCCACCACCGCCACCTCCCTCCCCATTTAAAGGTTTTATTTATTTTTATTCTGTGTGTGTGTTTGCCAGAATGTGTGTCTGTGCACCTCATGCCCTTGGAGGCGGCTGTGAGCCAATCCGCGGGTGCTAGGGTTTGAACCTGGCTTCTCTGGAAGAGTACCCAGTATGCCACCGAGCCATCTCTCCAACCACACAAAAGTTCTTATTGTAACTATTTCAAAGTTAGAAAATCGTGGGCTGGGATGGCTCAGTGGGTACGATCACTTGCCTCCAAGCCTGACAACCTCAGTTTGATCCCAGGGTCTACATAAAGGAGAGGAACGAATCCTTCAAGTTGGCCTCTGATTGCTACACCAGTGGCACAGCACATGTGTGACTGAGTGAGAGCGAGTGAGCAAGAGAGAGAGAGAGACAGGCGGAATATGCACACATTAAATACAATTAAGAATATATATATATATATATATATATATATATATATATATATGCCCCCACCTTGGTATATGTCTGTGTGCTTATGTTAACTATCTCATCTATAGCATGTCTAATCAGAACTGCTAACCTGACAGACAGGTGACACTATATTTGGCAAGAACTGTGTTTTAATAGATATCAGTAATTATGAATAAAAATCCTGATCTGGCCTTCTACGGTGGTCTTAATGGTGAGCCAGCGTGTGGGGAGGGATAGGGTACTGGTGATCAAATCCAGGTACTGGTGTATGTGCTATGTATGGGGCCAGCACTGCGCCCCTGAGCTACACCTCCCATCTAGATGGTATTTTATAAAAGGAAAGAACACACCTACTAATGGCATGTAGCTGCTTAGCCAGCGCTCTTAAGTGCTGAGCTGTCTCTCCAGGCTCAGTAACTAGAATTTTTGAGGAGAGGAGAAATTATGAATGCATAAGGTTAAGGGAAAAAAAACTTCTACTACATACAAATTTTGTGACTTTGTATTTTCCCGGTTTATGTACACATCCACTTTAAACCACAATAAACTATCTTCGTTAAATAAGGCCTTAAAAATCATCTCAGAGTCTTCACTCAGAGACTGGACAATTTCTCTTTTCCTCTTTGCTAGCAAAGAGATATACTGCAAAAATTAAGTGAACAATGAAATGATAATGAACACACGAGCAATTAGTTACACTAATTAATTTGTGTCCCCTGTGGTGGATGGACACTGCTATTTTGTGTGACATTTTCTTAGTTTTTTTTTTTTTCTGAGACAGGGCTTAGTTATGTATCCAGAGCTAGCCTCAAGCTCACCAATCCACCTGCCTTCACCTCCTGGAGTGCTAGCATTGCAGGCTCATGCTGCCATGCCTGGCTTCACACGACGTGAAGGGTTTATGTGGCTCTGATCACACTCACTCCCTTGTAGGGATCTTGAAAGCAATCGAGGGTCCCTCCTGACCTTATCAGCTGGACACAACAACAGTTAACATCTACTGGTCATTCCCATCAGCCAACCAAGGTGGAAAGCAACCCCCTGCCTCTGGGCCCAGAAAATCAAGGCCCGAAAAGGTCCAATGGTTTGCCCATGCTATCATTCAACTCGTGTCAATTGGTCAGTGGAGTTGGCCCCAGGCCCACAGCTTTAATCCCTCCACTCCGCATCATCACTGATGGCCCCATGCCCTGTGAGGCAGTGAGCACAGATCTTTGGCTGAGTCATCCCATGACTGACAGCCTGCCACCTCACTAATGGGCACCCATTACATGACTGTTGAAAGATAGTCCAGCCGTCACCACATGCTCATCCAGCTTGCCCTGTGCCTCACAAAGCCCTCGGCAGTCACTTGCGCAACATTTAGACTTAACAGAAAAGCCGGTCATTTACCTTCTCTGCAGTTCCACTTGGCTGATGGCCAGTGACTGTATCTTTCCTGGTTGGAGCCTGGACTTTCAGGTCTTGACCACATGGTCCGTTGGCTGTTCCACTGGGGGCCTCAAGGTGATCAGACCTTTTGTAGTGCGGGCTAATCCTAGCCACAGGCTTGTGTCTGGACACCAGATTTCCATTCTTCTGCGGTGGGGAGGTGGCATTTTCTGGGCTCCTTGAGCTCTGGGTGTCTACAGGGACTTTGTATTCCAGCTTTGGTGAACTTTTTGACCCTGAGAGTTCCTTTCTCCCAGAGCCTCCAGGCCCACTCTTGGTGGTTTCTACAGAGCCTGGCAGGCTGGATGCCTTGGGAGGAGTACCCACCATTCCATCAGGGATGCTATGCTCTAGGTCCAATACACTGCCAAGGAGAGGCACGGAGCAGGCCTTGCTGACCAGTGGTTTCTGGGGTCGGTCCTCTTGCTTACTTGTATCAATGCTTTTGGAAGAGGTTGTCAAGGTGGGCCGAGTGTTGTCATCTACCAGAGGCCTGCTGGGGTCTGGGAGGACTCCTGGGAGTGAAATGCAGTCCCCCTCACCATCAAAGTCTTCTTCGTCACTGGCGTCATTGCCATCATAGCCACGTATCCTTCTTTGGCGGAGGAGGGGGTTCCTGAGGACCTGTGGGCTTCCAGGGAGACTGGCTTGCCTGGCGACGGTTACCTGCTTGTGTAAGAGTCCAGAGGTCCTCTGGCTTCCAAGTGTCACAAGGCTGTTGGCCCTGGCTTTCCCTGTCTCCTTGTGAACTGCAATGGAAGGAGAGAGAAGAGTCAGACAAAAACAGGTTTCCAATTAGGCCTGACTTTATCACCTTAAAGAAATAAAACCCAGTGTTTGCTCTTCTAAGCACACCCTCTTGATCAAGAGTAAAGACCGTTTTGTCCAGTCACTTACAAACAAACAAACAAACAAACAAACACATTCTTGTCACTGTCCTTAAGCACTTCTGAATTTACACGTGCCAGGCACAGCCTCCAGCCACTGAAATTCCATGTAAACAACATGGTTTCTTGTGGTTCAAACAGCAAGGGCAGCCAGTCTATTGATTTTTTTATTCTGCTTGCCCCATTTTTATACACATAGACATACATATTGATACATATACAGACATGCATATCTTTGTGTGTGTGTGTTTGAGTGTGAATGCAGGTGAGTAGGCATGTGTTTATACATGGGCAGAGTTGGAGCACAATCTCAGGTGCCAGAGTCCTCCTCTTCCACCTCATTTGAGACACAGTGTCTTGCTTTTTGCCATTGCATATGGCAGGATGGCTGACCTAAAAACCCCTTGGGGGTTCTCCTGCCTGCCTTCCCTCTCTCTGTGCTAGGATTCCCGATTTCTGCCTTTACGTGGCTCCTAGGACCCGAACTCATCCCTAACTCATGCTTCAAGTGTTTTTCCTACGGAGCCATCTCACCCTTAAGAACAATAACAAAAGCCAACTTCCGGTTATTTAACTTGAATGGCGGGCTTTCTAGGGGTGGGGAATCTATAGTTCAGCTTCATTCTGTCCCCCGAGTTACTGAGGGTCTGACCTAAATGCCGAGAACACCTCTCTACCAGGTACCGTGGCTAGCATGTCCCTCACACCTGTGTTCTCACCACCTGGGTCCTTCCCTCCTTGTTTGTCACAAAAGGGCATGGGACACAGCCCAAGCTGTCTGCTCCTCGAGGACACAGTAGGTGATTCTGCAGGTCTTGGCATGCTTTTTGTCCACACAACAGTGCGGAAGGACAAGCATGCCATTTTGCACACCCCACTGTGGCTCCCATGTCTGCCTCTCTGAAGCTCAAAGAGTAAACAGAAGAAGTCTGAGAGCTCAATTCAGTTCGATGATCTCTCAAGGATTTTTGAGTAGCAGTGACCTTTTGTTAACAGTGGCTCTCCCAGTCCCACATCTCTAACTGTTGTCTAAGAAGAATGAAGTTTAGAGGGAAGAGATCTGGGGTTTGCCTGGGATCCCCTCAACTGTGAGTGCCTTGGGTTGCTTACTCTGATTTGATGCCCCGAAACTCAAGATGACATGCTGTAAACAGCATGTGGAGGGGACCTGGATAAGTCACCTTCACCGCTGGTGCTAGAATGCGTTGAACCACTCACTGTGGCGTGGACAGTTGGTCGCCACTGCTGAGGGTAGAGGCAGCCTCTACTCAGCTAGGCGCACGCACTGTTTCCAGCTCTCTCTCCTCGCTGTCCTGGACAAGACCCCTAGTAGAGACTTGCTTGCTGCACTACTGAGTCCCCGATTCCCTCAAGCTCCCCTGCTCACCAGGGGGTCCGAGAAGCAGGTTGCCATCATCTGAGGTGCCACAGCCACTTCCAGGGTGGTCCTCGTCCTCAGAGCCAGCCACCACGAAGTCTGACAAGGAGCCCTGCCCATCGTGGACAAAGTACTGGGAGAGTTCGGCTTCAGAGAGGAGCGAGTCCTGTTGGGAAGAGAACATGCTGGAGTCTAGGGAGAAATACCAGAGCCAATCTCTGATCACTGGGACCAGCTATGATAGCAACTGCCAATCTCCACTTACTGTAGGATGGCTAAAGCGACAATCAATACATCAAAACGTGGCTGATACTGCTTTTTGATGGAGAGGGGCACTTTTTAAGCAATGACCAGGAAAACCGCAATAGTAGGTTTTTTTTTTAATGATTTACATCTTTATGTGCATTGGTATTTTGCTTGCACGTATGTCTGTGTGAGGGTCTCGGAACTGGAGTTAGAGAAAGCTGTGGGCTGCCATGTGGGTCCATGGGAATTGAACCCAGGTCCTCTGGCATAGCAGTCAACTGCTGAGCCATCTCCCCAGCCTCCACAACAGTAGTTTATTAATCCTTTTAGCAAAACCAAAACAAACCAGTGCAAGGAGGGGTAGGATAGGAGAATGAAAACCTAAGCCATATGACCCAGCCAACTGATGGAACACCTGGTGGTGGGGTAGGGTGGGGCGGGGCGGGTGATTGCCCGGTGTAAATCCTGCTCTAGTGGGACTGAGGAACGCCCCACAGTGTCCCAATAGCTGCAGGCTCTCCCAAACCTCAGCAGAGTTAGAAATGTTTGGGGTTTTGACTTTTCTGTTCTGCTCTTTCTTTCTTGGGTGAATACTTAACAAGAGAACCACACCTTGGGGCTCTGGTTTTCAAAGTGGTGTGGTTGCCACTTTCTTGTACAAAGTGGCCAAAAGATCCCTTTGCAGAAAAAAGTGCTGGGGTCTGGGACTTGACTGGGAAGCCTCTAAAAATCAGTTTGTGGTCCCCAAGTGCATTTTGACTCACCTTTTTGGCAAGAGATGGACTCTTCAAGGGGGTACCTGTGTGTGGGGGGGCATTCGGAAAATCATTAATCTGATCAACCTCAAGTTACAAGCAGGCTCAGACATTTCACCAAAAAGCGGGGTGGGGGGAGCCAGGTATATTTAACCAAACTATCCTTTGCCTGAGTGTCACTAATGAGTTCCATGC
The DNA here is from genome assembly GCF_018167655.1 of Microtus oregoni. NCBI lineage: Eukaryota > Metazoa > Chordata > Mammalia > Rodentia > Cricetidae > Microtus > Microtus oregoni. The sequence goes on from NW_024543207.1 coordinate 1,457,883, forward strand.
ATAGGTAAATGCATGCATAGCCTACCTGGGTAGCCACCCCCGCATCTAGTCTACCTGGGTACCTGTCTACCCCCCTCCTACCCCACCTCCCTCTTTCACTCAAGCCTCTGCTCACGCCGCAGGACCCTGGCTATGATTCCTCCTGCTCTGTGATATCACTGAGGGTCTCATCTGGCTCACACCTCAATGTCTGTGCATACCGGACAGTTTAATGGGGAGTGGACCTTTGCAGCTCCCCCTTTCTCACTACTCAGCAAGCCCACTGGGCAGTGGTGTTGCCTGCACACCGCACCTGGTGTCTGCTAAGTACTCAGTGACACTTGGCACATGGCCAGCAGGATGAATGAACCAATGAACCCCACCCAGGAAACTACAGAAAGGACTAGAGACGTGGTTGGATGTCCATCTTAACTTTTTAGCTGAAGGGCGAAGAGCTCAGCCTGTAGACTTTAAATTACATGTCACAGGCAAAAGAGATTTAGGGCATGAGAATTCCGGCTCCAAAAAAAAAAAAAAAAGACCTTTGCTGAGTGATCAAGTAGAAGTGTTGGGATAAGAGAACCCAGCGTGTGGGCTGGATAAAGAGCCCATTATGGTTTAGTCCACCTTAAATATATTAATTATGGATGCAAATCATCAGAGATTTCACGGTTGTCCCAAATCCCATTCCTTTTCCTTTGACATCCAGTAACTCATATCTCCGAGTTGCTTTTCCTCCGGGGCATCAATCTAAATGTCAGAGCCGCCTCTAGTCAGGCAACGATTGTAGAAACCTCCTAAGTCTCCACACTAAGGAAACTGTTTTAAAATTCGATACAGGTTTAAGTGTTATTAAGAAATGCTTTAAGTTAGTAAGACATGCCAAGGAGGACGGCACTCCTTCCCTACCTGAAAATTTCCACCGAAGGAGAAAAACTTGAGAATTTTTGCTGCCTCCAGCAGCAAACTGAAGGCAGTTTGTATTGAAACTTAAATCCGTATAAAGAAACCCCAGCATTTGGATGGATAACAACTCTGTATTATCAAATTACTCATATTTTGGTGTTCAATCTCCTCTGCGTATTTCAAACAAGATTCATGAATAGCTGTTAACTTACGGGGGTCATGTCAGCAGCATGCATGATTAGGTCTTTAATGAAATACATTAAATAACTGCAGAAATCAAAAGAAGGAACCGAGAGAGTGTGTAGACTCTGACAGCAACTGTGGCCAGCCCTGGTAACCACAGAGAATCCTATGCTACTGCGTGCGGAGTGCCCACGGGTGAATTTACGGAACTTTTTCTCAATGGTGATCGCGAATGTGCCATGACCATACCTAAGCCAGGAGCGGAGTTGGCTTCTTTGCTGTCCTGGTAAGTACTCCGTGCTATCACGTCGTCCATTTCCTGCTCGGAAACCTGATTTTCAGCAGAAAACACAAGTTAGATGTTTGCATGTATTAGTCTCTCCCCAGTAACAGTGGCTAGGACCAGAGGGTCAGAGATTGGGAATGCCTTAGCAGCGGTAACTCGGAGCATGGAAGTCCAGCTGGTTTGGTGGGTTGCTTCAAACAGTGTATACACAACAAATCCACCGACTCGTCCCGAGTTGCACTGGATGCTATGATTACCAAATTCACTATATCCACCCCTCTCTCGAACACTTAGTTCTCATCCTTCTGAAAGATTGTAAGGCCAGCAGATGCAGGTGCTTGTTGTCAGGCTGATGACCTGAGTTCAATCCCCAGGACCCTCATGACAGAAGATGACCGACTCTAGATAGTTGTCCTGACTCCTCCACAGTTACCACGGTGTGCACATGCCCACACGCACATATGAAATAAATAAGTGCAATGAAAAATTTAAGACTAGATATAAAACAAAAAACCTCGGGGTAGCAAGATGGCTTAGCAGACAAAGGTGCCTTCCACAAGCCTAAGGACATGGGTTCAAGTCTTGGGACCAGCGTGGTGGAAGGGAACAATCAAAGTAGCACAAGTTGACCTGTGATTTCCACATGTGCACCCTACACAAAAGTAAAACTGTAAATTAAGAACCCTATCCTAACAAAAACTATGACATATGCAAGAGACGTCTAAGACTACTGTACTGTTGGCCCCAATTCACTATTCTTTTTAAAAATTTACTTATTTTGTGCATATGGATGTTTTGCCTGCAATGTGTGCATGTATACCATGTGCATGCCTAGTGTCCTCAAATCAGAAGAGGGTGTCGGGTCCCCTAGAGCTGGAGTTACAGACAGCTGTGAGCTGCCGTGCATGTGCTGGAACCAAACCCGGGTCCTCTGTGAGAGCGACCAATGCTCTTAGCCATGGAACCATCTCCCCAGTCCCCTCAATCCTTTAACTTTTAACCTCATCACATTGAAGTATTCCTTCTCCTGCTGCTAAGTCACCTGCAGGTTGTAGGCACAATGAACTTTTGCTTGTAAGTACATAATTGTGAATCTCCTGATAGCAAAGCGGCTCCATCCAATCACCACGAGGCTCTGACCAACGCGGGAAGGATGGTGCTATTGAGTGTAGTATAGCATACATTTCGTATTCTAGCTTTGGTGGTAGCTCTAACCTCATTCTTCTGAAGTCCTGCTCCAAAGTCTCTATAGGCTGCAACCAGCTGTGTGTGACATCAGCCTGTGCAGAGGCCAGGACTTCCCTCCTGACTTCCTCCTGCATTCAGTGTGTACAGTATGGTCCAGGATTTGCACTCTGGTGCCATGTCACTCAACGTGTTTCAGAATCGCTATGAATCCCTGTGTCCAGGTTCCTTTGCTTTGTAGGAAGATTTGTTCTGGCCATCCAGGACCCAGCTGCCCTGTGTCTCCGGCCCTTCCCCCAGCCCCCAGACCAGGTCTCACCATGTAGCTCTGGCTGTTCTGGAGCTTACTATGGTAGACCAGGCTGGCCCTGAACTCACAGAGATCTGCATGCTTTGCTTCCCAAGTTCTTCTGCCTTCTGAAATCTGAACCTGTATGGAGTCTTTTGTCTTTCAAGACACAGGTGTTCAGGAGGAGTCCAGGACAATCCAAAGATTCTCTTAGGATCTGTATGATAGTTGCTTCTCTCTTAGCTTCAGATTCTGCTTGTTTGTTCAGAAAGGCTAAGAAGTGGCTTCCTCTCCAGTCACTCAGGGGCCATGCACCCCACAAATGGATATGATGACTTCTATCTCTTAGCTATGCTGGAATGAGCCAGACTTCTCTGCTGGAAGTTTTGTCATTAGTGAGTAATCTGTATGAAGATAGTTTGAGACTATGGAAGGTTCCTGAACCCATGTGTGTGTGGTAGTGTCTATATGTATAGTATTAATGTTTTAATTAGCATACAAACTACCAGATCTTATCTTGGCATTTTTGACTTTAGTATTACTTATTATTTTTTTGCTGAAATAATCATTACTGAATCATTATGAATTTTTTTTAAAAAATGATGTTTGTATTTCTTCTGTTCTTTCTGTATTTATTAATGCAGTGATACATCCAGAGAATCTTTCTCCATTGCTACCCTGTTCTTTAGAATAGTTTCAGTTTACTCTGATTTAAAAATATTTCTGTGGGCCGGGTGGTGGTGGTGCATGCTTTTAATCCCAAGCACGTGGGAGGCAGAGACAGGCAGAGCTGGGTTCGAGGCCAGTCTTGTCTACAGAGTGAGTTCCAGGAAAGCCAGAGCTACACAGAGAAACCTTGATTTGGAAAACCACAAAAAAAAAAAAAAGAAAAAAACTTTCTGTGAGTGTGCACATGTGTGTCCATGTAGAAGACACTGCATGTCTCCCTCTATCGCTTCTTTTCTTGATTTAGGGTCTTGATAGGTGGCCGGGAGCCGGGTGGCAGGAACGTAGCCCATAGCTCCTTCTACAGGGTCTCTTCACTGGACCTAGAGTTCAATGATTGGCTAGGCTGAATGACCTCATTCCAGGGGCCCATCTGGCCCTACCCCCCAACTCAGCAATGAGTTCACAGAGGTTCAGTGTGCTACCTGGCTTTTCCATGGATGGTGGGAATCTGAAGCCAGGTCCTTGTGGTTGTGTACCAGGCATCTTACCCACTGAGTCATTTCCCGGGGCCCTAATCATTATCCTTCACTGTCACTACTCATGGGAAATTTATTTATAAAAGCTTGAGATATACCGGACTATGATCCCATCTCAAATGATAACTAGAAAACTTAGTTTGTTTCAAAGGTAAGGCTATTTTAAATTTCGGATGGTAATTTTGTATACTAAAATAATATTTAACACAAATCCTACTTGGATAAGAAGGTGGATTTGTCTCAATAAATAAATACAGGCTTATGCTAATAGAGGAACCATAATGTGTGATACTGTAGAGTGAGGCTCACAGGAATAATATAAATAAAATAATACACTTCTGCATGTGGGCTGGCTCACAATGTGCCCCTCCACAAAGCAAAATATAACCGTACAAATAATGTACCAGTACAAATGAGCCAGGGAAAATGTCAGCATCAATGATGGTGTTTTTCTTGAAAACAGACTTTCAGTATTTGCAACTGTTTCTCCGAGAGGGAGAAGAGCCAGTTTATTTCTGTTACCTGCCTGCCCCCATCTTTTCTCTACTCAGCGTAAGCGGGAAGCTGCTATCGGAACAAATCCAAATCTCAGCTGTCTAGACCTGGAAGGTTTGAATATCCCAGCTGGGCAGCCACTGCTCCACACATCATGAGAAACAGGAGGAGAAAATGCTGCGGTGTTTCTTTTGGAACCACACGAAAACTACGGCAGTGCATATATTCTGTATCAAAATGTCCTCCTGGCATGGAGTGCTGAATTAGTGGTACGAAAATACATTAAATTGAAGATGGAATCTCGACCAGAAGAAAAATACAATATCATGTGACAACCAAGAACATCATGTTTACCGAGGAAGAAACATGAAAACCAGTCCAACACTCTAGTGTGGTTTTGCTGGACACACCGCCAGTCTTCCCCAGGCCATTTAATTGTGACTGGGAAAACGAACCCATTTGTGTGTTCATCGGGGGTCTCAGACCACCCGTCCATCCCATCTGGACGATTAGGCTTTGCCCTGAAATAGTGTTCTGATATGGGTTGCGGTGGCAAAATGGCTTTTGGGCTGAGATGAAGCAGACTCTGAACAAATCACCACCCACACGATGCTGGAAGTCAGCTCTGCCTTGAGGCCTGCGGCTTACATTTCTAATGCCACTGGGGTGGGGGACATTAGGTCAGCTACATGTTGGACAGTGTGCCGCGTGGAAAGAGGATGGGAACGCTGGGGTCTACGTGGGGGAGCGAGCTGGCAGCGGTTCTCGCTTGCTGGGCTCACAAGGCAAAATGGTGCCAGATGGAACCCAGAGAGAACCACAAGGACAGCAGCAGAAAGAGTTTCACCCAGTAGAACAGATTCTAAACCAAAATCCTTAAAATATGGATTAGGGAAGACATTTCTGAAAATTCATGTAGATAAAACAGTCCGAGAGAAGAAAACAAGCAAGTCCACAACAGCAAAAACCAGGGCATTGAATCGTTCCCAAGGGATCTCTGTCCCAACATCATCACGGCCACTGCACTCCCAGACCAAGACATGCTTGTCAGCACTTGCCTGCACAGGGCAGGACCAATGCTACAAACAAATTTCACTTAGTGTTTAGAATGATGTCATCATAAAGATGCAGATGCGGAGTGGTGGTGGTGCCTGCCTTTCATCCCAGCACTTGGGAAGCAGAGAAAGGCGGATCTCTGAGTGTGAGGCTAGCCTGGTCTACAAAGTGAGTTCCAGGACAGCCAGAGCTACACAGAGAAATCATGTCATGAAAACACAAAGCAAGAACACAAGAATAACAACAACAGGAGGAGGAGGAGGAGGAGGAGGAGGAGGAGGAGGAGGAGGAGGAGGAGGAGGAGGAGGAGGAGCAGCAGCTGTGACCTTTATTGGAACAAAATGGCATAAAAGTCTAAGATGCACAGGAGCCTGGGACCACCCAGAATGATAATAAAAATGATACCACATCTCATGTGCCACAAACCCAGAAGTGCTAATGTTTTGAGCCTTTTGAGTTTAAATACAATCTGGTCATAATTTTATACAGTGGGTTGAATTGAACTTGCTGAGGTATCTACAGTTTACTTAAAACATTTAAAAGTGACTGAACAGAGGAGAGAGGACCAAATAGTCTCTATAGGTCAATGGTTGAAAAAAGTTATTTCAGTTCTTGTTTAAGCTCTTAGATCTTTTTTTTTTTTTTTTTTTTTTTTTTTTTGGTTTTTCGAGACAGGGTTTCTCTGTAGCTTTGGTGCCTATCCCAGAAACTAGCTCTTGTAGACCAGGCTGGCCTTGAACTCCCAGAGATCTGCCTGCCTATGCCTCCCGAGTGCTGGGATTAAAGGCGTGTGCCAGGGACAGCTCTTTAAAATAGTTCGGTTATCTCATCTAACTTTTTTTTTTTCCAAAGATTTATTTATTACATATACAATGTGCCTCCTGCATGTACACCTCCATGCCAGAAGAGGGCACCAGATCTCATTACAGATGGTTGTGAGCCATCATGTGGTTGCTGAGAATTGAACTCAGGACCTCTGGAAGAGCAGCTAGTGCTCTTAACCTCTGAGCCATCTCTCCAGCCCCCTCATCTAACGTTCTTTCACCTTGATACAACGGTTGTCTTTGGGGGCATGGGTGACTGAAAGTTTGACATAAACAATTGGCTGTCACTTGCAAGCATAGATAGGTTCCTGTAATTTGTGAAGTCTTCCTAAGATGCCATGGATGTCAGACTAAGAGCCCCTTTTTCAGGACACTATGATCTCATCCATCTGTGTAGCTCTGGATGCTACCGTCGCCTTCTACCCAGAGAAAGCTCAAGGAACCATTAGGTAATGAATTTCACATTATGACAATTGCTTTATTCGCTGATGCATCTTTAGTCTGGCATGTTCAGGTTTTCTTGATGTAGATAAGAAGTATCTTACCAGCAGCTAACTAGCCATGGGGGTTACCAGGGTGCTACTTTCCACGAGCTCAGATTTTAAATTCATCAAATAACCTCGACAACATTTTCCAATAAAACTTTCTAGAGTGACAATAGTGTCTCTATTCACATCCCATGTACATCAGTCACAGGCTGACACCCAGCCCCGGCTGAGTGAACTCTCTCACTGAAGTGGAGAGACTTGGGTATGAACACTGTCATTGACTGCACAAGCAGCCAAACCATTGTCCCATACTCAAAGCGGGGTCAGACAGCTCACCTTTGGATTAGGGTGTCGGCCAATGACCAGGCGAACGGGTCCTGGTGGGCATTTACTCAAGATGGCGTGCACTTTGCTTAAGGCTGCATGGCGCACATTCACAGAGTTCACCTCCAGGATTTGGTCACCCCGGCTAGAGAGGGAGACATAACAACACACTGTGGCAACAGTCAGATTTGTAAAAGCTAACGCAGCTTTCTTTCAGGATGGGGTTTAGAATATAAAGTCTTTTGTAAATACTTCAAAGAAGCAAATGGCCTTCTTTCATCTTTATATTAAAGCAATACAATCATATACACATCACATTTTAAGTTGGCCAAGGCCACTCTCAGAAATAGTAAACTTGAATAAAACTGATAAAAAGACAACGATGAAGGGCACCACTGGTTGAGCACCTACTGTATGTGAGGTCCTACACAAAGTGGTTTATATAACACTTGAGAGAGGTTTAAGTATTCCTTTTGAAAAGGAGGCTCCCTTGAGCTCTCTAAGGTCTGTGTGGTTATTGCATGATAGCCTCTTGACCGCCATCAGTTTCGTCTTTCTTCCTACCATCTTGAAATGATTATTGTAATATAGTCAAAGGAGGAAATATCTGAAGCGCCAAGATTACCTAAGAATTTGTAAAAATATTTCAAATTTGAACAAATGAGAAATTTACGACAAGTTGCCTATTTTGACTTGGAATTATCGAGAGAGAGCTCAGCAAGAGAGAACAAAGACTCTTTACATGGGGGTTGAGGAATGTTCATTTGGCTTGCCCCAGGCATATGGAACCATTCAAGAAAGAAACATCAACTTGGGATGTCATTAAAGGATTTTTTTCCCCTTCAGTTCTAAAAGTATATTTTCTTTAATGTACTTTGGATGATTTGCTAAGTTTTTTTTTTCAATATGGAAATTCACTCTGATGATTAACAAAAAATGTAACATAATCCATTAACACAGCCTCCAAAATGGCAACCAACAAATGGTGTTTTGACAATTCTTCTGCTGCCAAAGGACTTAGATGCTTATGAGGGCTGGGGCGGGGGAGAAAGATGATACTGTTTGCACAGAGAGCTTTGTGTAACGTGTGCACATTTTTGTGATATTTAGGTGGGCACCAACCACTGCGATTACCGTAGGGAAGAGGACTGCGATTTCTTGTGTGCACAGAAGGCTGACTGCACAATTCAACCGAGTTAAGAAATCTGATGGTCCAGCACTTTAGACGACAGACTGTAGTTGTCCTCTCTCAGATGGCGAGGAAAACTACTGAGAAAGTTCAACCTTTATAATGAGACCTCCCACAAACACATGACTCCAGGGCTCTTTTGCATCCGGTCACTTGAACCAGTATAAGCAGTTCCAGGTTGTGGAGTGACGTTTGCACAAATGAATGATGAGTGAGTGTATTGAAATAGCCACAGATGATCTGCCGAGAGTTCTATTTCGGCAAAATTCTAACACTGAACTTCCGAGCCCAAACACCACAGAGCAGGTGGGGAAGCTGTCTTCATTTTGTAGTTCATGGCTGTGATAAAATACCATGACAAAAGCAGCCCATGACAGAGGGCTCGCGGAGCACAGCTCTACGGTGTGCTCCATCACTGTGCGGATGTCGAGACACAGGAACCTGAAGCCGTTAGTCATATCTACAGTCAAGAGCACACACTTGCTTTTGCCATGTTTCTATAATTTAGAACCCCTTTCCTAGAAAATGGTGCACCACCCTCAGTGGGCAGACTTCCCACCACAATTAAGATAAAATAATCCCCTGAAGACATGCCCGCAGGCCATGCTGGTCTAGACAATCCCTCATTGAGACTCTCAGGTGATTCTAGATTGTGTCAAGTTAACAATTAAAACCATCACAGAAACCAAGATTCAAAGTTCTATGATTCAACCAAATTTGATTCATATGAGGTTTTCATCTTTGGAGACGTTGTTAACATTAGTCTTGGCTAGATTATTAGAAAGAAAGTCAAAGATGTCGAATTCCACAGAAAAAAATTAAGTAGAACAGATGGGCATAGTGGTAAGCACTTATAATTTAGCATTAGGGAGGCAGAGGCGGGAAATCAGAAGTTTAAGGTCATCCTTGGCTATATAGTAAGTTCAAAGCCAGCCTGGGCTATATGTCTCTCTCTGTCCCTGTTTGTGTGGAAGCAAATAATAACGCGTGTCTTCACAACTCAAGACCACACCAGGACTGTATAATGGGAGGGGGTCTTATATGCCAGGGATGTCACGAACCTCAGGTTGCTTTCCATCTTGGCCACAGATCCAGGGGCAAGGCTGTGGATGTAGATGCCCGGGGGGCTGTTTTCCAAGGCCAAGCAGCAGGCTCCAATGCCCAGTCCAACTCTGGGCTCTGGGAGAGGACAGACAACAGAAGCGAATGTTACATGGTCACCAGAAAACGTGCAAACACAGTTGACAGAGTTAACAGATATCCAGACCAATACGCTCTTGGTTTGGTCCAGACGGAGAATGTAAATCCTGCTTCTCATGTTATCTCAGGCTCTACTCTCTGCTTAGTCTAATCTGTTTCCTCAAATCCATCTGGAAATAGCTGGAGAATGACTAATATTTTTAAGCCTGAATATGAAACCTTTTAGACTTTTTTGACCGTCAGCTAATTTCTTGGTTATTTATAATCGTTGATTCTCCTTCTATAGTAAGTCCTAGTCAAGGAGGGGAGAAATGAGAAAAGGCATCCGGATCTGCTGAGAACCTGGGACTTGGAGTTACTGGTGTTGACTTACTCTTGTCTTTCTTCACAATTTTAGAAGGCTGGACTACTCATTTTAGCACAAGTCCCTGACAAATGGTGATTCATTCATCTGGGGAGAACTTTAAAAGACTGTTGGCCAGCAGTTTCGCCTCCCTTTTGTAAAATGATTCAACATCTCTCCTTGTGATGACCCGGGCCACTTAGACACCGGACAGCAGGCGGTTCCAAAGGCCTGGTTTAAAGAATGTAAGTAAAAGCAGGTCCCAGATTGCTATGGAGGAGAAAGCCAGGGAGTAAGGGAGCCACTGCGGTACCTTTGTTGAGGGTGACCTCCATGACAATCCTGTCTTTGGGCCCAGGAGCCTTCCGCCCCAAGGATGAAGAACCACCTTCTTCAGAACCTCCTCCTGCTGGGGGTCCCCCGCTGCTGTTGAAGCTTGGGGAGCTCGACCTGCTCATGTGTGTGGGGGTGGAGCATGGGGTGAGACTGGGACTGAGCAACTTGGTGCGCACCGTGAGGACGAACAACCCACTTCGGATTTGCTGCAAAACAAGCAGGCGCGTGGAAAACTGTCAGATGGCAAAACCCATAGGGGAAGCACAGGGAAGAAAAGGAAGAGAACAATGGAGACCCAAGAGGACACCGTTACCTTGAAGGTGTGAATGGCCTCTTGAAACGTCAAGCCTTTTATTGGTATTCCATTGACATCTAGGATTTCATCTCCTGGTGACCAAACGTGAGGAAATACATTAAGCTCTAATTTACTGGACTCTGCTTGGCTTGACCTACAGTGGCATACCCTATGAACATAACTCTTATGGTTCAGATCCATTTTAACTAACTTAGCTCCTAGGGATGTCCCCTAAATGGAACAATAAATACAAATTTAAATATACTCATATTATTCAGCAATAATTCTATAATCAATAATTAAATAACTTTGGGGCTGGATTTGATAGGGCACACTTGGATTCCTAGATTTGGATAGGCTGAGGCAGGAGGATCAAGGCTAGCTGGGGTAACAAAGTGAATTCAAAGTCAGCTTGGGTTACCAAATAAGACTATCTGGACTAAAACATGACCAAAAACACCTGACAACCAACCAACCAACCAACCAAAACCCACTACCATCACCAAAAACAGAACAAAATAAAATCCCAAACCAAGCTAACCAATCAATCAACAAAAAGAACACATGCAAACACAAAGCAAGAATAAAATATCAAGCAACAACAAAGTAACCAACCACCACCACCAAAAGGCAAAACCCACTATGGAAAGCTTGAAGACCTGATTGTTAACTATTGACACCTTTGACAAGAAATACGCTCAGAGACTGAGCTGCAGTTTCAGGTTTTGAATAGTCTTATTTAAAAACATCAACCTACCAAAGGAAACCTGAACACAGGCATATTGTGAAGAAGCCACACTCCTATCTGCAGAAAGACAAGCTGTCCAAGTGCAGAGACTCAACACGATACAGAATAGGGTTTCAATTAACAGTAGAGAGAAAATCTCACTTAGATGTGACTGAGAATTGATAGCCCCACTTCCAGAAATAGTCTGGATACCTGGGCTTATCGGGGCAGGTCCCAGGCTCCATCTTCAGGCTGGCAAGACTAGAGGTTTCTGCCTCAGAGATCACTGCAGGCTGATGCCAATGACTTCAGGGGTGTGCGAAGTTGTGAGCAGTGTGTGTGCAGTGTCCACATGCTTCTCCCTGACTCCAATAACTTCTCATCTCCAACACTGTGACAACCTGTAGTCAGGTCATGTTCCACGCTGTTCACAGTGCCTTCTGGGAATGTCAGGGGATACGGACATCCTATTGGCTTCTGACAACTTGGTTCTCATTAGCGCTCTTGTGACATGGGCTGGGTTTTGGAATAACAGCTCATCAAACATAAAGATGCCCCAGAAAAAGCAGACAGACTCTGCCCGGCAGTGCAGGAGGGGAGAGAGGCTCCGTACGACAAGACAGTTCAAACAGCAGAAAACCACACATGTTCGCTGCAGATAGCCAATCTCAGAGCACGCTGTGCACATGGGAAGCTGCTGGATGAGGCAGAGAAATGCAGCAGCATCCCATGCGTTCTCTGCAACGCAACTGCACAAGCCACACAGTAAGTGAAATGCTCTCCCTTTCAGAACAGCCTGGCCTCACCAACTGTTCAGTTATGACTGGAGGGTAAAGGGTGTACCTACACGGGCGCAGGACAGGAACACCGAAACGGTTACTCATGCGCATAGAATTTACATGAGAGCTTTTAAGGTGTATCACTCAACGGCTGGAAGCCCAAGTGTGACTTACATTTCTCATAGATGAACACATATGAAAACATAACATTTAGAAGAATCATCCACTATTAACCTTTCATAATGATTGATTCTCCCCCACCCCCGTCCCATTTTGCTTCATTCGACCAACCTCACAGGATGAATTTCAACCAAATGAACACATACATCCATTCTAAGACACCTCGGCTAGACTTTTACACTGCTCTGAAACCAGATCCCAAGAGCACCTGGGGGTTAACTTTTCCTCAGAGAGAAAGAGATAAATATGTTTCCCAAGAAGTATTATACCTGGTCAAATCATATTGTTACATAAAGTCTCCTACAAGCTCTGCCTAAAACCAGGACACACTGATTTCCTCTTCCAGTTTTTAAAAGAGAAGTATACTTCTGGCCACTCCACTTTGAGTCAACAGAATCAGACAGTCAAATCATTTCTAAAGATAACTAGAAATATCCTGATATAATCACCCCAAAAAAGGCAGATACTGGGCCAGTGAGATGGCTCCATGAGTAAGGGGGCTTGCGGCCAAACCTAATGACAGGAGTTTGAGTCCTGGAACACACACCATGGGAATGGAGAACTGACCCCTAACTCTGACATCCACATATGAACTGTGACATACACATATATACACCAAAATAAATACATGTAACTTAAAGATAAAATAGATGCATATTAGAAGGGAGGGGGAAACAGGCTTCTTGCCTTGGCCTGTGCTATGCAGTTATGTTCACAATTTACTGACTTCATGAAATTACATAAGCATCTTAATCCAGATAAATATTTTGTAAGTTATGCAACATACACAATGAGAAGAATCTCTTTACTATAAGAAATACTATGGCCGGGCGGTGGTGGCGCACGCCTTTAATCCCAGCACTCGGGAGGCAGAGGCAGGCGGATCTCTGTGAGTTCGAGACCAGCCTGGTCTACAAGAGCTAGTTCCAGGACAGGCTCCAAAACCACAGAGAAACCCTGTCTCGAAAAACCAAAAAAAAAAAAAAAAAAAAAAGAAAAAAAAAAGAAATACTATGGCTGGGCGTGGGGATGCATGCATTTAATTCTAGAATACACAAGGCTGCGGCTGGCATATCTTTCCAAGTTAGAGGCCAGCGTGGTGAGAGGAGGTTTCTAGTTACTGAACATTTCTGAGAGCCAGTTTCCTGGCCTACAAAAGACTCACTCCAAAATACCTGCTCTGCAGGTTTGTAATACAGTTAGTAAAATAACTTAAATACATAGATATGCTTTGTAAATGCTTAAAGGACCAAAAAAATACAAGGTATAATTAAAGGTTTGAAAACCTTATTCGGAAGGTGTAACTGAAAACCTTGGTGATACTTTAATCTACACCCAAAGTCTCTTGTCTGTTGTATTTATGTCTGATAACATGGTGGATGCTATGGAGAACGGGAAGGCATTCAATTAGGAGCCAGCTACAAAGTATCGATTCCAACAGCAAGACATTAAAAAGCTACTAAAGTCACTGGGTTCCCATCAGTGCTAAGGTAAGACAGGACTGCCAAATTCTCAGGAATATTTAAGGCAGAGAACCCAAGCAAGGACCAGTATTTAACAGTGTAGCCACGGTTAAAATCTATGGTCTGCAACAGAAACATCAAGCTACTTCCCATTTTCAATCTGTTTTCACCCCCCACAAAAATACTTCAAGGTAGATATTAACGTTCCAAGTTTGCTCCAAGTAGCTCAGGAGAGTGGAGCTTGGGTTACGTGGTCTGCCCAAGACCCTGATGACGAGGTGCTGGATTCAGGTCAGGTCCACCATACTCTCAAGGCCATGACCTCAGCTGCCATGACATCTAGTCATACCTCGCAAGGGTACAGACTCTCAAGGGCTCAGGCTATCACTACAGATCACCAAGAGACTCTCGCTTACCTTCTTTGAGTCTGCCATCCTCCGCAGCTGATCCGTTTGGGAAAATGGTCTTGACAAAAATCCCCATCTGGCCTCGAACACAGTCTCGGCCTCCAGCAATGCTAAAGCCAAGGCCCTGTGTTCAAAGTAAACAAGAGTTTGGGCTGACACTACAGAATTTAACCACAAAAACCTTTCCCTCTGTATAAGTATTTGAGCGAGGTATCTTTTCTACTCAGGTTTGGGGTTTAAGTAGGAGACCAATTTCAAGTTTTCCTTCCCTATTTCCCTCCTCAGATTTAGCCGTAGTATACTAGGCTATTCATATTAAGGGAGGGATCTAGGTTGACTATGTGAAGTTTCTAATATTTGACAGTCTTTGACTCCAAGAGTCAGAGTTTCCCACTGATGAGCAAACGGCTCTTCAAGCTCTTCCACACCTTGCGGTCGCCATATTTGTCTCAGTCTTTCCATTTTGTATGCTGTCAAAGCAGGTATTTCAATATTTATATAGCATCAAGTTATTTGTACATTTACCTAATGGCAAAGCCATGAATATCATTCAAAATGATGGAGCATTCTCTAAGGATGCCAGGAGTATATTTCTTACAATGGGGAAAAGATTTGGGAACAGAACCAAAAAGATTGGAAGATCATTCTTTCCATCCTTGCCTTCCACCCTAGAATCTCTTGAGGGGCTGGCAACTCCCTGTATCAACTGGGCAAGGAGGGTGTGCCAGCCTCTCACTGCGAGGGTCACAGGAAGGAATGACAGGGAAGTTATGCCATCCCTTTTTAGATGTTAATTTTTTTTTAATGTAAAAACGAGGGGGCTGGAGAGATGGCTCAGAGGTTAAGAGCATTGCCTGCTCTTCCAAAGGTCCTGAGTTCAATTCCCAGAAACCACATGGTGGTTCACAACCATCTGTAATGAGGTCTGGTGCCCTCTCCTGGCCTGCATGCATACACACAGACAGAATATTGTATACATAATAAATAAATATTTAAAAAAAAAACGAAACCAAACTAAACATGCAAACAGGCTACCTAAAGGAGCAGGCTACCCCTCACCTGGAGGGCAAGAGTTGGCAGAAAGGAGCTCACCTTGCCTTTCTCTTTGTACAGCCCGATGATGGAGATAACGGACGGCCGAATGAGCCTCCATGGAGATTCCACGTGGGTGGTACTCAGAGAGCGGGTGGACTTCTTCACGATGTGGTATTCCTGAAAGCCAGCGCAAGGCAACACCAGATATTTTCACTTACCCTGCTGCGGGCTCGGGCATACAAAGAGACTTTGAAAATCTCAGCTGTCTTTCGAGTTAGCGATTCCCACTGGTCGGTCTGTGGTCCACTGGCTTAAAACAAGTTTACTCTAAAGACTACTGGAGCAGGGCCTCCCTCTGCCATACCCTGCCATACCTACCCCGTCACAAAGGGCTGCTTAGTGACCCCAAGCACCTGTGTCACACACTTTGTCTTTAACCGTAAGTCACAGATCCTTCTGGAATGGAGTCAGGAGAACAAAGATGACTATCCTGGGGGTTGGGCTCTTTTTGAAAATCTCTCCCACCCCTGCCCCAAGTTCAAAATCATGTTTAAAATGTATCTTAGCATTGCAAGCTTAATCTACTCATTCAGAAACTCAGCAAGCCCATGTGTCTTATAAACTGCAAACCATAGACCCAGACAACTGGTTTTCCACATAAAATGCCCTGCTGAGAAACGGCAGCCTTTCGGCTCTAATCCCTCGTATTTGGAAAAATCAAATACTTTCCCATAGCCACACTTTCCCCTTCTGGCAGCAGCTCCAATCCCAACCCCCCTTTCGTGCCCTCACCCATGCTAACCACATGTATCAGCAGAGTGCACACTGATAACATAACAAGGAGATTAAGTAGCTCCCGCTAAAGGGAGCCTTTTGCCCGCCGACTGGCTCTTAGAATAATAAATGTCTTCAGTGTCCATCACAGCACAGGTAGAAAAATATCACTGAGAAGAGAGCCATCGCAAAATAGTTTTCATACTTGATTTGTATCTGCTTCATTCATATGGAGGAATGAGATGTTCCCTCCTGCCAGGGCTAGTTTGCATCCCCTGGTGGCTTGGAAGAGTTTATACTTTTATCTTTGACAGAGTATCTGCCAGTAACATGGGCCGCCCAGACTTGGTCTCATTAAATAAACGATGTGGGCTTGGCAGTGTTACCACCCATTTACTGAAACCACTGCAGAGCGCGCCAGACACAGCCTGTGGCTGGCCAACCTTTGAACACAGGGGTTCAACGCAGGATCCCCTTGGGGACCCCCTTTCTCTGATCACCAGTCTTCAACCCTGCTTCATGCTCCCTCTCTTGGAAACAAGCAGAAGTCAGAGGTCTGTGTGCTTCATGTGGACATTTGAGAGCTCAAGGGGTCGCTCTGCCCTGCGTGCACCTGTGCTGTCTATAATGCACCGCCCACCGGCCACCAGAGGCTACAGGTTTGAATTAAGGCTCACTACGATTAAAACGCGCTCCGCAACTCCGCCAGTGCATTCCCAGGCTGAGACACACGTAGCTGCCATCTTGGATGCTACAGGTGCAAACCACTTATACCTATGCCCAAAGTTTTACTGAGTAACTACACTGGGCAGCACCTTTTGGCTTTTGGTGGAGGAAATAGCAGAGAGAGAGAGAGAGAGAGAGAGAGAGAGAGAGAGAGAGAGAGTAAAACCTGGGAGAAAGAGAAGAGGGCCAAAGGTAAGAGAAAGGACAAACTGAGGAAAGGAAAGCTCTCTGGTAAGACTGTCTACCCCAGCATCAGTTTCCTGAGCAACATAAAAAAACAAACACCATAAATACTTGATATTGACACCATGATTAGCTATAATCTTTCTTCAGAGATTCTGACACATAACCTTGAGGAAAATATTTAGCCATTTTGAGTTTCAGTTGTTCCACCACAGAGCGGTCCTGACACACTAGAAGTCAGGGTCCAAGCCCCTTAGACTCCTATCACCCAGGAGTCCCCAAGTATGATATTAGAGACATCACTGCTGGAACCTCCTCTTCCAGCCCTGTTTTTTCTGATAGATCCAGGGAAAAAATGCTAGTGATTTCCTGTTTGACTCATAGTACCAGAACCCAAAGAACCCCCAAGTTTCCCGGAGACTGAACCTCCTTCCAAGTTGGTTGTGAGCCTGTCCTCTCGCTTCCAGCGGGCCAGGGACAGGATAACCAAGGAGGAACTTTTAGTCAGGGCTGGAGAGTCAGGGTTCTTGACGGGAACAGGCTCTGTCATGCTAACCACCTACTTTAGACCCCTGCAGCAGGTGGGACCCCAGGCAAGGTACAGGCGCCTGTGCTCACGCCACCAACAGAGTTGTTATTCTGACACGTGACGTTCCTATTGAATAAGCAATGGTGGTTTGCCACAGACTCCGAGACGCCATTGTCTCCTGGCAGTTGAGAGCAACTCTTAGTTCCAAAACACACAGCATGAAGAGAACCAAGATGCTGAGATCTATTAAGAGATATTTCCCCACTTTCTTCAACCCTGGAACTGGCTTCCTTCTAATCTTTCTGGGTAGACCTCATATTCTCTCCGTGGCTCTCGCTCTGTCTCTCTAGGCCCAAATGCTCATGACCCTTATCAGTGGGCAGCTCTTCTGAACAGGGGTCCATAGAGATCTTTGGAAAGAAATAAAATGTATTCTCTCTCTCTCTCTCTCTCTCTCTCTCTCTCTCTCTCTCTCTCTCTCTCTCACACACACACACACACACACACACACACACACAATTGTGGAGACACAGGGTTTCCAAATCTGTGTTTTGGTTTCTAACCAAGTAATGGTGACTATGAGTGACCCAGAGACCCCACAGCCCGGGATTAACCTGTGATGTCCCAGTAGAATCCAGCAGCTGGGGAAGAGAGTGCTTCCGGCCATCCCGAGAGACCTCCAGCATCCTGATCCGGGGGTCCCCATTGCGTACCATCAGTTCATTATATTCTTCAACAGACTCTAGGCGGTGGACACCTCCTGCAACAACAAAAATGGAGTCGGGGCTTGGTAAGGCTTGAGAAGGGTGTTAGCAGAACCAATAGGCCGGAACACCACGTTTGCAATCACTGTGTGGTTTCAGAAGGTCTGGGGTTGAAGATGCATAAACGACCAAGTTTGCGCAGGCCTAGCCCCAGGTTCTGCATCAGCTTAAGGAGCAATGTGTGCACCGAGTCAGATGCAGGGGTGGCGGGAACAGCAAGAAACTGGTGAGGGGACCATTGGCAGGTGGTCTCCTAGCAATGGTGGGGCATCTCTTCACAGTGGCCATGGCTTCACTGCTAGGTGGGTGCTTTTACTCCACATATGATACTGATTTTTTTTTTTTTTGAGATATACAGTTGATGTAGGTCTTGCTCTGCGGCCAAGCTGGCTTGGAATTCAGAATTCTCTTGTGCCATGTGACTTCCAACCTCTGAGCACTGAAATAACTGGCATGCACAACTATGCCTAGCTTAGCAATGGCTTTCTGTTTTTATTCATGCTTATTAAGCATAACTTAAATGTACACAAAAGTGCATGAATGAAATCTCACACGACCTCTAACACATTGATCAAGAGACATAATCCAGAATCTCAGAAGCCCCCTCGGGTTACTGATTGCTCCTCATCTGACGAGGATGTGATCTTTAGACCAGTGATCTAAGTATCCTTGATCACCTCTGTCTATTTTTGAACTCTATATGAACCAATATGTACTTCTGTGTATAGGAGCTCCTTGCTCTTACATTTATTCTATTTTTATTTTGTGTATGTATGCATGTGGGGGTACATGTGCCATCATGCGGGGCACACGTGCCATCAGAGGACGACTTGAAGGAGTCCGTTCTCTCCCCCCACTATGCGGGTCCTGGGACTGGAACTCAGGCCATTAGCATTATGGGTAGGAACCTTTACTCACCGAGCTGTCTTGCCTATCCTTCTCATACTTAGTTTGTGAGACGCAACCGTGCTGGTCATGTGCCAACAGTTTGATCATTTCCGCTCTGCGTAACATTTCATTGTATAAACACGCTATACTTTATGCATCCTGTTGTTGAGGGACGCTGGCCTGTTTCCAGCTTGAGACATGAAACAGTAGTAACGTGTGTGTGTGTGTTGGTACACTCAGTATATTCCTGCCCACACATTACTGTTTTTTAAGCAGCCCACTAGAAATGCAGAAAGCATTGTGGGTCAGGTATGCATCTGTGGGACTCCTGATCAAGAATCAAGGCTACAGCTATTGTATTCTCACATGCGCCTCCTGTGAAGGTAACGTCTTCCCAGTGCGGTGTCGGTGTGGAGGTGCTGGCTTCTGGCATTCTTCCTCAGTACTCTTTCCTGCAGGATGAGCTCTGTCTTCCCCACGCCATCCTGCTCCCTATCTGTCTTTAATGTCAGTTGTTCCCCTGGGTGCACAAAGGGATCTCACTGTGGCTTTCAATCTTCATCCCACTGATGATGGACGGGCTCACACCTCTGTGTATACAGCATTGGCCGATCCCTTTTGTAAAGTGTTTATATCTTCTGTCCATTCGTTTATTAGATTTCCTTACTGATTTCTTAGTAAGGTTTTTATTGTAATGTGTGAGATGATGAATCCTTTGTGGGATCTATGTGTTATACATATTTTCTCCACATCTGTGCCTTACATTGTCTTAATGGTATTTTCTGGCGAATAAAAAGTCGTAATTTTAACAGGTATGATGTAGCCATTGATGGCTTAATGACAGGGTGTTTCGAGGAGTGTGGTGTGTTTACACAAAATAAGATGGGTCATAGTTTCTTTTCTATCATTTTAGATATTACAGAATCTAAATTTAGTTGCTTTATAAAATTCCCTGACAACATAGAGGGAAAGGGTCTGTCTTAGCTCATGGCTCCGGGTTGTAGTGGATCATGGCGGGGAATCACAGGGAGGAGTTTCGTCATATCACAACCCATGAGGAAGCAGAGAGCAACAACCACATGCATGCTAGCACTCAGCTCGCCCTTCCAGTCCAGGGCCCACCCATCCGATGGTACCCACCCCACATTCAGGATAGGTCATCCCACCTGAGTTAACCTAATAAAGCGACTCTCTCACAGGCATACCCACAGGGGAACCTTATCTAGACGATCACTCATTTGGAACCCCTCCAGTTGATTCCCGATTGTGTCAAGGTGACAATTAAAACTAGCCATCATGGGTGGTCATAATAGCGCTATGCGATATAATTATATGGGGTGACAGTTATGTGTGTTGCCCGTTGTGGACCAAACTGTAATTTTGCAAGCAGGGATGCAAACCAGCTTTTACTTTTATAATTGATGCTTTCAGATCCTACTTAGGAAACCTTTGCGATAATTTTATATGTGTGTATGTGTGTGTGTGTGCCTCATGTTGAGTTTTGAATAATGATACGGTGGTGATAACAGCTAATGGATGCCACTTAAGGCTTAGCTTTTCAAAAGCAAAGTATTAACTTTGTGAAGGAGGTTTTCAAACATCTGAAATCCCTTTGCAGCCAAGGAAAATTTTGCATTTAAAAAGATGGCAAACTTAAGAGGTTAACATGGATAAATCAAAAGTACTGAAGTTAAAGGAGACCCCTGCTGGCAAGAAAAGAGGTAGGCAGGAAGGAAAACTTGGGCTAGCATATTAGAAAAACCGTTCTGTGAGATGACGAATGATGTTGCTTTAGTCATTTTGGAGCCAGACTAGGCAAAGCCTTCGTGGAAATGGCTAGAACCTAACGCACATACTTAAATAATTCATAACTTTGTAATTCATGGGCCAGATTAATCTTTCTTGGCATGCCTACTCATCTGAAAAAGATTTAGTAGAAGCAAATTCCTTCTGGGTTGACAGGGAGGCGCTTGTCATTGACAGGAGAGAAACCACACACGGTAGCTTCCACTGATAATGCCCTGATGTATGAACACCGCAGTGACTCATTTCGAGAATATGAAACAAACACTCAGATCTGGAAGACAGACAAGTGAGGATTCCATGGCATTAAAACCTCCTCTGAGGGGCTGGAGAAATGGCTCAACGGCTAAGAGCACATGCTGTCCTCACAGGACCAGAGCTCGGTTCCCAGCACCCATATCAGGCAGCTCACAGATATCTGAACTCCAGCTTCAGAGAGCCCACGCCTTTCTCACCTCCTTGGGCCCAGACATAGGCACACAAACATTCATATTAAAAATAAACAAACTCCCACATGCAAATGTGTTTCAAGGAAAGCAGTTCACAGTGCCGTCAGAGCCCAGGTCCCCCAGCTTCTTTAGCATGTCTCCAGATGAAGCTGCCAGGCTTACAGATCCCACCCTCCCCCGTGAATATGCTCTATCCTGATAGCTGTCAGGGATGTGTTCCTCTTTCTTTCTGGAACCGGGATAGAAGTATCACGAGTTTACACAACTTTACCCAACACCATCGCTTCCCACCTCACAGCCTGCCGTTCTTTCCCTGTGCACTCTTGCCAAGCTTTACCGGACTGACTCATCATTGCCACCAGACGATATTGGGCCTTTCAAAAGAGAGAGGACTAAAAACAGTTGCCCAAAATGTCTTTCATCCTCCCCATTGCCTGGAAAATCTCCCATTCCTCTCCTCCTGCTCTCCAGTCTTTTACCCACGTCTCAGCCTTCCTTTATCCTGCTCTTTCCGAAGGCCTCCACAAGCACCACAGTCCAGACTCCCAGCCACTCTGCCGCTTGTACGTGTGTCTTATCCAGGCCACCGCTATGTGTACATGTGGGCTGCCTTCCCTGGGGACTAAGAGTTCTCACAAAGGCCTTCCTGTCTGAGGCCATTCAAACTCTTGTTTCCCTCTTGAGAAGGAAAGAGGCAAGAACAATCAGAATGAAAATGAAAATGACCATTATACTCATGACCCCAACAATAAAATGAACGGGTGCTTCTGAGGGAAGGGTCCATGGCTGTCACACCTTGAAGTGGCAGTACCAACCACATTCTCTCCTCAGTCTTCCAAAAGGGGGGACGCATGGAAGGCTCTCGCATCTGCTGAGAGAACCAGCGCACAGTGTAATCCTCCTTTCCCAGATGAAGAAGTCACTGGGCCCGGGTCACTTGTCTTGGGTGTAGAGTTGGAAACTGAACCCAGTTCCACTGATGCTTCCTCCCCTATTCCGTATTCCCCTATCACAGGTTTGGATGGCTAGAGAAGGCGAGACTCCCTGCGGCAAACGGTGAGCAGCCCTGGACTGGCTATCAGCTAAAGGCAAGTCTGGCACCAAACTGACAATATGGGCACATCTGGAAGATCTTCGAGCTACACCCCCACTCCCATCCGAATCTAGAAACGCTTTGACATGGTAGGGGACAGAATTCTTTTCACTGTCCCCAGGAAGCCAGTGGTGGGAAGAACTGGAACGTAGGTCCTTTTTCCTGGCTTCAATCCAGTGACCTTTGGGACTTCCTTAGTTGCTCTGATCTCATCTATAAAATAAGGAATGTAACTGCAGTGGTTTCAAAGATCCTTGTGTCTCCTGAGAACTCAGAGAGCCTCCCTGGGGACTGATTACAGTGGTGATAATCTCTGCCAAGCTGGCCACTGCCTCCTCTCCGCCCTTGTACACACAGGATTTAAAGGGTCTCTCTCAGCTGGGGTGGGGGGCTGCTTGTTGCCTCTAGGTGAGAGCCTTCTACCCAATGTCATATCTTTCTGCCAAAAGTCAACCTAACATGATGCTGCCTAGTTATTCCCAGTTCAATAAAATGACTAATTTTTTTTTTTTTTGACTAGAACTTTAGCAGAGATGTACTTTATGGTCTCACGCTATTTATCTTCCCTGAGAATAAATATTGCAGACAGCTAGATGATGGGGGGCATTGTCTGGGCTGGCAGCATTGTCTCTTTCCGTGCCAGGGATCTGGGTGCAGAAGAAGAAAATGATGGGATAGGGGATATTAACACACTATGCGTTGTGCTGGGTGATTTCCTGAGACTTAAAAATAAGACCTGGGGGCACTTGCTGTGCAATCCTGATGGCCACAGCATGCACAAGTCTACACGTCTACACGTCTACACACACACACACACACACACACACACACACACACACACACACCTGCAGCAATAAATAAATATATGGTGAAACAAAAATATTAACTTAATCTTTCAAAGTCAGGGTATCAGCTAGATTGGACAGCTGTTGAAATGGAAGTTGAAGGAGGTTTAAAAATAGCCTAGGGGCCAGGTGGTGGTGGCACACGCCTTTAATCCCAGCACTGGGGGAGGGGGGGCTGAGGCAGGCAGACCTCTGTGAGTTCAAGGCCAGCCTAGGCTATTGGAGCTAGTTCCAGGACAGACTCCAAAGCCACAGAGAAACCCTGTCTCGAAAACCCAAAAAATAAAAAACAAACAAACAAAAGACAGCCTAAGGATGCCAGGCTACCAACTGCTAAGGGCCCAAAGCTAAGTTTTACCTCCTTTCCCAATACCTGTGAGCAGGTGGCTGGAGCCAAGTCACCTACTACGCCAGTAGGCATTGTGTCAGGAGCCCACGCCACATCTGGAGACCCTAAAAATGCTCCAGTGCATTTTTAAATGCAGGAAAAGTTGAGCGTGATGGTAACGAGAGAAGACAGTAATGAACTCAGTACATATCTTGTATGTTAGTGTGTGTTATACACATACGTGTATGGAACTCTGCAAGTCCATGCAGTGTGTCTCGAGCCCAGAGGTTGGCATTAGGTCCCTTCCTCTATCATTGTGCACCATTTACTTGTTTCACTGACAGTGTGTGACAGAATGCACATGAATACAGCGTATGTGTGCGCATATGGAGCCAGGCAGGGGTCTGCTGTCTACACCCTTATGTTCGTGTGTGGTGTTTCGTGTGTGCCTGCAGCTGCTCTTGGGTCTGTGTTTGCTTGTGAAGGCTGGAGTTCAGGGTCCCCCACTAAACCCTCAGGCTTGCGGCCAGCCAGTGAGCCCCCAGGGACTCTCCTGTCTCGGCCCTACCCTAGTCCCAGTGCTGGGATTACAGACGTGGGCCAAACCGGGCTTTTTCTTGGGTACTGAAGATCTGAACTCAGGTCTTGCAGCTTGGTTAACAAGTACTTGACCCACCGAGCCATCTCCCCAGTCCCCAGCAAACATCTGCATGGGAACACAGTCATGAAATTTATTTTTTGATGGGAAAAAAAAAGTACCCAACAAGGCAAAAGTGCCAAGGACCCATGAAAGTCATATGTGTCTTCTGCTGTCTCCCCCAGAGCACAGGCCAGGGCATCTGGGGAAGAATGCAGTACACATTGAATATGGAAGCCATCAGTTCTGAAAGTTGCAATCTTTTCCGTCATTTCTCCTGCTTAGCTGAGGAGGCATGTGATGTACGATAAAATCCTTCTGCCCCTTGTTCTAGTGGGCCCAGAGTTGTTTCTGCGGGGCGGGGGTGGGGCACGTGCATGCTGAGAGTATGGGCCTCCCGAGCATTGGCGCTGAGAGGGTCACCTGAAGCCTCATTAAGGTAAATGAGCTAAACATTCAGGAAACTGAAGTTTCAACAGACAACACATACACATACATACACACACACACACACACACACGCATGCACACACATGCACTTTGTAAGGACTCAGAAGAAACAGTCACGTGGGCAGCTAGGCTTAAGGTGCTCTGCCAGGGCACGCCTCACTGGAGGAGACAGTTCTGAGATTTGAAGGAGATGAAGGGCTCATCTCCCCAGGTGGAAGCCTGTTAACGCTCCACCTAGGAGGATGAGGCAGGAGGACTGGAGTCCAGGCCAGTTTGGGATACATGACAAGCTGAGGGCTCTCCCCAAAGTGTTCCTCCTGTTGATGGGTTCGCTTCTCTCAGTCTCCACAGGCAGGGTGTTGCCACTTACCTGAGAGACGGCTCTTAAGCTTCATCTTATTGTTGCCTTGTTTGGGACTTTCCAAGCTCCCCTTGGATTCCTCAGAGCTGCCTACATCCTGGGATTCTTCTGAGTCGGGCATCTAGAAGGCAGAGCACAGAGCTGAAGGGAGAGGCTAGGCCTCCAAGGAGTTATCTCAGTCAGGCAGGAGAAGCAGCAATACCTATGTCACGTGAAAGAAATGGCTCACAGGATGACAACCCCACCCTTCAGATAACCAGAGTGCCACAAGCTGGCAAGTTCCCCCTCAGAGGCAACAGGGAGATTTCAGACCTGAAGGAAAGGACCCCTGGGGCTGTTTCCACTCCCATTTTATCTGGTCAAGATCACCCCAGGCTAGCCAGAGGCAAGGCTAGGGCTCCTGGCTTATAACTCTGAGCTTTTTGTAGGAGGCAGGTTGCCACAGATAGACATCAAACCAGAAATCCAAACCTGATTTCAGACTTCAGCTTGTGCCAGTGACAGTCAGGGATGTGTTGTGGAAATGTGGTTTAAGACAATTTTGCCATTAGGGAGACCTCGATGACCTAGGCCCAACACTAGGGGTGGAGGTGGGGTGCTCCTGACATTCAAGAGACCAGTGCCAGGCACAACATTGTTACATTCACCTTGTAAGATAAGCAACTGTTGAGGATAAAAATGTGTAGTATAGAAAATACGTCAATGAGGAATACAGTCTTTACTGTCAGGTACTATGTACCAGATAGAACTGCACACCCTACGCCGAGGGGGGGGGCGGGTCTCCCATCTGGTGGCACAGGCTAATGTCGGCATCAGCATTTGTGGCACTACCATGTCACTCCATAAATCTTCCGGGGGCTCGCCACTGCATATGTAGCCCACACCAGTGGCTAAAATATTATGAGTGTATTTCCTTCAACCCACCCCCACGTTCCATGAGCCACACTCCTCATCCTGAACTGTCCAGGTTCTGTGGAAGTGTCAGTCAGGCCGAATGTCTGCAGGTCACCTTTCACATCAGCTTCCAGAAAGTGATTCAGAAAACATCACCCCAAAGGTCAGGCTGTCAGGCATTCCAGCGGCGCTAACCATGCTCAAAAGTACGCTAGTAGATTGAAGCAGGAGACTTGGGTGTTGGAGAGCAATTGTTAAAATTTGGGGGGCCAGGGGTACTGAGGAGATGGCTCAGTCAATACAGTGCCCCTCATGGAAGTCTGAGGCCTTGTGTTTAGATTCCCAGAACCCAAGGAAAGAGCGGAGAGTGGCGGCCTAAATCTAACTCCAGCAGAAAGGAAAGCAGGGGCTGGGAATGGTGCGGGTTGGGGTAGGGGTGGGGGTGGGTGTGTGCAGAGAGAAGCAGGTCTCTGGAGCTTTTTGAGAGATGGTGCCTCGAGAAATAAGACTTTTAAATAAAAATAAATCCTAAAAAGAAGGTGGAGCTCGGTTGCCCTGTTGAGGAAGACAGCCAGAGTTAATCTCTGGCCTCTGCAAGCATGCACACATGTGCATGCCTGCCTGCCTATATGTACACACACGCACATGAACATTTACAGCCCCCATCACATTCAAGGGATAAACTGAAAACGTTTTAACAATATCAAATAATATGCTCCCCCTTAGAATTTTATTTTCCTTTGAGATTCTAGAGGGGGAAAGCCTCATATTAAAATAGATGAGCTCATGCTATCTATGCACACAGAGTTGCAAGGGGTATATGTCTAACTAATTCTGTATGTAAATTATAAAAAAATTTAAAACTATCTCTCAAATGCCTTGTCTTTTGTGAGGTGGTTATATATATATAAAGATATTATATATATGTATATATTCCATAGGTTTGAAAATTCCCTTTCTTCTTAAGGTTCAAGTATCTTTTCAGATAAGAATGAGGAGCATAGGATGAGAGGACAAAGAGATGGGCAGAAGTTTTGGGAGGGGCACTGGGAAGGAAATGAATCCTGTCATAATAAACAAAGAGTTTACAATGTCAGGGACTGGCTGGTGTCCAGGGCTAGATTATGAAGGGAATCCTGAGGATTGTTTTATAGGTTTTCCAGAGGAATGGATGCCTTTGTCAACCTCAAACCCTGACCTCGATGTAAACCCAGTAAAAAGAACTGTGCAAACAGGAATCATTCAGAGAGATGAACAATGACACGGAAAGAGGCAGAATCGCCACTGTGAACAACAATTCTCAGAGCAGGGTGATGCTGTGGCTTGCCTAAAGAAAAAGTGAACTCTGCTTGCACGTCCATGTGGCTTTGGGGCTATTGAATGGGTGGGAGCCAAGACCAAACTGGCCAGAGATGTTTAGATCAAGGAAGGACCCTCCACCTCCCCACCAAGGCCCTGTTTCTGGAGTTAGGAACGCATTTCTTCTGGTCTCCATCATTCCAACACAGCCACAGGCCTTCCACAGAATCAGAGTGATTCGGGGAATGACACGCAAACTCTTAAGTCCATGATGCAGAGACCCCCATCTCCTTGATTTCCAGTTTCATATTTACTAGGCTCTCGCTCCTACCATGCTAACCTACTATAGCTAATACAGTAATGTGGACAGTTAACATGCCCAAGTGTGCGCTCCGCTCAGTCCAGTTCTTTGCCATTTCATTTTCCCAGTGAATATGCTTTCCGAGATAAACAGCGATGGACCCATCTGATAGATGAGGGAAGAAAACAGAGACATTTAAGCAGTATTATTTTGCTGAGGATATTCAAGACCCACAATAGATTGCACGTGAAAGGTCAGATCTAAAGTCTGGAGATGCCAGAAAAATGCAGTGACCATGCATTTGCAGGAGCTGAGGGCGAGATTTCAAAGTAGAGACGGTCAACCAAAGCCTTCAAGGACAGTGCATCCCCCTTTCAATCTCCCAACGCAACAAAGAATGAAATGATACCTAGTTTCTGTGACTTACAAGCTGTGAGATTGCTGATGCCAAAGAAGTCCTTCGGTAAACCGTGGCTAAAATGTGAATGATCTAGATACACCGCAAAGCACTTCGAAGGACAAGCGGCTGAGATCAAGGCAGGAATGAAGTGTTAGCATAGGAATGTTACTCCATTTCGTGTTGCCGTAACAGCACACACACTACAGGACTGGTCTGCACAAGGAAAACCTAGCTGGGTGTGGTGGTACACACCTGCAACTCCAGCACTCCCCAGGTGGAGGCAGGGGGATTATGAATTCAAGGTCCTCCTCAGTTATAGAGTTCCATTTCTTGTTATTTTGGATGCTGGGGAATCCAACATTGAGGAGCCAATACCTGGTCGAGGTGCTTTGTGTACGGCCACGGCAAAAGACCAAAGGGCCAAACTTGCCCTTCTGAAGGCCTGGTTCATGGTAAATAGCCAACACCACACAGCGGGAAAAGTTTCCAACATAGGCTTTATTTAAACCAAAGCAAAGGGGTTCTGAATTGGAATAGGACCATTTCCTCCCTTAACAGAAAATTTGTTTGTCACTTTGGGCTTGGAACTCAAAGAACAGGAAGTGGGCTTTGGAGACACATTAGCTCCATGTTCTAGCAGGAAGCGGTGTACAAAGTATCATTTTGACTACAATGGGCCTTCCCTTAGTCCTGTGCTATTGTGTGGAAATGCCCATGTTAAGAGAATCCTTTTGCTGGGCGTATTCCCTGCTCCAAATTCGTAGAACAAAGGAGCCCACTCTGGAAATGACATTTGTAGCTGTACTGGAAGTAAGTTAGCAGGAAGTTCTTCTGGAATTTCTCCATTCAGTCCGGCAGCTCCAGTTAGCACAAGGCCAGGCTGTAATATCTTAATAGACTGCTGTAGACCCCGTGGCAGAGCCTCACGTACCTGTGAAATCCTCTCTCAGTGATAAAGCAGTTTTAGCTTTGGGTTTTGCAGAGAGGGGAGTGGGCAGAGACCCCAGCTGTGAGGCACCCATCCTGCTTGTGTCATTTTATCAGTAATTCATGTCCCGAGCTCCAGCCAGTGTCCCCATCTGAAATATGGGGCTGCAGGGGAGGATTAAATCTACTACGTGGATTTCTGCTTCGCGGAGGCAGGCTTCTCTTAAAACCACAGTAACCAGTTGAGAATAGGGTAATGAGGGGGAGGGAAAGAAAGAGAAGGAATATGAATATGAGACTATTCTGGAAGCCAATAAGCAATCAGATGGGATGGAAAAGATCTGACCTATGCTGAATCCTAAATGAGGACTAGAGAAAGCTGAGCAGCAAACCCATTTTGCATAGAGAACCCCTACAGCTCAAATTGCCCACAGAGGATCCCTGGAAATGACCATGAAGGGAAGGCTCAGCCAGGTCCAGGTGTGGAGGGCGGAGTGATGGTTGCAGGTATCCACCTTGGGTCGATTCTGAGGGAGCTTCCTAAGAGCAAGGAATGACTAAGCCCATCCCCCGTTTTCAGTAGTCTCTTAGTATTCTCCTCTTCCATCCTGCCCCCCCCCCCTCAACTGGATCACTCCTGCTCCCATCCCCACCTGCCCCATTCACGAAATCTCTTCTATTTCCTCTTCCCCAGAAGATCTGGGAAGCCAAACCCAAATAGAGAGAAACTCAAAGCAATTCTACTAAAATCAGGAACAAGACAAGGCTGTCTATGCTCGCCATACCTATTCAATATAGTATTTGAAGTTCTAGCTAGAGCAATAAAACTACTAGAGATCAAGGGATCTAAACTGGAAAGGAAGAAGTCAAAGAACCTGATGTTGGTGGACAGGGACGATTTCCTGGGCAGTGGCTGACTCTCAACTGATAGCGATGTACAAAATGCATTTGAACAATGGCTACTTTACTAAGTAGAGGGCTCTCCCGATTGCTTCTCCATAACAGTGGGCCCTACAAGACAGAATCTAGACTAGTATTTTGGCAACAAAACATCTGCGCCAAAAGTCAAAGGGACAGAAGGAATATTTGAGAAGGCATCTGAACTTGGGCAGAGCAGAACTGTGAAGAAGGTGAGTGGAGAAGGAGGTAAAAAAGAAATTCAAAGGGGAAGGATACAAAACTCCAGAGGTCGCCAATTACTGACCAAAAACGTACAGCGGGAAGCGATACTGTTTAACCCTGCAACATTTAAATCCGAGGCAAGATGAATCTCAAGAAGCAGGTGACAGAGGCCCAAGGGCAGGCGCCCAGGGATGTCAGAGCAGGTCTGGCTCAGGACTATGCAGAGCACGTCCCCAGTTGAGCAAAAGCGAGTGGGGTGGGGAGGAGATACTTCCATCTTCAGCCTCATGAATTCTAGGCCAAGTAGGAGCAAACTTGAAAAATGTGGCCCAGGACTGAAAGTCCTGCTCCTTGAAACATGGAGGATCTGTCAGAGGCACAATCCACACTTGATACAGGACAGCAGGTAATGGATGACTTGGTTTCAAAGGGTAAAAGGCAAATACAGGAGCTTTCAGATTCATACTAAAAGCCTCTCATGCAGGACCAGGTTGATTCCAGCCAGCCTCCCTTGGGAGGAAGATTCCCCAGGGCTACAAGCTCCAGACAGCTGGCATCCTTCAAAGATGCCAAGAACATTGTCATTGAAAGAGTATTTATTTTGATCTTATGGGTGAGTGTTTTGTCTGCAAATAGGAAGTGTATCACATGCATGCCTGGTACCCTCCAAGGCAGGAAGAGGGCAATGGATCCCTTGTAATTGGAGTTAAATGGCTGTTAGCTCCCCTGTGGGTGCTGGAAACTGAACCCAGGTCTTCTGAAGGAGTAGTGGGTGCACTTAACTGCTGAGCCATCTCACTATTCCTCCTCCCACCCCTGGTACATTTTCATCCTCGAGTTTTCTTTAGTGCTATTACCAAGCTTCTGTTATAGCCAATTGGAACATAACTCTCCACTGGTCTTTTGCGTTCTTGTGAGAGAAGCATAGATTGGGTTTTATCCTGGGTGAACAGACTTGACATGGGAGACAGTGTCCCAGGAGGGAGATGTAGGTTTGTTTACTATGAAGTAAAAGAAATATAATGTCGCTGTCTTGAGCCAAGGCTAGTCAGGCTTGCTTCAAGCCAACCAAACAGCCCTGACCTGGGACTGAATCCTACACCCGAGACCAGAGAAAGCTAAAACCTAGCTGTGGTAGCTTCAGTAACAGTCAAAATTGCTTCTGACCTGAAACTGCATGTCTTCTGCAGAAGACACTTTCAAACTCATTTTTTTTTAAAGATTTATTTATTTATTATGTATACAGTATTCTCAGTACTCTGCCTGTAGGCCAGAAGAGGGCACCAGATCTCATTCCAGATGGTTGTGAGCCACCATGTGGTTGCTGGGAATTGAACTCAGGACCTTTGGAAGAGCAGGTGGTGCTCTTAACCACTGAGCCATCTCTCCAGCCCCCTCAAACTCATTTTTTAACTGCTTGAAACTGTCCTGGAAAAAAATTAAAGTCCCAGGAACATGATTTTTTCTGGAGGAGAAGAGGAGTAGAGAAGGGGAGGGGCAAGGAGAACTTGAGGGAACAGGATAGTTGAGGTGGAGGAAGGACAGAGTTGAGAGCAAAGGAGAGATATTTTGATTGAGGGAGCCATTATGGGGTTAATAAGAAACCTGGCGCAAGAGAAATTCCCAGAAATCCACAAGTATGACCCCAGCTAAAACCCTAAGCAATAGAGGAGAGAGTACCCGAACTGACCTTGCCCTGTAGTCAGGCTGATAAATATCTTAAATATCACTATAGAACCTGCATCCAGCAACTGATGGAAACAGAGACAGAAACCTGCATCAGAGCACTGGACTGAGCTCCCAAAGTCCAGTTGAAGAGCAGGAAGAGTGAGAATATGAGCAAAATGGTCAAGACCATGATGGGTTCACCCACTGACACATTCTACCTGAGCTAATGGGAGCTCACAAACTCCTGCTGGACTGGGAAGGAACAAGCATAGGACCAAACTATTCCCTCTGTATGTGGTTGACAGTTGCCTGGCTGGGGCAGACTGAGGGGCCACTGGCAGTGGCACCAGGATTTATCCTTACTTGCTTGTGCTGGGTTTTTGGGATCCTAATTCTCTTTGGATGATACCTTGCTCAGCCTAGATATAGTAGCGAGGGCCTTGGACCTTCCCCAAAGTAATGTGCCTTACCATCTGAGGATTGGATGGGGGTGGGGTGGGAGGATGTGTAGAGGGAATAGGAAGAGGGGAGGGAGTGGGAACTTGGATTGGTATGTATAATGAAAAAAGACAGTTTGTTTTCCTTTTTTTAAAAAAAATAAAAATAAAAAAGATTTTTATCTGGAACAAACACTGTCTATAGTTTGCCCCTCCCACTCCCCATTTTTTTAATATCAAGGGCAGTGGGTTAATAACGTGATGCAGTTATGGGTCCATGGCTCTCTGGCTCATTTACATTTCACGTAAATGAAAAGTAAAGAACACGTGAGACTAACAAATCCAATCTTGTTGGAACGGAAGAACCCTGTTTGTGTGTTTCAGTGAGAAGCAGTCTAATCTACAGATGCTGGAAAACCAATCTTTCTTCTGTATGCAACATCAAGAATCTCATTAGCTAAGATGGAACAAAATAAGATGTAGGAGATACCAAAGACAGCCATTAAGCGTCTTTATGTTTTATTTTTGTTTCGTAACTCAAAGGTCAAGGAAATTTAAATGACAATCACTTTCAGTGGATTCTTAGCCTCTGGATCACAGTCTGCAAAGGGTTTATCAGCATCCACGTGAGCATCATTATTCCACGGACATTTTCTCTTAAGGTGGAACTGCCAAAAAGCGTCACTTTGAACAAGACAAACCATGGGTACCAAGGTTTCATCTGTGGGAGCAGAGGAAGCTCAGTGTCCCCAGGAATCGGCCCCTTGGGTCCAAGCTAGTCTATGACTTAGCGATGTTTTGGAGATGCTGCTTGCAGTACTGACGAGGTCGCCTCAAACACTCGGTGACTCAGCTAACGTGGCTCCAGAGGCCTCACAAACAAACAGCATGGCTTTTATCTCCAGCTTTTCCATTGCACAAGCATATCTGGTCCCAAGGAAAACCTTGGGAGAAATGGTCACTCCTAGTTCACACTAGGGTTTTTACTGTTCCCATCGCTTATAAAAAGTGTATGGTAGGGGGGCAGAATCTGCAGATGTGACAGAACACATCTCAGCTCTAGATCCCAGGGGAAGCTGGGTTGGTTCACCCACTGGTCAGGATCCACAGGATAGAACAACGTGATTTCCCTTTCATGCTTCAGTCGCAGGAAGATGGTTTTAAGGCTTCTAAATGAAGCCCATTTTCCAAATCTCTGGGGCAGATGTGTGAGTGGCCAAAAGAGAACCAGATGGCCATCAGAGAGGCCAGCGCCAAAGATGAATAAGCATTCATACAGAGGAAATCAGAGCAACACTGTGTGCTCGCGCACACAATTTAATCAGGACTGAGTGGCAAGGAGCCTGTGACTTGCCTGCAGAAATTAAAAAGGACTCCACCCCTCTGCTGGACCATCACTCTCCATCTAAGAGAATAGCTGGGGACTGAGGAGAAAAACAGCAAATGCGGAGAGACCAATTTCTCATCTCTGTGTGCTCTGGTCCATTCGGAGCAGAGAGTGTGTGCACAGCTCAGAAGCCCTCAGATGCAGAGGGGGAAGGGCTGTAGCTGAGGCCCTGCGAGGGAGATAATATTGCCCTTGTTCTGTGGGAGCCTGTTTCCAGTTTCTGCCCATTCATCACCCCGCCCCCAGCAAATCTGAATGGGCTGAAAGGACTGTGTTGGGGGTTATTTAGATGGTTTTATGCATACAAATTCAGAAAGTTTCTTGGTCACATAGAGAGCTGTGGTAAAGACGTCACCTTTGAAACCCTGGGAATGCCAACGGCCATGAGCCCCGGTGTGATCCCCGTATGGTGGACAGTACCCTAGAGGACTTTCACATTTTTTAAGGACAAATCTGAGTGTGTTGATGGCAGAGGCACTGGCACGTCTCCTCCAATGGTGGCACACAAGCACACCGGCATTCTCGGGCAGGAAGCTTTGCTCATGGCTTGCCGAGCTCCTGTAGCCTTGTGGGTGAGAAGCCCGGGGGTCTGGAACTCTTTTCTAGGTTTATGGCGTGGGAACTGAAAGGGGGTCCTAAGGGTGACTCCTCAGCACCACCATGATAGCTTCACCCTAAACCCAGAGCGACACAATAGTGTGTGTGTGTGCGCGCACGCGCGCGTGTGAACGTACACAGGTAAAATTCAAGAGAGTCAAAAGCATGATTTAAAAAGAAAAGAAGGCATAGGCTAGGCAGAACATGGGCTCTGGATTCAAACCACAACCCTGCAAAAGTAAGTAAATAAATAAATAAATGAATATATTAGCAAATGACATGTGAGCAGGACAAGCAGGAGGCCTGGGAGAAAAGTTGCAAATGAGCTGTGCAAGGTCTCTAGTGGAGCAGCGTCCATTTACAGGATCACACTCCTATACACGCCCCACCTGAACACACTCCTATACACGCCCCACCTGAACACACTCCTATACACGCCCCACCTGAACACACTCCTATACACATCCCACCTGAAC
Source organism: Microtus oregoni (assembly GCF_018167655.1). NCBI lineage: Eukaryota > Metazoa > Chordata > Mammalia > Rodentia > Cricetidae > Microtus > Microtus oregoni. Next base: position 1,492,394 of record NW_024543207.1, read on the forward strand.
ACACTCCTATACACACACTCCTATACACACCCCACCTGAACACACTCCTATACACACACCCCACCTGAACACACTCCTCTACACGCCCCACCTGAACACACTCCTCTACACACACTCCTCTACACACACTCCTCTACACACACTCCTATACACACACTCCTATACACACCCCACCTGAACATACTCCTCTACACGCCCCACCTGAACACACTCCTCTACACGCCCCACCCGAACACACTCCTATACACGCCCCACCTGAACACACTCCTATACACACACTCCTATACACACCCCACCTGAACACACTCCTCTACACGCCCCACCTGAACACACTCCTATACTCACACTCCTATACACACACTCCTATACACACCCCACCTGAACACACTCCTCTACACACCCCACCTGAACACACTCCTATACACACCTCACAGTCTCCCGCGGACTGATACTATACAAAGCCTATTCTGACTGGGCATGCAATCCAGGAGGGCTTAGGCAGAGAGAAGGGCTTCACTGTGGTCCAACTCTGGCTTACTATTAGGTTCCCTGCATAATACCCTTAGGGCCTTACTGACCCATGGGGAGTTATACTCTGAATTCTTTGTTTCTGGGAGTCCCGGAGTTTACACGACTTGACCAGTTGTCCTAAGGGCATGTCTTTAAGAATCCAACAAGAAATTGTAGGTGTGCTGTGTGGAGCAGGTGAGGAAACGGGAAACTGGGACCTGGCCTACCACCTATTACCCATAGCAGGGTTCCACAAACTCCTGCCGGAGGTCTACACCGGATTCCTTGGTTCCAGGAGCACTGACGGGTTTACTGCCTGCGGCTGCTTTGACAATACAAAGGCAAAGCTGGGGAACAGAGACTTGTGGTCAAAGCTGGAAACTTCAGGCCCCTGGCCTTCCTAGCTGCTGACTCTGCTTCTACACAGTCCCATTCCCCTCTCTTCTCCTCCCCCATCTCTCCACCTAAAGCTGGGAAGAAAGGTGGCCATTTGCAGGAAACCTGCTCAGCACGCAGAGGAAGGAGCTGGCATGTGGAGATGGCCGAGAAGGTCACAGACTCACCTACACTGCACGCTTTTTATCTAAAATCCCATTTTAACGTGGCACCAGCAAGAGACTCACAAGAACTAGCAAAGCCTTTGTGAGTTGAAAGGGACCCCCTGCTACACATCAGCGTTGGTTCCAGATCAGGGCTTTAGGAACAAGTCGGCTGCCTGGAAGAAATGGAAAGCTCTGTCCGTGGTCTCTTGTGTGGGCTCTGGTGGTGACGAAAGGGGAGAAAATGGCTTGGGGACAGAGGAAGGAGAGGCAGCTTGTGGGCCTGGATTTCTCGGGTGTGTGTTTGGGGGGGCAGAGGATTCTCTGGGGTCACAGGCTGTGAGTATAGAACAGTTGAGAGCAGTGACACTAAGATAGGGGACAGTCAAGCCAAAGGTGAACAGAACCCCATTAAAATCCGACTCAGGAGGAGCCCGGCCTTCAGAAACAGCTTCAGCCAAAGGCAGAAAACGTTATCCGTCATCCTCACCAACCCTGCCCCACCACCAGGGGCCACTGCTGCAAGAACCCAGCCACTCACACAACAGGCTGGCTCTGCTTCACGGGCCACCTCTACCCCTTGCCAGTTTCTTTTCCTGTTTCTTTGCCCCTTCTTCTGCATCAGTTCTTGTTCCTTCTCAGCGAGGCTGGCAAAGGCCTCCACATCTGTCTGCCTCCAAACCTTCCCTCTCTCTCACTGCCCAAGGATTCCACTACAGAAACTACACCTGCCACTCAACTGCAAAGCCACCTATGAGAACAACTGTCACAAAAGAAGTCCTGTTCTTAGACTGGACTAAAGGCCCAGCCTGAGTATATGGCTCCGTCAACTTCTTGTTGGTCTTTGAACAGTGTGGGTTACGTTTTTACACTAGAATGCCACCCATTTCCGTGAGTGATTTTGTGGGAATCCCATTAAATAATCAAATACTATTCCATCCACCTTGAAAAAGTTATAGCTGTCATGCTGGGTGTAGTGACACGTGCCTTTAATCCCAGCACTCAGGAGGCAGAGACAGGTGGATCTCTGTGAGTCTGAGGCAGCCTCGTCTACAGAGTGAGTTCCAGGACAGTCAGAGCTCCATAGAGAGACTCTGTCTTGAAGGAGGAGGAGGAAGACGGGGAGGAGGAAGGCAAAGAAGGAAAAAGAAAAGGAAGAAGGAGGAGGAGGAAGAGGAGGAGGAGGAGGAGACGGAGAAGGAGAAGAAGAAGAAGAAAGAAAGAAAGAAAGAAAGAAAGAAAGTTGTCATATCCCTGAGGTCAATATAGCATTCCTAGGTATTTATTGTGCAGAAGAGGGGATACAAAATGTACATAAATAACAGTAATTCATGCTGGAATATAAAAAGTGCTGCAAGAGGAGAGAAGCACACCCGAAAACGTTCACTGTGTGGATGGAGACGTAGAGCTGGCTGCAGAGCAGGGTGACTCATACGATGGCTTGGCTGTGGGCACCTGCGACGCCACGTGATAAACTTCTGTGGCTGGGCACAGTCAGGGTGGGAGGAATGTTACAAAGAATTAGAGATGTTGGCCAAGGGAGGCAAGTATTTATTAAGTAGACATATATTTCAAGGGGAAATAATTTCAAATATCACAGAGAGAAAGAGAGAAGGAGCGCTTTACTGACAAGTTGTGGATCAGCTGACTTTCTGACTCAGAATGCTAACAGCCAAGAAACACTCAAAATCAGCAACCAGAGAAAACAGAGGTAATGGAGACAAGAGTGACAAAAAAAAATTTCCAAAGAATGAGGAATGTAGAAAGATACGGGAGGAGGAATACTTAGTAAATTAAGGAATAAGACCATGGTCTTTCTCTGCAAATGTCACCTAGGGAGTTAAACCACCACTTATGTAAACAGTAAGGCAAGAAAAACAAGCCAACAAGCAGCAGACAAAAGACTAGGCACACAGTCCACCAGGGCGTAGGGTGGGGGAATTCTATTGGTCCTGAGCATCTTTGTTCCTTTGAGAAATCTCTGCCCTAAATTCCACAGCAGAACTTCTGACCTTTTCTATTTTGCTTTGTTTGGATTCCCCAGGCTCTGTGCTACCATGTTGCATAAGATGCAGCTAGAATGGGAAAAAGTCAAGAAATTCTGCCTTCTGGTGCACAGAGAAGCTTTTGGGGAGATGTGTTTCCAGCATCTACATCTCATATATCAAACACATCCAAGAACCATCAAAGGCAATGTTGCCACTTCAGGAGTATTTTTATTACATGTAAGCTTGTGTGTGCTATGCTTGGGCCACAGCACATGTGTGCGGATTGGAGGACAGCTGGCACAAAGTCCCTCTCCTGTCCACCGTGGGGGTGCCAGGACTGAACACCAGCCTTCAGGCTTGGCAGCAAGGGCCTTTACTCACGGAGCCATCTTGCTGGCCCAAGATGGCCCACTTTCTTAAAAACCATCACAGTAACTGGAAGGGAGGCTGAGAAGGGACCGCCTGCCTGGGTGAGGTTAGACTATGCCAGCATTACATCCATGAAAAGTTTGAAAAAACAAATGCATTCCAAGGAGTTTTTAAAGCTCAAACGAGGCTTGCTATCCTTTTCTTTCACCTACATCTTCTATTTCAGAGCTTCCCCTTCTTTTTACTCCCTACATCCCCTTTACTCTGCTATGTATGGACCAAAGACTTAAGTTTCCAGAGGGCTTAAATCCAGCAGATCCAAACTCAGAGAGCAGGGAGTGGTGCTGATGCTGCAAAGGTGTATAATAAAAGGGTGAACATGAAAGGGGTCTTTAACAATGTATTAGACCATGCAAAGGCAGAAAGCCATTTATCTAAAGTGATAAAAATCATATGACTTTTACAATATAATTTTCACAAAGAAATTAACAGAAGGGCAAGGATACTTTATTAATGCTCTAGTGGCCCATTATGTTACATTATAGATTATTATATGAGATATCTATATTACACGTTCTAGTGGCCCATTATATTGTCTTTACTGAAATCTGAAGGACTCAAGTCCTAAAGCTGACAGATGGAATTTTCTTTAACAGTATTTTCCCCAAAAAATGTGTATACACACACACACACACACACACACATACGTACACCAAATAGAATGTAATAAAAATTTTCAAAAAATAAAATGAGGGTTGGGTGTAGTGGTGCCTGTCCTTAATCCTAGGACTTGGAAAGCAGGGTAGGAATGAATTCAAGTCTATCCTGATCTATACAGCAAGTTCCAGGTCAGGCAGGGCTATGTTGTAAAGCCTGTCTCAAGAGACAAAAACATCAAAACAAAACAAAACTCAAACAAACAAACAAACAAACAAAAAAAGCAATACCAGGGCCGGGCAGTGGTGGCGCATGCCTTTAATCCCAGCACTCGGGAGGCAGGAGGATCTCTGTGAGTTTGAGGCCAGCCTGGTCTACAAGAGCTAGTTCCAGGACAGGAACCAAAAGCCACGGAGAAACCCTGTCTCAAAAAGTAAAAAAAAAAAAAAAAAAAAAAAAAAAAAAAAAAAAAAAAAAAAAAAAAACAAGGCCGGGCGGTGGTGGCGCACGCCTTTAATCCCAGCACTCGGGAGGCAGAGGCAGGCGGATCTCTGTGAGTTCGAGACCAGCCTGGTCTACAAGAGCTAGTTCCAGGACAGGCTCCAAAACCACAGAGAAACCCTGTCTCGAAAAACCAAAAAACAAAACAAAACAAAAAAAAAAAACAAAAACCCACAAAAATGAAAATATACTACGTGAAATGCAGTCCGCATATCTAAACATTCTAAACATTCCCCATGCACCCCAGAAAGAGGGGGCCTCACTTCAGGTGCATCCACTTCCCTTTGGAGACCCCTGCATTATAAGCCCCCATATATAGGGTACAGCATTCATTTTTTCTATACAAATAGCACAGGCTGTTTACTTCCCTGAGAACTGCAAACTGCATGGACGGGAAGGAGGCACGGAGCCTGGTAGCAAGTTGCAGCAAGCCCCTGCAAATGTTGCTACAAGAATAAGTCTAATCCAAACATCAGCAGCTTTCTGAGCAATTCATCCTGGGCAAATAATTATTCTTATCTCTGTTCTCCTCTGCTAATCGCTTCATCTCCTTAAGTACGAAACCAACCCAAACCAAAACCACCCCCAAATTTAAATCTTATTTTCTTAGGCCAGTGTTAATGGCAGCCTTCTTTCACTTCTCTGGCTTTGGCAGTTCTGCACAGTGCACTGAGTTCCACCCAGCCTTTTATCTTTGCCCTGTCCCAGAGAAAGAGCTGCTTAAAGCGTGAACTAAGCGGAGGCCTGCCTAGGATAGTCCAGGATGGAGAGGAAAGGTGGTATAGTTCATAGCTAGGGACACAGAGAGAAAAACATGCAATCCAGGTAGGTGTGCATCCGCCCAAGTTGAAGCTGGCTCAACAGTTCCCACAAGCACACTGCCAGTCTATCTGAGGAACAGGTATATGCAAAGGCAGCAAGAACACGATGTGTAAGTGTGTGTTCCGAAGGACTTCGGGCTTCCGAGTTTCAGGCGTGCACAGCACACCTCTGCAGGAAGGAGAGGGGTCTAAAATCTCTCCTCTAGGCTGTGTCCTGCACAGGGAGGGGTGAAGGTGGGGGTGTGGTAGGGAGAGAGGCTCCTGCCACTCTACTGGGTGATCAGTAGATCCCTGCTCCCTCTGCTTTCTACAGTTTTGCTGAGCGGCAGTCACATGGGAGCTTCAGGAAGCCTGGACTCCTGGGCCCCAGCACTCTCAGACCTTTTAAACCTACCCACACTCCTGCAAGCCACACCCTCCCTCCCGCAAGCCACACCCTCCCTCCTGGGCCGTGGTGCTCTATGCTCTACTGGTTCCTGCACGTCTGTGGAGTGTGTGAACAATTGCTAACTTTTCTCCCTGGCTCTTGTGTGTTCCCGATTGGCTGCCTTAGCTGGGGGGAGGTGGAGGTGAAGAGGTGAGTGAGGGTGGGGTGGAGGCAAGCTTGATATCTGTGGGCGCGCAATGGCTTCTCTCTCTCATCAAGGATTTCTAACCTAAAACCTGAGAGGTGTGCCATGTTCCCGTTCTCTTTCCCAGAGCCTGTGTCCTCTGCAGCTGGGAGCTTGGGTCCCTGCGACCTTTGGCTAGTCTCTCCATCCACACTTCACTTGGATGGCACCCATTTCTGTTGGGCTGCTCAATCCTATGTCGCTACTGTTCGTATGTTAAGCATCAAGTCCTAACTTGACCAGTCCTTTTGGTTAGAGGTCTCTAGAGGGTATTAAGGAAACTCCAGCTACCATGTGGAACTGGCCACCTATCTGCCATCTCTCTACCCATCTAGGTCCTCTCTACACACGGAAGGTCTAAAGTCAGAATGTAGATGGACAAATGGCAAACCTGGCACAGTTCCTTCCTGGGTCTGCCACTAAAGAGGGACAATGACATTAAGAAAACTGTCCCATGCATGAAGCGTGTCATGATAATCCGTGTTATGGTTCATGAAGAGTAACACAGACGCACAGCACGCCAGGGCCCCAGGCAGGTGTTATGTCTTGGAAGACTTCCTGGAAGAGGAGAGTCCCAAAGCAATAGAAGTAGGAAGTTGTTGCCCAGGAAGATTAGAGAGAGAGTTGCTAAGCATTGACTGCAGAGGCCATGTGTTCAGGGGGATTCTGGGACCAGAACACCACTTCCTGTTGCTGTCCATAGGAGAACCCGGTCTTAACATGACCTTGAGGCTGTAGGGAGAGAACAATCTCTTAGGGAACTCAGGGAGCCTGGAGTGGGCTTTTGTTCATTCCCAGACTTTGTGAAGATCTGATTTCTAGTACGATAACATGCCTCCCATTGTCACGTTCTTAAGCTCAGTCTCATCCACATGGTATTCTCATCATGCTTGTGAGACTCCAGATTCACCACAAACAAACAAACAAACAAACAAACCACAACTCTAACTCAGGTCCCAAAGATGAAACAGTTTCTCAGCTAGGGCGACCTAAGTCAATCAGGAATGATACTTTTAGATGCTCCAGTAAGTTTCTTTTTTTTTATTTTTTATTTTTTTTATTTTTTATTTTATTTATTTATTTATTTATTTATTTTTGTTTTTCGAGACAGGGTTTCTCTATGGTTTTGGAGCCTGTCCTGGAACTAGCTCTTGTAGACCAGGCTGGTCTCGAACTCACAGAGATCCGCCTGCCTCTGCCTCCCGAGTGCTGGGATTAAAGGCGTGCGCCACCACCGCCTGGCTTCCAGTAAGTTTCTAATGTCCAGACACGTCTGGGACACTTAGAGCAAACACCTCACCAGATGTCCAGCCCAAATGAATACAAGACACCCACTTCTTTCTTGGCAGAGAAACAGCTATCGAGAACACAGAATTTCAGGGTCTCATCTCTACAGCTGCTCCCCTAACGAAAGGAATCAGATGCCTGAGCCTGACTCACAGGGTTGTAAGATTCAGTCTTGCTCTTCGCTCTTTATTTTAGGTGAGGGCCTTTATTCTTCCCAAGCTCTGATCTCCCCAGCCATCTCTAAGAGCTCCCAAACTTGGCATCCCAGAACCGACTCCAGTGATGCCAAGGGAAGCCAGATCCAGGTTTTCTGACTGAAAGGCTGAACCATCCCAGCTGAGCTGAGACAACTGTGCACATGACAGAGCTTACTCCCATTAAATTTAATTAAAAAAATACAAAAAAGGAGACAAACTCTCCATCGCTTGATTCACCATCCCTGTCATGTTCTGTCATGATGACGATTCTCTTCATTCTCTCTTGATTCCAGAAAGAGTCACTCTATCGGAGGGCTCAAGCCTGGACCTCACTTCTAGAGGACCTCCTTTTCCAGGTGAGCTGGAATTATTTATACTTGGGTAGAGCATAATAGTAGTCATGGCAACAAGGGTGTGTCATCGTGGCATGGTGGAGGTTCTGAAACCTTAGTCTTAAGTCTAAATCAATGGAATTTTAAACAGATCCCTGGGAGGTTGGGTGTGGCTCAGTGGCAGAATGTGTGTCTAGTATGGGCCCCTGGGATGTGTATTTCTAGAAGATTCCCAGTGCATGCTCATACTGCTGGTGTGGGGGCCCCACTGCGAACCATCACAGATATCTTGAGAGCAGACGGCTTGATAATCAAGAAATAAGTAAGTGTTGACTACAAGGTACCTAGCTGAACAGAGGAAGCCTCAGGATCTCTACTCGTGGCTTAAAAATAAGAAAAGTTACATTTCTTTCCTTCCCCAGAGTCAGAAGTAGATAAAATAAATGACAATGTAACCAGTGCGAGGGGAATTATGCTCAGCAGACAGAGAGAAAGGTGACTGGGGATGCTCCCAATGGGGTGGGAGTCCTGGATGACTTTTGGTCTTTGACGAACAATGGAGTTTAGATAACTCACAGGGGCAGAGGTGCAGCACCCCAAGGCCAAGTCTTCCTGGTTTCTTTAGTGCCTGCTTTCCTCCCCCAAATCGCAGTATACACCAGAGCAATGCTGGCTCCACCTCCCAGAAGCCCAAGAGTTCTGCTCTCCATGAAGGCTTAGTAATTTTTATTAATATATTATTGTGTGGTGTGTTTATGTGTGTAACCTTCTTAGAAAACCCTGATGTGGGATTCCCCTCTGTATCTTGTGAATACCACTGGTTAATAAAGAAACTGCCTTGGCCTGTTGATAGGGCAGAACTTAGGTAGGCAGGGAAAACTAAACTGAATGCTGGGAGAAAGGAGGCAGAGTCAAGGAGAAGCCATGGAGCCACCAGAGACAGACATGCTCAAACCTTGACAGTAGGCCACGAACCTCATGGTAAAATATAAAATAATGGAGATGGGTTCATTCTAAATATAAGAGCTAGCTAGCAATACACTTAAGTAACAGGCCAAGCAGTGATTGAAATAATATAATTTCTGTGTGATTGTTTTGGCCAGGAAACAAACAAGCAGCCTCCTTATAACACCATGTGATTTAGCATACCTACTACAATCTACTTAAAAAGGAATCATAAAAAAATATACAGAAATAGAGTGGTAAATATGTCCTATATAGCTTTCTTCACTGTCTTAAAAACCAAACATGGAGCTGGGTATGGGGGTGCATGCCTTAATCCCAGCACTCAGAGGCAGAGGCAGGAGGATCCCTGTGAGTTTCAGGGCAGCCTGGAGGTCTACAGGGAGAGTTTACAGAGTGAGACCCTATCTTTAAAATTAAACTAAATATGCATAGGAGAAATATGAATTTGGTATGACATGCTCATGTTTTTGGAATATTTGCCACCTGCTATGCTTTTGCAGACCATTTAGTGACAAAGGGGTGCCCACTATTAGATATGTGAGATCACAATCAATTCATGAACATGTTTGTATATCGTCAATGAAAATCAATATAGACTTGAGCAGAATGTGAAGGGCGCACTCTTTGATCAGCATGGCTATGCCCTCTCCTCTTTTGTTTTTGGGTCAAAAAGAGCCATGCGATGAAATGCTATTTTGATAATCAGAAAACTCCATATAAATTACATGCAATGATTTAAATCATAATACATTTAGAAAAGTCCTTTTATGAATATTGTAATGTTACATATGAATTAAAAAATATGTAACAATATACTGAATATAAGTAATGGGTCATTTAGCATAGCGCTATTTAGTATAAAAATTCATAAATAATTACTTGGGAGATTTTTTTGCAAGGGAATAAATACAATCTAGGAAATTTTTGGGAATCAAAATGACTGTGATCCCTCCCTGCTGCCAACTGAACTAATATGAACACTGAGGTTGGGACTGTATCCAAAGGCGATATATGCTGAGTTACCAGGCCTCCTGGTCCCTAGGCTGGGAGTCCACTGGACCCCAGTGAATCTGGCTGAGAGGTCCCTAGGTATCTGCTGAGCAGGGGCCCCTGTCTAGGCTGTGGGCCAGGGAGGAGAGTGTGGGGAGTATTCTCTAGCGGAGGAAGTGTGGCTAAAACAAGTCTCAACATGGGAGCTGGGCTAGGGCTGGGAAGTGAGCCAGCTGGACAGGCACACATGCCGTTCCTCATACTCTATGGAGACAAGAAATTGGGGAGACTGCTGTCCGTGTACAGCTGAAGAAGACTTAAGAAGGGGGGCACAGGCAGGACAAGTCTGGCCTTGAAGGATGGGTGCACTGATCAGAGATGAGGTGTGGGCTGCTTAGGCTCCAGGCTTATCCTCAAGCCCACAGCCAACGACACCAGATGTTCGTCAGGGTTCTCTGAGACTGCTGTGCTGGGGTCAGCTGTGTAGACAAACACACAACTTGACGGTGGATAAATCTAGGTAGATCTCGTTTTCCTTTTTTTTTCTACACAGAGCAGCAAACGGCAGGATTTCTATGAATGAGTGTCCTGGTGTGGTTTAGAAAAAGCCTCCTGGGGGTGCTGTGACATGGAGCAGCCAGTGGTGTTAGGATTTCCCCTTGTAATGCATTGTAACTTGTTTTGTTTTTGAGAAAAGTCTCATGTAGCCCAGGCTAGCCTCAGCTCACTATACAGCCAAGAATGACCCTGAATTTCTGACCTAAGTGCTGAGGTTATAGGTGTTTACCACTATGCCTGGTTAATATGGTGCTGGTGATCCAATCCAGGGCTTCACACGTGATAGGCAAGCACTCTACCAACAAGAGCCACGCTCCAGCTTCCCTTCTAAGAGCTCAAAAACCAGATGCAGGGTCTACAGATACACCCGGCCAGTCAGGCTCCCTTGCCTCATGCAGCTGACAACTGCTCAGGAGAAACACATCACAACAGATCTTTGCCAAACATAGTCTGGGGCCAGCAGCTCACAGAGATGCAGATGTGCATGCACAGCCAGTGTAAGCCGGGGGTGGGGGTGGGGAGGGTGGTGGTGGTGGGGTAGGGGAGATGGGGGACTGGGGGTAGGGGGAAGGGGAAGGGGGAGGGCACGGGGGCGGCAGTCAATACAGATGGCAGACATGCTCTCAGTCCCTCTGAAGAAGTCAGATTACGAGGTCTAGGAGAGGAGCCTGACTCAGCTATACACGGAGACTTCCACGGAGAGAAGAGCACCAGCAGAGGTCCTGGGGCAGAAACACAGGGAGTCACCACGAGGGGCTATGGAAAGGCAGAGCGCAGTTGCTTAGAATTAATGATGAGTCTGGTGCAAAGAGCGGTCAGACAGGCAGGCAGAGGGATGCAGAGTCTGTGGAAATTAGTTGTTTTCCACTCTTGCTGAAAGCCAAGGAAGGCCACCGAATGACACCATACAATGTAGAGGAAGGAATAGCCACAGGATCATTTAACCGGCCCACTCAACCCAGGTCCTTTAGGATAGGCTTGCCCGCTTGCTTTCTGAGAAAGTTCTTCTTTGAGGAATAAGCAACTTTTTTTCCTCCTCTCAAAAGTAACGGCATTTTTCTAGTAACAATGACAAAAAAATGTAGGCTTTGTTCATTTGTTTTCCTCCTGAAGGCCTCACGATCAACAGAGCTCATTTTCCAACACTTACCCAATGCTCATGCTACTTAAGTTCAGGGCCCAGAGAGAAAAGTCCCGGGGTCTAAATGGCAGAAAGAAGCCTGTCTCAAGAGCAGTAAGGACTTAGACTAAAGGCACACTCTTCACATTTGAGAGAGAGAGAAATCAGGAATCCACATTGCTTCCTTGTCGCAGGATGCCTTCCTGTGTGTGCTACGTTGTAACTGAGCAGTTCCTGCATGTAGGGGAAGCATTGTAAGCTATGTGGGTGACCTGGCGTGCTTAAAATTCAAAGATGTATTCTACACTAATTTGTCTGCGTGGTTTTCTGCCACTTTCAAGAAGAAATCTGGAAGTTTGTATTTAAGCCTTCGGTTGTTTCTAAGCACCCTTGAGAAGTAGCAAGGGTGTTTCCGTATGCATGAGACAGCATTCTAGAGGCCGATAGACACACACAACTCAACAGCCTGTGGTTTCCGGTTTCAATTTTCTTAAATGAAATGCATCTCCAGAACATTCTGAGAAAAACAGAAAAGGAAGGCGCCGCGTTCTTTTCCGATTCTGTCACCCACGTCTTCAGCAAAGCGTCATCCTAGCGCTGGGAACAGCCAGAGGCTCACTTACCGTGCCCCGGACAGTAGCCGAGCCTGTCCCCTCTTCATCTTCCCCATCTGCCTCCTGGTCTTCGTTGTCAGTCCAGGAGGACACATCCTCCACTGAGCTAGTCAGGTCAGGCAGGCTCTTCGACGTTAGCCTCAGGAGATCCTCCGCTGAGCTCTCCTAAGAGGACACACGAAAGGCCCAGGAATTACCCCCGGGTACCAGCTGCTGAGGGAAGTCAACGAGACGAGGCCAGCCACAAGCTCCGACCCAGAGAGCATGTGGCATTATGGTACACGTGTGTGGTGTCACCATCCATGTCAGGGGTGGTGACATGATTGAAAGCCAAAACGGTTTTGTTGTTCCTAAAGAATCTGGGTTTCTAAGGTCAGTGCTCCCACGAGCCTCCCTCGCTGCTCTTTAGACGAGTGAAGTCCTCTCGCGAGCAGGTGCGCCGTCTCCGCCTAGTGCTCCAGGCCTCCTCCTTCCCTTCCTCTTGTCTCACATTCCACTCAAATCATCTCAAATCCTCCTGGTATGGCCTTCCACCCTGTCCCCGGACCACTCACGATGGTGGCCTTCTCGGAAGAGTAGGGGCATTGATTAGCACCATCAGGACCGTCTCGGAGGCAATCTGTTAGCCCCTCCTAAGACTGGAGGGCTGAGGGCTGGTGATACGGCCTGCTGGTTGAAGCCCTGGCTTTGATTGACAGATACCACTAATCCGCCCTGTCTTCTCCAGCATCTTTGGCTGCTTCTTTTCAGCCTCTGCAATATATCTAATTCCACTTGTCTTTCTCCCCTGTATGCCTCCTGCTTCCAAGCACCATTTCTATGTTATCACTGAGCACTTAGGCCAAACCCAAAGCTCTATTGCCAACAAGATCCTTTTCCCTGACCTACTGTCTATCTTACTCGCACATGCTCAGTAAAGACATCCTGTTACAGAATCAAAATGCCAACCTGAGACACGATGATGCTTTTTCCATGACAACAGCTCTTGAACAAATTGTCAAGACCAATACTAGTACATGGACTCAGTCTCCATTATGTTTAGACTTTAAGAGGTGCCCTCTGCTCCTGCACAGAGGTGACCAGGAGCAACCAGGAGCCTGGCACGCTTCCTAGCAAGGTTACCAGACACCAAGGCCAGGTCACAGAAAGATGGCATTATTCTCTCCTCATCTCTTTATCCTAGCCACTTCTACAGAAAGGAGAACATACCACAGACTTTGAACCATCAAACTGCTTGCCTCTCTACAGACTGGAGGAGTCCAAACCAACTGACAAGTTGTGACAGACATTACACATTTTTAGGAATCTGGCATCTAAGGTCAGCAATGCTCGTCACCAGCTCGATGTCATTTCCAACCCTGAGCAATGTGAAGGACATCCATAATCATTTTACACCAGTAATTATGAACCCTGCACTGTCTGTCTCTGAGAAAAGAAGTTATTGGGCGAAATTTGAGTCCATTTCTCTTCCATGTTGTCTGCTCTGTTGGACCATCCACAAGAAAGAGTTAAAAAAAAAAAAGGTTCTAAACAGTAAATCACAGAGCAGCCACGTGACAGACTATGTCATGCCTTCGTGTTGCCAAGACGTACTTCTGGTAAAGGCTCTCACAGGATGCTACCCAGTGAACAGACTGATTAAAAGCATGTGGAACACAGCCGCGTGTGTGACTACAGACTACATGTGCTCTTATATGACGAAGAGGAAGGCAGTCGCTTCTCTGCTGCTCCCTGAGGAGCTGCACTGCTCAGGGCTTCCCAGCCTCCTTTGCGATATCCTCAGAAGCAGCTCTCGATTCTCGCTGTGCAGGAGGGAAACCGGGGTTTAAATATGCAATGACTTGCCCTGAACACACAGCTCTTCTCAGGGAGGAGCTGGCATGGAAGCCCCAGTGAGATGGCCTCCAAGATGCGCTCTGTCTCTTTGAAAAGAAAATATGGATGCATGCATTGCGCGCGCGCACGCGCACACACACACACACACACACACGTTTCTAGCTAATGCACACAACAGTTAGTGGATGGTACTAACGGCAGCATGGGCAGAGCATGATCATCTCTGTGCTTTCTATGTAAGATTTAACAAGCACTGGTTCCTAGTTTATTGCCCATTAAAACCAAGAGTGAAAATAAAGAGCATGAAAGAGAACTTTCTGGCTGCATGATGCCACTGAGAATGTCACAACCAGGCTGGTGAGAGAGAGCTCAGTAATTTAGAAGACATACTGCTCTTTCAGGGGATCCAAGTCTGGTTCCAGCACCCAAAAGGTGGCTTATTACTGTCTGTAATTCCAGCTCCTGGGGGGAAGGGATGCCTCTGGCCTCTCTGGATACCTGCATACATGTTATATGCACAATTTATAATAATACAACAAATCTTAAAAGGAATAATATCAAAACTGGGCTGGTGAGATGGCTCAGTAAGGGCACTTGTGGAAGCTTGACGATCAGTGTTCAAGTTCCAGGAGCTCATGTGGTGGAAGGAGAGAACCAATTCCCACAAGTTGTCCTTGACCTCCACATGTGTCTCTCTCTCTCTCTCTCTCTCTCTCTCTCTCTCTCTCTCTCTCATACACACACACACACACACACACACACACACACACACGTAAATAAATAAAAAGTATCAAAATCACCTTGTCTGTCCTGGTTTTGCCTTTCTCTTGCTATAATAAAGAAAATGGACTAAAAGCCTGGTGTGGTGGCACACGCCTTTAATCCCAGTGCCAGCCAGGGAGGCAGAGGCAGGTAGATCTCTGTGAGCGTGAGGCCAGCCTGGTCTACAGAGTGAGTTTTGGGCAACCAGGGCTATATATAGAGAACTTTTTTTTTTTTTTGTAAGACAGAAAAAAAAAACCAAAAAAGACTAAACAAATTGGGGAAGAAAGGGTTTATTGGCTTAGACGTCCTCATCACTGTCTATCACAAAGGGAAGTTAGAACTCCAGGCTAGGACCTAGAGGCTGAAGCAGAGGCCGTAGCAGAATGCCACTTCCAGGGCAAGCTCAAATTGACTTTATAGAACGCAAGGGTACCTGCTCAGCGGTGACCTCCCCACAGTATCCTGGGCCCCAGGACATCAATCATCAACCAGGAAATGTCTGCACAGACTTGCTTATGGGTCAATCTTAAGGAGGCATCCCGCCCCCACCTGAATCTGCCTTTTCCCAGAGGACCCTGACTTACATCAAGCTGACAAAACACTAACCAGGACATTAACGAATCTGACTTTGCAGGGCAGACATACCTTCAAGTTTTGTGACAAGCGCCCTAGCTCTCAAAGAATAATATTTTACATTTTTTTTATTGTTTATAGTCAGAAGTCAGAAACTCCCCAATCCTTCATACCCCAGGTGTGAAGATGAAACAAAAGCCCTGGCTGTCCTATTCTGGCCGGATAAAGAGGAAGAACGGTTGGATGCCGGGGTGGGGGGGGGGGGGGACTGAAGTGGGGTGCTCCTCCTTCCTTCCTTCCAGACAGCTGGGGGCAAGGTTAAGAAGCAGCAGCAGGCTGGACAGCTGACAGCCATGTGTAAACAGGAGACATGGTATTGACTGGAAGGAGTTCCCTCTGAGGTCCGGGTCAGGAGCCCGCGGACTGAGAATGGGTTTCTGAAGGTTGCTCAGTCCTCCAAGGACCCCAGCACATGCCCTGAGAGGCAAAGCCTCTGGGAGGAGCACGCGATCTTCTTCGGACACCGTGCTGGTATTCTTTATATAGTCTTTACCTCTGGGGCGGCTGTGCGTATAGAAGCAGCAGACATTTCACAATGCACTGGACTTGGCAGAAAACCGGCTTCTGTCTACTGCCGTGGGGCCTCGGGGAAGTTAAATGGCTACTAGGGATTAAATGGAACTCTTTGAGTAGAAAGAACACACATCTGCCTCAAGGGACGGGCTTAGAGTCTAGTGAGATGATTTTAGTGTCTGACAACCATTATATACGTTGCCTTTCTTCTTTTAAGGTACAGGATAGGGTGGAGAGCGTGGCATCACAACTGCATAGCTCTGGGCAGAGCTAAGATGTGTGGACACTCCCGGTCAGCCAGCAGTGGCCCATTTTTATCTTTATCTCCCGTTTTCTCCCTTGTGGATAACTGTTTAGCATAGGAAAGACACTCCCCGCCCCTTCACCTTTCACACTTAGCTGGTGAAAGCAGGCAGCACAGGAATAAGGCTCTGGTGTGGTAGCTTGAATCTGTCCCCAGAAGCTCATAGAGAGTGGCACTCTTAGGTGTGGCTTTGTTGAAGGAAGTGTGTTCTCTGTGGGAATGGGTTCTGAGGTCCCCTTTTTGTAACCTTCGTTAGTGTGACACTCAGACCACTTCTTGGGGGTGGGGGATGTCAAGATGTAGGACTCTCAGCTTTTTCGCCAGCACCACTCTTGCCCGTATGCCACCATGTCCCACCAGGATGATAATGGACTGAACCTCTGAAAACGTAACCCTCCCCCCCAATTAAATGCTGGTCCTTTATAATAGTTGCTGTGGTCATGGTGCCTCTTCACAGCAAGAGAAACCCCAACTAAGACAGAAGGTACAAGGCACAGTCTTGGCACTTGAGCTGCTCCCTGGCCAGAGGTTGGCTGTGCCAGTGAAACAGGGTTACTGCGAACACAGGAGTGTGAACAAGACCCAGCGAAGCTTTCAAACTCCCCATCTGCTCGGCAAAGAGAGGAGGTGTCTCTGCTTCCCCTGAAGAACCTCCTCTCCCATTGAGGAGTAATCAGCAGGGGGACAGGAAACCCTCAGGACTGCTGTTCTTCCTTGCCCTTAGCAAGGGACACCAATAGCCCTCTGGGTGTCAAAGACTCAAGAGAAGTTCCCAAGGCTCATGGCACTGCTGGAGGGAGGAAAGGCCTACCTGGAAGAATGGGTCAGCTCTGTCTCTGAGGCTTACAGCCTTCTTCAAGGCTGTGTCCTCACAAACCTGAAGTTCTAGTCGGAGGTCTGGGGTAGAATGGAAGGCAGTTTTTTTCAGACAGCTCAAAATGAAACCCTAAGCTATTTGTTTCATCTATATATTTGCCTTTTGTTACCCGTGAGAGACTTCCCGCAGACACCAGGTCCAAGGGTACACAAATCCCTCTGACAAAATGGTATAGTATTTGTATAAAACCTGTATACATTTTTTGGTACACTTTAAATCATTCGCAGGTTAACAAGACGATGTAAATACTCTTTAAATAGCTACTGTATTGTTTAAGGAACAATGCTGGGAGGGGGAGTCTGTTCAGTAAAGATGCAATTGTTGGAATTACTCTCCACGCGAGGTTGGTTGAGCTTATGGATAGAGATTTAGGGACATGGAGAACCAATTGCCCTCCTGAAACTGACAATAGATCTTGTAATCTAAGAAGGAAAAATATATGGAAACCTACAGATTCCAAGCTCCAAGTAAAAATGGGGAAGCTGGAAAAGGAATTAGAAGTATTGGCAACAGCATCTGTGCAGAGCCAAGATGTGTGTGACCTCACACAGAGTCTCCAGGTCAGCCAGTCAGCGGCAGAAACAGCCGCGTGGCTCCACTGTATCCACTCCTGAGTCATATGGCCTCGTTAATGCTCTCAACAGGACGACCAGAGGACACAGCAGAAATGAGAGCATGCACTGTCTCCTGTCCTCCGCAGACTGATGGCATCAGCAGTCTTTCTCCAGGGCTGAATGCAGATGCTGGGAGCCCATGACACAGCCAAAACATTAGCACACACAGGTGAATGAGGCTTCAACCAAGGGGTTTCATGATCCCATGAAGACAGTGAAACCCAGGAGGGAGAGGCGGCAGCAAAATGGGGTAGACAGAGGGTTATGTGCTTGGCAAGGCTGACAGCAATGTGACCTCTGCAAGATGGCCGCCACCATGGGTGATCTATTCTACCGTCTTATCCATATAGTGGGGAAGAAGTAAAGATGGACAAGGCCGGACAAATAAGGCCCAGTGCTTTCTCCAGCTCTAACTCTGGAAGGGTGACTGAACCAGGGCTCCTGTGCTGCCCATGAACAGCCCTGATGCTTCCGTCATTCCAGCCTTAGAAGATGCATTCCTTTCTGCTCTGGTTTGGATGTGAAGTGTCCACCATTCCCTATCCCCCACCCCAGCCCCAGCTGTGCTGAAGGTGTGGTCCTTGGCACCATGCTCAGAGTGGGGCTTAGAGCCGTGTCAGATGCTAGGGTTCTCACTTGATCAATGGGCAAGCCATCCCACTGATGAATTTGTAATTGGAGTACCAGGAGGTGTTCGAAACTGAAGGATGGGGCCAGTTGAACTAAGGGGTCACTGGTCTGTGTGTGTGTGCGTGCCTTGTAAAGTCTCTTCACATCTCAGTGTCTTTGCTTCCTGACTGCTGTGGGGTGGACAGCCTTCCTCTGCCCACCACACTTTCCTGCCAGGATGTTCATACCTGGTCATAGGCCCAGCAGTGGATCCGGCTGACCCTAGACTAAAGCCATGAGCCCAAATCATTCGTCTTCTTTGAATTATTTATTTCAGGCATTTCATTATAGTGACATCCAGTCTCCTCCTTCCCTACTCCCCATGCTTCCACACCTCCTACTCCTTACCTTCTCCTTGGTTCTGTTATGGCTTTTTAACAACAGCCATCTTTTATAACTTGAATAATAGAGCCTACTTCAGTCAAGGGCCTTCACATGCGCTTATCCCGGGAATCAAGGCTACTGCGTAGCCCAAGGTAGCTGTAAGCACACACACAAGTGTGTCTCATGGGAAAAGCTCACACCCAACTTCACACCACCATCGTAAATGACTAAGAACGACAAAAGCTACCTACCTTGCTGGCCACCACCAGCTGGACCATCCCAGTGGCTGAGCGCAGAATGGCCACAGCTTCCTCGTGGGAGAGCCCGACCAGTAAGTGACCATTGATCACCAGTAGCTCGTCTCCTAAGGACAGCCTGCCATCCCTGAGGAAATGGAGAGGGGGAGAAAACCCCTTGTCAAGACATTCTGGGCCCAAGAAGGGTCATGTTCTAGGAGCTAGGCAAAGTCATGAGCAGGGACAATTAAGACGGGGTGGAAGGAGGAAGATGGTTTGGGGTGGGACTGCTTTAACGTTAGCATCCAGACTCCTGGGAAAGGAGTGAAAATCTCCAGCATTCTTGATGATCGCTTAGTAATCCACTCGCTCCTAGGCTCAGCCTATCTGACATCACCGTCAATGACACCTCATCTGGATGGTTATGGCGATAAAGCAACTAAGACCCTTGGGTTTTAGGAGAGTCAAGTCATTCCTTCCCTAATCCTCTCTGTCATCAGCTCGGGGCTAGTGCTAAGCTGAGTGTAGACTGTGCCAAGACACGCTAAGCCTACCTGAAGCCCTTCACAGGTCTACGGCCCCCCATCAGACCGAGGCAGGAATCCTTCTGGGAAACTGGAGGCTGATGCAATGTCAGTACCTCCCTACCCCACCAGCAGAGCTACAGAACCTTGAAGATCAAGTTTTTCAAGGCTTATCCCCCACCCTGGGACTCCACAGAGAAAACTACATAAGCAGGAGGACCGATCACAACAATAAACTGTTGAGTTTGCTTTTGTTACAGGTTTGAGACTTGGCTCATTCCTGTGGTTGTAAAAACTGTTCCTTTTCACTTAAATTGGGGCTCACTCTGGGCTTCCTCCTCACTGGCTGACAGGAGGCTCTGCTGTCACCGGAATGTCTCCTCAGGGTAGGCCATGGCCCTTAGTGCACATAGCTCTAACAGACCGGGCAGGCTTCTACAGTGGATTCCACTGAGCTGGTGATGGTTTGGTTTCCCATGACCGAAAAGGAGCCTGACACTCAGACAGAAGATCCAGTGAAGTAGAGACCATAGCCTAGGGGTCCACCTTCCTCTCCAGGTTCACCACCACCACTCAGGTGCTGCCGGGAAACCTGCACACACCTTGAACCCTTCCAGGTCTCTTTTGTGTTTTCTCCCAATGAATCCAACAACGTCTCCCCTCTCATCTTTACCTCCCTCTTTCTGCCTTCAACAGCACCTCTCTTGCTGTCTCCTTCCTCTACAGCACACATAATAATCTTTTTTTATGAGTGTAGGCTTTAATAAAAGACAGGAGGCACAAGGGACTTCCAACAGCCTCTGGCTTCTGTCTTCAAAAATCCATAAAGTGGAGCAATGCTTAGGGCCCCACTGGTTATTCAGCACGGTGAAAGGGAGGGAATGGGAAAGTCACGAGGGAGAGAAACACTTGGGAATCTCAAGGAGGTGCATGGCTGATCCTATGGGGTGGGGGAGGACCTGGCAAAGACAATTCAACAACGATCCTGGTTTGCTTATTAACACCACCAAAACATCTCAGGCCATTCCTCTCCTTATCCTGCCCTTTAATTCCATTTCTCTCCTCTCCTGTTACTAATTAGAAACCCCACTGATGCGTCATATACTGCAGAGAAGAGAGAGACACACACCACTCCAGGCTAAGAGGGAAAAGGAAGCCATGGGACGGATTTAGCCGTAGCCCTGAGGGGAAAGCGACAAGAGCATCTTCCACAGAACGCTTCTCTCTGAGCACAGGAATTTCCCAATTGCCAACCTGCCAGATCAACCAGAACGTAAGACATAGCATTAATGGGAAAACAGCGAGCTGCTCAGAGTTCCTTATAGTATATCAGGAATGCCATGCCGTTCAGGGAGTTTAATGATGCTCATCTGGGTTAAGACAATCCGAGGTCCTAATCTCTTAATAACACTGTCACTTGGATAACTGACAGCGGTAGCGAATCAGCAGCTAGAGGAGTTTTTAGCATCCTGCTATGTGAGGCTGAAGAGCAGGAAGCAGCCTGCTGGTTTTCTGTGCATAACTCTGGGTCCTTCAGCTATACCTTGAGACAGAGTTTCCCTCTCAGCACTGGAAACGCTGATACCTGCTCTGACCCGTCATGTCCCTCTTGGAATCCGGCTAGCTTTCCTGAAGAAATCCCAGCCTAGATAAAAGACAGCGGTCACCTTCCTGTCAGTGCAATTCTCTTTGTATTCTTACCATATACCCGTAGGCAGGGCAACCTATGTACAGACCCTACCGTGCCTTGTAAACAGTAGATCCCCCACATGAATGGAAGCCATAGCAGGGCGAAGACCATGCTTGACATTTGAGGATGACTATGGCCCTCACACTCAGGTAACACTTTTCATATGCGCTCCAGTTAAATACCGTTCCTCTCATACGTCACACAATTTGTTCAGATAAAAAAATACACTTTCAAGGACCTTTTAAGTTACATGTAGAAGATTCACATTTCTCTTTCCCCTTCCTCGTGCGCAATAGACACATGTGAGTGCAAGCACAGGCACGTGTGTCTGTGTTTGTGTGTGTGTGTGAAACTCTGACAGATCTGGCACATTTCCATGGCAGCCACATTTTGAGCCAGTACCACTTTCCCGAGTCATCAGTCATAGACTCACGGGACTTCAGTGGCATTTTCTTGATAAATCACCACATGTTACTACAGCGACTGCCCGCATTCCAAGGGTTAGGCTGAGCAAGTAATCTAAAAGGGAGTGCAGAGAAATCAAATCTGCTCCATGGTTTAGAATATCCTGAAGTACCCTCCCTAACGAGCCGCTTCCTATGCTCAGAGATGTGTTCCGTGAGAGCCGCTCTTGTCCGTTTCCCTCCTGGGCTCCCGCGTATCTTTATGAACTGTAATTACCAGAGCTTTGATCAAGCGAAAGGCACAAGCACCCAGCACCGGAGGGAGGGAAGGGGGAGGAGGGAGAAGAGAGGCAGAGGGATGGGGGAGAGTTACTAGTCACCTGTGAGCGGCACCTCCTTCCTTCACTTGGGTGACAACGATAGCGTGAGGTGAGCGCTTTGATCCTCGGCCTCCACTAACCTGAATTCCCAGCCCATCTGATTCTTTGAGCAGCTCCATCTTCCATATCCGGCCAACTTCCTCCTTGGAAGAAAAAGGGAGCATGCATGAAGGACGTTGACAGATACACAGCCCGGACACGGGGAGTGGCCCTGTCATATCAGGCCAAGCATCTATCGCTTGTCACTAGACAGCAGCACAAGTCAGCCCAGAAGAAAAGGCCTCTGCTGACTCGCCCCAAAGTCTAGAACTTTCTAGAATAACGAAAATGTTCTGTCCGTGTCATTCTGAAGGGAGTCGCGGTACACATGAGGCCATGGAGTGTTTGAAAATGTGTGGTGGCAGCCATGCATCGAATTTTTACTTTCAGTGAACTGGTTAAGTAGCCATCCTACTTACTGGCTCTGACATTATGCATCCCATCAGGTGTCCTGTGGGTAACACATCTTCCAGTTTGGATATAGGTGCCACCGTCTCTACAAACAATGGTTTACTCTGCGATCCTTTTACTTCTGTACACAGCTGCCAAGACATGCAGGAAGGTGAGAGGGCAAAAGCTCAGCTCAGCCTTGGGTACCAGGAAACCTTAAGTAGTTTGCAGGATTCCCTGCCACCCAATACAGAAATAACTTCCCTTGCCTCTAAGGTGAGAGTCATTATTAATTTTTCAAGGTTTGTCATACAGTGTTCAATGAAACATCCACGGGAACTGGTAAGACTGAGCAGACAGATGCATGACAGATGTTGGCAGAGAACCATATACTCCTTGGTTACCATCCCTCATCAGAGATGCATGGGGCCAAAAGGCCTTCAGACTGATTCGCATTTTGGAATATTTACACATGCATAATGAGACATTTGGGGTTGGAGTCCAAAGTTAAACATGCAATTCCTTTGTTTCATATCTACCTTATGTAGACTAAAGGTAATATCATTCCATATTTTTGGTAAGACTTGTCATGTTGACTGTGTGTGACCCCATCACAAAGATCAAGGGTGAAACTGCTCACTTACGGTGTCACAGTAACTTTGGATTTTAAGAGTATTTTGGATTTTTGATGTTAAGATCAGAATCACTTAACCAATCATGTAAAATAACCAATCCTGTAAGAACAAATCAAATTGAAGCTTACACTTCCTTAAAACACATACATGAGAAACCCAGGCAGAAAATTCATTAATTTAATACTGAGTGTCAACAGGGCAGGTGATGGCATTGATTTGCGTGCTACTTAATCATGACAGCATGCTTGAACCTGTATCAAAATCTGTCCTTTATCCAAGGCTGATATCTTAAGCCCTCTTGTTGCTTGGTGCTTTTTAGCTTTGGTTTATTCTCCGCTGAATTCCTGCTTCGTGCTAAAGGTGTGAACAAAATGTTTACATTCTTTGAGAGACTGCAATGTTCAGAGAAATTAGATCATAAAATCTTTAAAAAGATTCAAAGTCTTTTTGCTGTGTGTGTGTGTGTGTGTCTGTGTGTACATGTATGTGAGTGCCCACAGAGACCAGAAGAAGGCATCAAACCCCCTGGACTTGGAGTGCCAGGCTGTTGTAAACTGTCTGATGCGGGTTCTGGAAACTGAACTATGGTCCTCTTAACCACTGAACAATCTCTCTAGACTCTTAACACCTTTAAAAGTATTTTTTAAACTTTAGGCTCAGCTCTGTATTATTATTATTATTATTATTATTATTATTATTATTATTATTATTAGCACTAGTGTTATGGCATGAGTCACAGCACATTCCCCAGCATATGCCTTTGTAATCCATCACGAAAGGGTTCGGTGGAACCACTAGGATCCTGTACAAACAGAGCTCTCACCCCCCTGGAAGCAGGCAACCTGCCCACGAGAGCTGCTTACAAAACAGAAAGAATGTGAAGCATTTAGAAAACCTGAAATACACACTGTCAGAAACTGAAGAGACTGCATGAACAGTAGAAGACCCAGATGTTGAACACCCACTGATGTGCAACAGTTGGAACGTCTGGGGAAATTATTACCAGGCAGAGACCTGGTGGGCCCTACACTTCTGTACGGGGCGCCGCCATTCCAGCAGCACGCAGTGGTGCCAACTGTCTCCTCCATCCACTGACCACAAGCAAATGCAGCCTGTCTGGCCAAATGCAACTTCAGAAGTCACTGGCTTACCGCAGTAGTTCACGAACTTGTCCACGGGCCCCATCCCATCCAATTGCCTTGCTCTGAATGTCACAGTTTTGGTTTGCTGCCTCTGACCTCTGGAACACCTTCCTCTTCTCCATTCAGAAACACCCTCTTTGGCCTTCACCTCTCTCACAGCCCCACTGTTTCCAAAAGTCATCCTTGGGAACCAGAGCGACTGCCAAGGTAGCAGCTTGCAATAGCTCCAACACAGGAGGCCCGATGTCCTAGCACACATCGCCAGGAAGAACTGATTTAGGAGGTGCTGGTCAGCTACTATGCTGGTCTCTGTCTCCCAGGCCAACATCCAAACAACCCTCTTGGTGGCCTCCCTGGGCTCAGTAAACAGTGGTTTTCCTTCCCCCACTCCCCACCCCCAGGTTCTAGCAGATAAGACACCGTTCCTTCTCCCCCAGCCAAGGAAATCTGTGGCTCTCCTTTCAAAGAGCAATGGGGTCCATTTACTGGAGTAATGAACTCAAAAGAAAACTCATTTGGTTTTAGCCCAGAGTAGTAAAAATGTATCCACCCATTATTAGTTCACATCATCTTTTTACTATCTTGTCCTTGCGTTAGGAGAATTACGTAGGTATGGTTCACAGAATGGATGAAACTAGACTTGTTCCTCACTTTAAAATGCTTTAAAAGCTAGAACCCATGATTTAAAAAATCAGCATATGAATCTGTGTCCACAGAGATTGAATAGGGGCCTAAACATGTTCTCTGACAGTTTCATGAAGAACACCCATGCGCTCTATAAGCTCCTGAACCCAACGCACACAGCTAGATGAAAACATATCAGAGGGAAAGGGGTGGCCCAGCAGGTGAAAGGACTTGCTACGTAAGCCCAGTGTTTGATCCCTGGAACCCATGTTTAAAAAATGGGGCACTGAACTGAACAGAGAATTCTCAGCAGAGGAAGTTCAAATGGCCAAAAGACACTTAAGGTCATGCTCAACCTCCTTAGCAATCAGGGAAATGCAAATCAAAACAACTTTGAGATATCATCTTACACCTGTCAGAATGGCTAAAATAAAAAACTCCAATGATAGCCTTTGCTGGAGAGGCTGTGGAGGAAGGGGAACACTCATCCATTGCTGGTGGGAATGCAATCTTGTGCAACCACTTTGGAAATCGGTGTTTCGGTTTCTCAGGAAATTCGGGATCAACTTACCCCTGGACCCAGCAATACCACTCCTGGGAATATACCCAAGAGATGCCCTATCACATGACAAGAGCATTTGTTCAACTATGTTCATAGCAGTATTATTTGTAATAGCCAGAACCTGGAAACAACCTAGATGCCCTTCAATGGAAGAATGGATGAAGAAAGTGTGGAATATCTACACATTAGAGTACTGTGCTGTGTTAAAAAACAATGACTTCTCAAATTTTGCATGCAAATGGATGGAAATAGAAAACACTATCCTGAGTGAGGTATCCCAGACCCAAAAAGATGAACATGGGATGTACTCACTCATAATTGGTTTCTAGCCATAAACAAGGGTCACGGAGTCTACACTTGGTGATCCCAAAGAAGCTAAGTAAGAAGGTGAACCAAAGGAAAAGCATATAGTTGCCCTCTTGGCTATGGGAAGTAGACAAAATTGCCGGGGAGAAAATTGAGATCTTGGGGGTGGGGTGGGATGGGGGTAAGGGGAGATGGGGAGAGAGGGGGGAGAGGGCGAGAATGGGGGGAGCTTGGGGAAGGGGGAGGATTGGGATGAAGGAAGGTTGGATGGGGGAGCACGGAAGCACGGTTCTTAGTTAAGGGAGCCACCTTAGGGTTGGCAAGAGACTTGAACCTAGAGTGGCTCCCAGATACCCAAGCCGAGGTCCCCAGTTAGTTCCTTGGGCAGCTGAGGATGGGGAACCTGAATTGACCCTATCCTAGAGCAATAATGACGAATATCTTGCATATCATCATAGAACCTTCATCTGGTGATGGATGGAGACAGAGACAGAGACCCACACTGGAGCACTGGACTGAGCTCCCAAGGTCCCGATGAGGAGCAGAAGGAGGGAGAACATGAGCAAAGAAGTCGGGACCACGAGGGGAGCACCCACCCACTGAGACAGTGGAGCTGATCTATTGGGAGCTCACCAAGGCCAGCTGAACTGTGACGGAAAAAGCATGGGATAAAACTGGACTCTCTGAGCATGGCGAACAATGAGGGCTGATGAGACGCCAAGGACAATGGCACGGGGTTTTGAACCTACGTAATGTGCTGGCTTTGTGGGAGCCTAGCCAGTTTGGATGTTCACCTTCCTAGAAATGCACGGAGGGGGGAGGACCTAGGACTTACCACAGGGCAGGGAAATCTGACTGCTCTTTGGGCTGGAGAGGGAGGGGGAGAGGAGTGGGGGGAGGGGGAGAAGGGTGGGAGGAGGGGGAGGGAAATGGGAGGCTGGGAGGAGGAGGAAATTTGTTTTTTTTTCTTTTCTTAATAAAAAAAAGTTAAAAAAAATAAAAAAAATTAAAAAAAAAAAGAAAACAGACATGGAGGCACGCATGTGCAATTCTAGGACTCTTGGGGTGAGGTGAGAGGCAGAAGTAGGAGACTCAGCTGGAGACCCATGTAGCCAGTCAACCCGGAGTAGTCAGTGCAGAGACAAGAGAGACCCCACCTCAAAGCAAAGAGGAGGCAATGGTCATGTGACCTCCACATGCATACTGGGGCACAAGTGCCTACACACACACACACACACACACAGTTCACAAGTTATAAACCACTTCAACTAATCTAGACAAAACCAGGCTTCTTTGCCAGGCGGTGGTGGCGCACGCCTTTAATCCCAGCAGAGGGTAGATAGATCTCTGTGAGTTGGAGGTCATCCTGGTCTACAAGAGCTAGTTCCAGGACAGGCTCCCTTAAACAAAAATCATACTGTTTCCAACTGCCTGCTTACAGCTGCACTCTGGTATCTAATTCAGACCTCAGCAGGGTCAAAGCCAGACTCCTCCCTCCTATGCCTAGATTTCCCAGCTCAGGAGGAAAGGGCCATCCACCTGCCTGAGATGCAGAGGACATGTCAGCGCCAACTCCACGTGTGATCGTCATTATTTCCCGCATCTGAACCACTAGAGCGATCTGTAGGGCCCTACTTCCATACCTGCCTTCTCACATTCCCCACCTCTTCCCAAAGCCACCAGCGTCTCTGGCTGGAATGACAAGCTTGCCTCAGGTCTCTTCCTTTACCAATCTGTTCTGCAGGAATCCAGGTCATGACACTCCCTGCTCATACTCCTCTCTCCAGGGCTTAGCCTAGCCACGGCTTGGGAACAAGTCCATGTTGTGGGAACAACACTGTGTTGGGCACCCACCTTCTGCAGGACACTTTACATTGGTAAACTGTCATGGGTTGTTTGAGCCTGTTGAGGAGCTTGTTCTTGAAGGGGGCTTGTACCCCCCATTTCAGAACCAAGTTTGTCTCAGAGTGTCTTCCGTGGCACCTTGTCTGGGGATGAGATGACTACCCTAACGCCATAATCGGAAAGGCAGAACAGCACAAGGGTAAAAACTCTGTGTCCTGGAACATGAACCAATTCCAAAGAAAACATTGTCTACCCACGGGGTAAAATTGCCTACGGTAGGGAAGGGAATCTGGAAGGTCAGCCATTAGAAGCTCAGCCATGAAGAGAAAGTTCAGTCAAGACCCCAGCTGAGGGTCTCAATGTCCCCAGTTTCTGCTGGACACTGTGAGCTCCAGATTTGATGGCGTTATCTCTATATGTTGCCATTTGTTCTTTCTCTTGGAAGCCTCACTGGAGAGGCCACTAATCTCCTTGGCATTCTCTTTATTGGGAACTCCAGCTGGGTGCCTTAAAGGGGCTTCCCCATCTGATTTCTGCTGGATGTTCCGAGTTCACAGTTTAATGATGTTTTGTTAGCTCTCTCTCTCATTTGCTATGTGCTCTTTGACTCGGGCTGGCTATACGCTTAACAGCTTGCTCAGTGAAAAGGACTATGGTTGTCAAAGATCATCCGCTGGATTGCGCAGAACACCTTTATAAGCTAGCCGGTCTAACCTGGGTCCTCTCCTAGGGCCCTTTCTCATTCCTGGAATACCCTATTGCCCCTGCTGTTGGCAGCTGCTTCTGCTGATTCTCCTGAGACCTTCTTGTAGGCTGTTCTTCCAGGACACAGCTCAGCTCACATTACCACCTCTTTAGGGAGCTTGTCTCTGTGACACCTGATATCAACTATCCCAGTGGGTGACAGGCCCTGCCATCTCCCTCTTCCCCTTGGTTTAGTTGGCTAATGGCACCTCTCGTTATCTGGTATTCTATAAGCTTCTTTATTGCTTATAGCCCCTTCTATGCTGGAAATGCCACTGAGACGGGAATCTGGTCTAGCTCACTTACCAAATGGAATTGCTAGCAACTAGAACAGAACCATATTCCGTAAGTGTAGAGGAATTAACCCGTCCAGAGTGCTTATCCACAATCCTACGGTTCTTTGGGCACCACCGAGATAGACATTAGGAAGTTCTTCCAGAAGGGAGACCCGTGTGCTTGCCAATATTCAGAACATGGACACAGATCTAGCTGTAGAGACAAATGAATTCAAAGACAGGCCCTGTCTAGACAGACGGCTTGGCTGTTAGTTTTCTATTACAATGACTTAAAGGGCAATGATGCTCTGAGTTCATGGAGAAAAAAAGCCAAACAATGAAAAACAGGCTGCTGTGGTCTTCTGTCCTAATGTCAGAGTGCTAGCCTTTCCTGTGACCCATGACTACTGTGTGAGTTCACACATGCGGCGTTTTCGCTGAAGCCAGCATGGGGATTTATTTACTAAAACAGGGCGGCACATTAGAGAGCTGCCATGCAGCATTTAAATGGCCTCATTTCTACTGGAAGCCAAAATAGCCTTTTACAACAGCATCTTTGCCCCAAATGTGAGAAGACACATCATCCAAACAGAATTTCACTGCAATTAATGTCTTGGCCTGCACTGCAAACCTATTCTGAGACCATTTGTTTATCCCTTCTTATTTAGGATGATCAGTAAGAAATAAAAAATGTGTGATCACAGTGTCAGGGGCTTAAAGTCCCTTAGTCATCAGACCACAGTGCTCAGTGTAGAGGCAAGAAAACAGCCCAGAGAAAAGCCAAGGAAGCTTTGGAGGTCACAGAGATGTGGAACTGGAGCTAGAAACCATGGTTCTATCTAATCTTGGTGTCTCTGGGCATCTTCTTTAATAAGGATGATGTGGTTCAAGTCTCTTGCCAACCCTAAGGTGGCTCCCTTAACTAAGAATTGTGCTTCCGTGCTCCCCTATCCTACCTTCCTTTATCCCAATCTTCCTTTTTCCCCAAGTTCCCCCCTCCTCCCCTTCTCCCTTTTCTCTCCCCATCTCCCCTTACCCCCATCCCACCCCACCCCCAAGATCCCAATTTTCTCCCCGGCAATTTTGTCTACTTCCCATAGCCAAGAGGACAACTATATGTTTTTCCTTTGGTTCAACTTCTTACTTAGCTTCTTTAGGATCACCAATTGTAGACTCCGTGACCCTTATTTATGGCTAGAAACCAATTATGAGTGAGTACATCCCATATTCATCTTTTTGGGACTGGGTTACCTCACTCAGAATAGTGTTTTCTATTTCCATTCATTTGCATGCAAAATTCAAGAAGTCATTGTTTTTTACCGCAGCGTAGTACTCTAATGTGTAGATATTCCACACTTTCTTCATCCATTCTTCCATTGAAGGGCATCTAGGTTGTTTCCAGGTTCTGGCTATTACAAATAATACTGCTATGAACATAGTTGAACAAATGGCTTTTGTCATATGATAGGCCATCTCTTGGGTATGTTCCCAAAAGTGGTATTGCTGGGTCCAGGGGTAGGTTGATCCCGAATTTCCTGAGAAACCGAAACACCGATTTCCAAAGTGGTTGCACAAGATTGCATTCCCACCAGCAATGGATGAGGGTACCCCTTCCTCCACAGCCTCTCCAGCAAAGGCTATCATTGGAGTTTTTTATTTTAGCCATTCGGACAGGTGTAAGATGATATCTCAAAGTTGTTTTGATTTGCATTTCCCTGATTGCTAAGGAGGTTGAGCATGACCTTAAGTGTCTTTTGGCCATTTGAACTTCCTCTGCTGAGAATTCTCTGTTCAGTTCAGTGCCCCATTTTTTAATTGGGTTAATTAGCATTTTAAAGTCTAGTTTCCTGAGTTCTCTATATATTTTGGAGATCAGACCTTTGTCTGTTGCGGGGTTGGTGAAGATCTTCTCCCAGTCAGTAGGTTACCTTTTTGTCTTGGTGACAGTGTCCTTTGCTTTACAGAAGCTTCTCAGTTTTAGTAGGTCCCATTTATTCAATGTTGCCCTTAATGTCTGTGCTGTTGGGGTTACACATAGGAAGCGATCTCCTGTGCCCATCTGTTGTAGGGCACTTCCCACTTTCTCTTCTATTAGGTTCAATGTGTTCTGACTGATAGTGAGGTCTTTAATCCATTTGGACCTAGAGTGGCTCCCAGATACCCAAGCCGAGGTCCCCAGTTAGTTCCTTGGGCAGCTGAGGATAGGGGACCGGAAATGACCCTAGCCTATAGCAATAATGACGAATATCTTGCATATCATCATAGAACCTTCATCTGGTGATGGATGGAGATAGAGACAGAGACCCACACTGGAGCACTGGACTGAGCTCCCAAGGTCCCGATGAGGAGCAGAAGAAGGGAGAACATGAGCAAAGAAGTCGGGACCACGAGGGGTGCACCCACCCATTAAGACAGCGGAGCTACTGGGAGCTCACCAAGGCCAGCTGGACTGTGACTGAAAAAGCATGGGTTAAAACTGGACTCTCTGAACATGGCGAACAATGAGGGCTGATGAGAAGCCAAGGACAATGGCACGGGGTTTTGATCCTATGCAATGTGCTGGCTTTGTGGGAGCCTAGCCAGTTTGGATGTTCACCTTCCTAGATATGGACAGAGGGGGGAGGACCTAGGACTTACCACAGGACAGGGAACCCTGACTGCTCTTTGGACTGGAGAGGGAGGGGGAGAGGAGTGGGAGGAGGAGGAGAAGGATGGGAGGAGGGGGAGAAGGGTGGGAGGAGGGGGAGGGAAATGGGAGGCTGGGAGGAGGTGGAAACTTGTTTTTTTTTCTTCCTTTTCTCAATAAAAAAAATATTTAAGTACAAAAAAAAATAAGGATGATGTGGGATTCCCCTCTGTATGCTCTAAATATGTTTTATTACCATTGGTTTTAGCCAATGACTTAGCAGAGCAAAGCCAGGCAGGAAATCCAAACAGAGTTATATAGAGAGAGTAGTCAGAGTCAAGGAGATGCCATGTAGTTGCCCAAGAAGCAAGAGGTAACAAACCATGACCTTCATGGTACAATATAAAATAATAGAAATGGGTTAAGATGTAAGAGCTAGCTAGAAATATGCCCGAGACATTGGCCAAATAGTGTTGTAATTCATGTAATTTCTATGTGATTATTCGGGTCTGGGTGGCCAGGAATGAATGAGCAACCTCCGCTCACATCAGGATATACAGAGCACTTTTTGTACACGGCCCTGAGCTAGAACTGGTGACAGGAAGACATATAAGTCTCCGTCCTTCAGAATTAAATAGGAACATGGGGATACCACAAGCTAAATGGTCACTAGGATATGTTGAATTGTCATGTGCCAATGGGCAGGGGGTGGGAGAATGCAGGAACCCAGGGTGAAGAGGCCTGATAATGAGCAGGTTGCCAGAAGGCCACAGAGATCTCTTGCAGGACCTTGAAGGAGGAAGGAAAAGGCAACTTGGAACCTGCACAGAGAGCGGAGCACCCACTGCCTGCGTGGGAGGCTTGAAGAATGGAACTTTCAGAGCTGCCGAGATGGCTGCCTGTTGCCAAGCCTGACGACCTCAGTTTGAGCTTCAGGACCCACGGTGGCAGGAGAGAACTGACTCCTGAGAAGTTGTCCTCTGACAACTTCAGGTGTCTACATTTGAACTGTGGCAAGTATTTGCAGCCGGGCATGGTGGGTACCTGTCACCTCAGCACTGGAGATGCTGAGGCAGGTGTTAGGAGTTCATGGCCAGCCTGAGCTAAGTAGTACCAGGCCACCCAGAAGTGGGTAACAAGTCCTGTTTCCAAAATCAAAACAAAATCGTTAAAAGGAAATGAATTTCCTATTGCTCTGCTAAGAGAGCGCAGAGTGGGAAAGCAATGACTTGGGATTTATTTTAATGTAATATTTTCTTAGAATAAGTAAGTCTATAAAAAAGAAGAACCTGCCAAACAAAATGGTCTGACCGGGCATTGTAGGCCTTTCCTGTAACTTATGAAGTCTCCATGGATGTATTAAATCATTAGTAAAGCAGAAGCGGAATTACACTGACATGTCAACGCTCCTATTATTCAGACGGAATGGAATTCCCCTCCCCAAAGACTTAAGAGGTAAGTAGCTATTTTCTGGAAATTCCATTTTGGCGTGACCTTGGTCTCAACTGTGCTGGAGGAAAAATAAAAAAACCCACTCGCTGCAGCCCGAGAACCCAGTCAGTCTTCACAAAGGGCTATGCCAAGGGTTGCTGATGTGGAGTTGGGGAGTTTTGAGTGAAACTCATCAGCAAATGCTCCAGCAAAGAAACTTCTGGGTTGGTGGGTGGTAGCACAATCCCTGAAGCCCATTCTCACTTTCCAACATCCACAGTGTGACCGGAGTCAACCCTCAGTCTGTGCATTATGAATCCTTAGAAAAACCCCCAATTGCAGATGACAGCTCTTTCCTTCTAGAAAAAAAGATGTGGCTTGGAACAATTGTCCCACACGGCTGAAGGGATGATGGCGCAGAGGGTAAAGGCACTGACAACCTGAGTTCAGCCCCTGGACCACGACACGTGGGAGAAAAGAACTATCTCCTTCAAACTGTCCTCTGTCCTTGACCGCGTAGTGGCAGGCACAGCTCCCACCGCAAATAAAAATGTGCAAAATGTAATTTTAAAAAATGTTCCTAATAGTAATAGATTAGAATTTGCAATTGGAAAAGATATTTTTAAAAATCTTTACACCTTCTGGGTCATTTTACCTTGAGCTCCAAAAGCAGGCAAGAGGGACTGTGGTATACAGAGTCTTCACAGTCTAATCCAGAAATTCAATTTAATGTCTCTCTCTCTCTCAATTAAAGTGAGTGGGGGATGGGAGCTTTCCTATAAGTTTGGTGTTTTTCTTTTTCATTTTTCTTCTTCTTTACAAATCATCCCCAATTATTTCCATCCTATCCAGGACATTAAAACCATTTTTTTTTCTTTAAAGACTGTGAGATTCAACCTCCTTTGGCACCCAGACCCTTGAAACGATCCAGGAAGCCAACACGATCCACCTGGAAGTTTTCATCTTTGACACTCTGTGGAGACACAGTCTAATCCCCATGGGGGGAAAGACCATCAAGTGAGAGCATCCAGAATACTAGTGCTCTTAGTGCTGGGGTGGCATAGTTTATACTCTTGTTTAATCTTTAGACCTCCTGGGGGAACCCCAGAAAATGAGCAGAAGCACTGACGGTTTTTTCTCATCTGTTCCTCCATCCAGCCACAGGGAACGCTGCCTCTGTCTAAAGCTTTCTGTGGATGAGAGAGGGGTCATTTGTTCTGAATCCTGCCTTAGCAACCAGGCACACCTGGCCCCGCCCCCTGGGGGACCTGGCAGTCACCCCACATGCAGGGCAGGTAGTACCCTGTCCCTTTAAAAAAAGGAACTCTGCCTACTTCTCTCTGTTTCTTCTGTTCCTCCCTTTCTCTGCATTTTTTTGTCTCTCCCCCTTCTCTTTCTCTCTCTTCCTCTCTCTCCCTTCCCTCACTTCTTTCCCTTCCCCCAATAAACTTCCTGACTTAAGCTGTGTGCATTGCATGTTTGGTGGTTTGGACGCACCTGCCAAGGTCTAATCTCACGCAGAATCATAACAAAACTATAGAAGGAACTGCACCAAAGAGCCATATGAATCCATTCGCTCCCAGGGCTCGTTTTCTCAGCACCTAAACCAGACACTTCCACACCTCTTCTCCACTTCTGCCTTTCACCCCCCCTCCAGGTGTTTTCCGAGTCAGAGCAGCCAGTCAGCGCCCACTCGGGAAGCTATCGCTTCCATAACACCCTCTGCCAAGAGGATTCATGTCCCAGGCATGTCCGCCCTACAGAAACGTAACTCCTAAGAAAGGATGCCGGTGGAGACAACCTGAGATGGAAGTTCACCCACCCTAGTCCCCTTCTCGCTTCTGTAAGGACTGATCTCAACCGTGACAGAGAACGCACTCAGATGAGATTTCGGTAAGACGCTGCTGTGTGCCGCTGGAATTTACCAGTGTAATAACATGATCTCATAAAAATAGCGCCGGCTTTGAACTGTTAAAAATAAATGCAGATGCTTCCCCGTGCCGGCCGCCCTTCCTGTGTCACGCTGAGCCTGGGACGCCCGCATTATCATCTGCCACCAGGAATCTTTGGCCTTGAAGTAGCAATTTCTCTGTGACAGTCGTGATGGATAACCAGGCAGCGCAAGCAATGCTTTATCTGGGCCTCAGAGGGCTCAAATGTTAGCACACAAGGCTTCAATTTTCCACTTAGGATCACTTCACCGGCTCCTTAAGTGGGATAAGACTTGAACTTCTGTTGTTGGTAAGGCTCTGATCATTTATCTCGATGAATTTGTTGCCTTCTAAGTACAAGGCTATCTTAGGTCTACTTTTTTTTAAAAGTTGAAAAGTGATTTCAACAATATTTATGTTAAACTTCAGATTCTAGGACCAAGGAGATAACTGCTTGTTATAATATATACTATATTATATAGTATATATAATATATAATATAATAACAGTAAATGCTTGGCTTACAAGCATGAGGACACAATTCCAATGCCCAAAGTCCATATAAAAATCTGGACATGGTAGCATGCTGGAGAATGGGAGTTAGGTGGATTCCAGGGCTTGTCGTCCACTCAGCTTAACCTGTCTGGTGAGATTCAGGCTGCTGAAAGACACAAGGTGGAGGGCACCTGAGGACTGATACCTTTCATTGTCCTCTAGCCTCCACACACGTGTTCATATGTATGTACATGTATGTGCACGTACACGTAGCCCCCCACATGTTCCTATGTGCACATGCATGTAAATGTAGCCTCACACATGTCCATATGCGTGCATGCATGTACACGCAGACCACACGCGTGTTCATATGTGCACATGCATGTAAATGTAGCCTCACACATGTCCATATGCGTGCATGCATGTACACGTAGACCACACACGTGTTCATATGTGCACATGCATGTAAATGTAGCCTCACACATGTCCATATGCGTGCATGCATGTACACGTAGACTACACACGTGTTCATATGTGCACATGTATGTGCATGTAGCCTCCTCACACATACTCATATGTGTACATGTACCAACACACCAAAAGATGGACAGACAGGCAAGCATGTATGCATGCATGTTCAGAAGAAAGGAGAAAAAACAAGAGAGACCAGATTCAATGACCCAATGGCACCTTACCCGAGCCAGGCAGTCACTCGACTGGAAGTCTGTCTTGCCAGTCTTTGAGGAACGGCGTTTGTCATTGCTGGTGTCCAGAGGAGCTTCTGTATTTGGAATTTTGAGTTCTGCCCCTCTGTCCCCTTCTGAGCTCTCCAGATGGGGTCCAGCCGCATCCTTGAGAGAATGCGGGCCACTCTCTAGCTCAAAGGCATGGCCATTTCCGAGTTTGGGGTCTGTGCTGTTCTCCAACTCAGAATTGGGGTCATCGGTCACATCACAGCTGCTGCTGCTCTTGGGTTCTTCAGGGGCCTTGTTGATAGGGGGTCTAGAAATGACCCCAAACTTTCTTGTTCTTTTCCCCTTCTTGGAAGTTTGGTCACCCAGCTCCAAGGTAGGTGCCTCTCCCAGTTCCGAGCTGTTGCCGCCGTTGCCATTGTAAGTCAGGTGGGCTTTGTGCTTGAAGCGCCGCAGCATGATCAGGTAGATGAAGCCGCCATTCCAGCACTGTTCAGCCAGGTAACTGTAACACACAGACACGTGCGGTTAGATGCCAGCTCTTCCTGGACAGTGTCAGCATCCAACCAGGACCTGGTGACTGAAATCCTGGCCAGGGGACTGAGGCACTACACCTCACCATATCCCACTGTTGATACTGAAATGATCCCCAATAATTCAAGCAAACAGAAGACCCCACAGACTTGAAACTTCTAATTTATCTCTCCTAGAATCAAGAGCCCAAGCTGGGTTTTTCTACAGCAGAGTCAATCCCAACATAGTATTAAAAAAACTAAGATTCTTTTTATACTGTTTGTTTTGCAGTGCTGATGAATGAATCCAGCACCTCGTGTATGCTAGGCAAGCACTCTACCTCCAGTCCTTAAAAAAAGAAAAATTCTTGGAGGTTGGAGAGATGGCTCTGCAGTTAAGAGCACTGGCTGCTTTTAAGAGGACCCAGGTTCAATCTAGGACCCACATGGCAGCTCACAACTGTAACTCCTGTTATGGGGGATCTGACACCCTCAGACAGACATACATGCAGGCAAAGCACCAGTGCTCTTAAAAGAATAAAAAGTCAATAAAAAGAAAATTTTTGTAGAAGTAAAGTCTATTATTCCTTAGCATAACAGGGCAACCATAGTTGACAACATTTAGTTGTATGTTTTAAAGTAGCTAGGAGGGGGTTCTGAGCATTCCCAAAGAAAAGACCAATCCTGGAGGTGACGGGTACCAGTTACCTTGATCCGATCATTATGACGTGTATTTGAAAATCCCACTTTATATCCTGCAGGTAAACATGATCATGCATATTTAAGCAGGCGAAGAGACTGAACCAAAATATATCCTCCACTATGCAACAATCTCTTGCACTAGAGTTACACACCACTCCCATCTGTGTGATGGGGATACAATCCCCAAAGCAAAGAACAGATGAGGGGGGGCTGGCTGGAGAGATGGTTCAGTTGTCAAGAGCACTTGTTGGTTGTGCAGAAGACCTGGGTTCAGTTCCCAGCACCAGCTGAAGCCCACAACCATCTGTAGCTCCAGTTCCAGGGAAGCCAATGATGTTCTGACTTCTCCAGGCATGAGGCACGTACAGGGCCCACATACATGCAGATGGACAGAACACTCATACACATCAAAAATAAAATAGATTGAAAAAAGATATAAAACAGGCTGGAGAGAGTATGAGTTCTGATTTTAGACTGAGAAGGAAACGTTCAGTTCGATAAGAACTTCTGCCGGCAGCAGATGCGCTGAGAACAGGCCCAACACTGAGCACGGACGTGGCATTCATGTGTTGCTTGCTAAGGAAGCACTGGCAGCCACGTGTGGGTTTTTTCTTGATAACGGCTCTAGTTTAGGCTGCACATAGCATCCATGGACTGCCTTTCCAGAGCATTACATTTAGAGGAGAAAAAGATGTCGGACAAGGACAGACAAAGGCATCAGAAACAACCAACCAGGATGGTTGGAGGAGTAGGGACCCTCAAAAGAGAGAAGACAGGTCACAGCTAGTCACCTTTCTGTAGATTTGAGGGTCGGCACATATGAAGACGCGAAGACAACAGAACTGAGAGAATGCGCGCAAAGTGCGATGCAGTATCTACCCCGGAGCTTCAAGACTAGGGAGAAAGGAAGCAAGGAGCTGTTGGTATTCAGGATCTCAGATCATTAAAGCTACAGTAAAGACTTCCTCAAAGTCAGGAAGTGAAGACACACTGGACCTGCCACTCCCCAAGAAGATAAATATATACAGATTCCCCAGAGATCCTGGGGAAATGCCTATACCGCTGGAATTTTGCCACCTCCTACACATCACCGGTTCCCAAGCAAAGAGTGTCAACAACTAAATCCTTCATAAATCCAACCTGCTTCTGGCCTTCCTATGCATACAAAAACAAGACAGACAAAATAAAAAAAAAGGTCTAGAGGCTATGTGGCCTCCATCCTCAGTAGGCGAGAAGTAAAGAAAGAGGCTTCAGAAGCGCACGGAACCACCTGCTCTCTCCCCAGGCAGTGCTGACACCTAAGAAGAGGATCGTGGGTAAGCAGACATTAAGATGCCCTTCTGTGATTTTGTCACCAGGAAAAATCAGATGGGAAAGCCGAGCTGTCATCATGTGGGAAGGAGGACGGGCCATCTTCCCTGTCATCTCACCGTGAGCTTCCATGTCAGCAACACGCTGGTGTCAGAAAGGGAAGACGTAGTGACTGGATTGCTAGGAATATGCTCTAAGTCCAGTCGGAAGGATCTCCACACCAAATAGTCAGATCAGTGCCATGGTACTGGGGATATTCGCTCTCTATCTCTCCCACAGAGACACACACACACACACGCACACACTCACTCACCCCCTCTTTCTCTCTCTTTAACACACACACACACTCACTCTTCTCATGTATGTATGTAGGATATATGCTCTATACACAGATATTTTCTTTAGTACCAAAAAGGCTGCCCCATTGTTTTGAAGCACAAGGCCTACAGTGTCTTTCTCCATACGTGTTCTCACGGATCTCGTGGGTGCTCCAAGAACCTTGGAAGGTGCCCCTGATAGAAACAACATTTGACTTGTCTACAGGGTCCACGCTGGGCAAAACTATAAAGCCAAAAATAGTTTATCTCCAGTTTTGCCCCATCTCTCTGCCTTCTTCTGGCTTCCTGGCAATAAATAGCACTTTGACACCATACGGGAACTATGAGACGGGCTGTTTTATCCCTTCCTGGACTCTGGATCTCAGAAGGTCATCTCAAAGACAATGAGTAATTAATTGAATTATGGACCCCATAATAAGCCAGTGAGAAAGACACTTTTGCTAGGGGGTCATTTCCTTAGATTTCTTAAATCATTTTGCATCTAACAGACCCATATTCTCTCTGTGCATCCAAATGACTTACACCTAGTCTCTCCAATACTTTCCTGTAATTCATGCACTTAAGCCCCTTATATGTTTAGCAGGATTCTTATCTAGCATTAGAGGTGTGTGTGCCCGTGTAGGTGTGCATGTGTGTGCATGTGGAGGTGTGTATGCATGTGTTTGTGTGCATATGAAGGACCAAGGACAGACAACCTTGGGTGTCCTTCCTCAGGTGCTGTCCAGCCTTCTCCCCCCCAACACAAGATGTCTCACCAGCTTGGTCCTTACCATGAAGGCTGGGTGGGCAATGAGGCCTCTCTGCCCAGCCCTGGGATTACACGTGTGTGTCACCATGCCTGACAATTTTCTTTGCCTTGTACTGACGTCCTCCTGGCTGTGCAGCAGCCCTTTACCAACCTAGCTGTCTTTCTACCTCCAGCCTTAGCAACCTTACACTGAACTTCCAAATCAGCAGGTCTTGGCTTTGGACTGTTTGAACAGAACTCTGAGCCCTGGCTATTCCTCAAGAAAAGGGGTTTATCTTGGCTCAGGATGCTGAAGGCTGGGGAGTTAGGTTGGGTGGGCACGTTTCACAGGGGCCTTGAGCAGAAGGAAGAAGGGCAAGTGATTGCATCCAGGAAGCGGGGCGGGGGGGCAGCAAGGGATGGGGTCAGTTTATAGCAGTCAGCTCTGGAGGTAACCTGTCCAGTCCCATGAGAATAAACAGTCAGTGACAGAGGCCTGAATACACTCACAACTCAGACCTCCTATCAGACCTCCAAGCAGGGCCAGGAGCAGTGACCAGCCTCGGCCCGAGCTTTGCTAGGAATACACTGTGGTGCTGCAGCTGAGAAAGGAAGAACTAGATGCAATGAGTGATGTCTGAGGGTTAGAAAAATGGATTTCCTTTTCACAAAAAGTCCTACGGTTTTTCAGGCACATCTCTATGATAGTGTCTCGATTCTCCACTCCCCAAATTTAGATTTTTCCTTTGGCAAACAAAATTATGAATTCAATTAAATTTTTACTTTAACTTTCCTAGGATGACTTTAGAATGAAGAAAGGCCAACATATCTGATAATGAGGATTTATTATATTTTATTTGATTTTATTGTGTATAGCTGGTTGGTGCTGGTACACACCTTTAATCTCAGTACTTAGGAGGCAGAGGCAGGTAGATCTCTGTGAGTTTGAGTCTAGCCTGGTCTACAGAGATAGTTCAGGACAGACAGTGTTATATATAAAGAAACCCTGTCTTAAAAAACAAAAACAACAAAGAAAGTGTGTATGTATGTATGCATCTGTATGTGAGCGTGTCTGTGCATGTGTGTGTGTGTGCATCTGTTTGTGAGCGTGTCTGTGCATGTGTGTACGTGTGCATCTGTATGTGAGCATGTCGGTGCATGTGTGTGGGTCCATGTGCCAGTGGAGGGCAGAAGAGGGCACCAGACACTCCCTGGAGATGGAGTTACCAGCAGTTGAGCCCTCTTGACATGGGTGCTTTAAGAGCAGCATATCACTGGCCCCCTTGGACCAGCGTTCTGATTCTAGAACTTTCCCTTTTTATTGTTCTTTTTCTGAAGTCACCTGCTCATTCCCTGCCCCACATAGGTGTCTAACCCAGACTGAAGTTTGGAAGATCTCTGTCCCCGACACCCTGTTCTGTTCTGGAGTCTATGCTCTCTGGTGGTTGGGACTGTGGAATGAGTGGTCAGGTCGGGGACCAGACACTTTAATAAAGGTGCCCGAAGTTTCAACAATAAATGTGAGGAAATACAGGGTAAGAAAAGGGCAAATTCAGGCAGAAACTGGAAGGCCAAAGTCACACATTGTCCAACAATTTCCTGTCCAAGAGCCCTGGAGATAGTGATATAATCGGGATATTCTGATGGTTGTACCATCAAAGGGAACAATTCTCCAGGTGCCTTTGAAAAAAATCACCTTAGGTATTTGGTGACTATGGGTTTACACACACACACACACACACCCCAGACTAGGCTCCAACAGCTCCTCTAACCTTGGACAAATGGAGATCATCTGTTTTTGCCCACGGTTGTCTTTCTCCTGAGAAGTAATGGAGGTTGGGCTGTCATCCTATGGTTCTTTGGAATGGGCTAAAACCTCGTCATTCCAGAGGACTCCGAGATTGTTCAGGCGTTTTGAAGAAATGTGGGTTGGGAGGAAATGTTAAATACATGGAGATTAATATCCCCGGGAAGATTTGGCTGGGAAACAGAGGGAGGCAAGTTCAGACGGATCCACAGAGGGACGGGACCCAGTTGGCTGTGGGAGTCTGCCTTAGGTGCTGTCTCCCAGACAGCTTGAGTTTGAGGGACAAGACTCACTGATTCCACAACTTTCTCTAAGAAAATCTGTCAGCATCACACATTTAATAAGGGAAAATTGATAGCCATGGGTGGGGGTGCGTGCTACCCATGGCGAACTAGGGTTTGGGGAGTTGGTGGAGATGCACCAATACTCTGGCTACGGTGATCTAGATTATCTATGGAGAATGTATTCCAAGACCTCCCTGTGATGCTCGATGAAGGGACAAGTACCCACTCCACAGACTGCTGTTCTCTCTACATACGCTTTCCAGGTTTTCACTTAAAGGCTTCTCTTTGGCACATCTCAATTGTCATTAATTCTGATCTGGTGCTTTTTAGTTACAATTAAGGAAAATAGGGGTTATCTGAACACAGTCCATTGGTTAGCATGGCAGTTGACCTACTAACCAAGTCATCTAAATGACTAACAAGTTGGCAGTAGAGACAGCATGGTCACCCTGGACGAAGGGATGGTACCCATCTTGGGTTAGGCAGAGCGGGATCACTCAAGAATCCCTCATGCTGCTGAGAATGGTGCATAATTAAAAATTATGAGTCATTTCTGAAACTGGCCATTGACTATTTGCAGAGCGAGAGACCATGCGTAACACAAACATCAATAAACGAGACTGAGTACAAACAGATTAAGAATTTGCGTACTATTATTCCCGTGGACAGTAAACTTCTGTCATCCTTGACCCAGAAGCCTCCTTTCTTTTGTCGTCATTCACAAGCCTATGGGCAGTGTCCCATCAGTCGGGCAAAACCACAGTTCTTCACTGACAGAAGAAGGCACAGAATAGCTGGTTGGTAATTGGTTTTGTTTCTAACACCAGGCTTATAAAAGCGCAGCATCTTAAGGGCACCGGTGACTAAAAATGTAAATCAATGTGTATCTGAAGTCTAGACAATACACAATGTCTACAGCATTCTGATTAAACGTGGGGTGTCAGTCTTGAGGACAGCAGAGAGATTTCTGTCCCTCAGCACTGAATATAGACATCTTTTCTGTGCCAGCTGTCTCCTGCAACCTCTGAGACAATTCTGCCATCCTTTCCGCGCTGAAGCGAACTATGTGCTCTTTAAATTCCCTTCGAAGATCTTCTAGAAATAAAGGGGTGGGGTGGGGGCACTGCAGAGAAACAACCGGATGAAAGCGGCCAAGTCCTTTGATGAGGCTGATGAGAAAATCATCTTGGTTTCCATGTGACAAGGTCATCACTCGTCTTTGTCTCGGTAGTTTACATCTCAAAGAAATGGGGTTGATTTCATGACCTCTCCAGCAAATTTTAACATAGAAACCAGGTATATCTGTGACTTCAGTCAACTTCTAGGAGGGAAATGGAATCCTGGCCCATTCGAGTACATTCCAGCACATCCATGAGCTCCCATGAAGACTGCTTTCCTCAAAGCATTTCCTGCAGTCTACAGTCCTGAGGGATTACATCCTATGCTAGTTCCTAATCTTTCCACAAAGGATGTTGCCTCCATCTTCCCTTCTATCAACCCCTGGAGTAACTAAATTTTTAAGAGATAACACCCAATTTATCTTCTAGAATAGAGCCACTCCCCACTCCAACCCCCAATGTGAGGATGACTCCTATACTCCCCTGCTGCGTCTCCCAACTTCCTCCCACAGTAAAACTGTTGGAAGCCGTGGGATCGAGGGCCATACTCTCCCTTTCTTCTCTGCTTTCCCCAAACCAGCCACAGCCACAACCAGCAGATGTCCACCCAGTGTCCCTCTCCCTTCCTCAGGGCTAACTGAGAGAAGATGCAACTGCACAAGCCCGTGTGTCTCGGGAGGCCATACGAGGCTTCTCACATGCTAATTCAGACATTGACGAAATGTCTGCACCCTCTGGTTCCCCGACTTTCAAGTGGATCCAGACCCATCTTGAAACAGTTTCTCCAGCTTGCCTCCATCCTTCCAGGGTCCGTTCCACGGGTTTGGCCTGAGTCTGCCCTCTGCTTGTGCCAAGCCTGGTTTCACTTATGTCAAAACAGCTTCCATCAAAATTGTGGGCTCCTTTTTAGAACAGCTTTCACTGTTCTGAAGTCAGAAAAGATACTAAAAGAGAGAGCAAGGCCACTCTCCCCACCTACATGTTCTGGCCCATGTCCCGCCTAATTCTAAACCCTTTCTACACATAGAACCTTCCTTTTCCTTTTTTATTTCTTTTCTGGCAGGCATGGCTAGGCTGACAGGACCCATAATCTACTGAGGCTCATGCAGATGGATTGCCAGCTTGTAATCCTCCTCCCTGGGGGAAAGGGTGCTACTACGAAGCTGGAAGAAACGCAGGATCCTTTCCCCGTGGGCCATCCATCTTTGCAATCCATTAGGACTCTTGCTGGTTTAGGGGCCTCTGATTACAAGAAAGCCAAGTCAACAGAACTCTGGCCTAGAAAAATAGACAAAACACGCCTTTCCAGCTGTGGGGAGAGCGATGGTCAACTTTTGGCATCCACCGAGGAGCTGGAACTGAGTTCTGATAGTGTGCGCTCTTGGAGGCCTCCGGTTCAGATAAATGCCTTTGCATTTTCCCTCTTTATCAGGATTTTTAAAGTAACTGCCTATGAAACACAAAGAAAGAAAACGGCAGGATGTGTGGGGACACATGTTAATGATGCAAAACTTGTTTTTAACCGTTTGCATTAGAAGCGCTCCACGCCAGTGAATTTAACCATAGAAAGGGGGGAGGGGAGGCAGGGACCAGTACTGGTTAGCATCAACTGCATGCCATGTTCAGTCAACCTAAGATGACACATCAGGTAGAAACCATGAGTCACTTTTCCAATGCGAGAAAGCCAAAGCTTGGTAAGATTAGCAGGGCCACTGAGTCAGGATTCAAATCCACCTAATTCCGAAGAAACTGGAAACGAACTTGGGATTCACTGCGACGCTTGTTTGAAATATATACACACCAGGTTTGAAAACAGGAAGAGGGCTGCCAACTTCTAACAGGCAAAGAGGCCTCGACGCATCACCAGGAATTCCATTTCAGTGGTAAGTAAGTAAACACCCCAACTATGTCTCACACCCATACACAAGGGCTGGAGGGGAAGCAAGGGGCATTTTCAGGCAGGCCCGCTTGGCAGGGAGGAGATAAAGTAGTTTCTTAGGGTGTAGGCAGAAGTGGCCAACTTCTTCATTTCATCTCTGAGTAATGAGCTTGCATTAGTCACTAAGAATGCAGGAAAAATGGAGGTGATGTTTGTTCAACTTATTTTAAAAAATCAAAGCACTAAGGAG
This sequence comes from Microtus oregoni, assembly GCF_018167655.1. Classification (NCBI taxonomy): domain Eukaryota; kingdom Metazoa; phylum Chordata; class Mammalia; order Rodentia; family Cricetidae; genus Microtus; species Microtus oregoni. The sequence continues at coordinate 1,536,888 of NW_024543207.1, forward strand.
CCATTCTGGCCAGCAGAGGTGGAGCAAAATGGCAAATTCAAGACACTCTGCAGTGCTGGCCTCTGCCAGGGACACACTGCTCTCAGGAATTCTCCCTTCTAATGAGGGAATGCGGTCTTTACTGCTGGCCTTTTACCCCATAGCTATTGCCTCTTGTGGATTCACATGGATGATAGCACACTGTCACAAAAGATGGGCTAAGAGGGAACAGGCAAATTCCTACGCTATGTGACTCATAGAGCCACACCATGTAGCTCTCTTTCAGGTGGGACCTTGCTGATGAACAGCATGAGGCCATGACCTCTGGCAGTGAACTTTTCAGGTCGACATTACTTGGGTAATTCCTGGCCAATGACTGGGTAAAGTGGGGGCATGGGTCTTTGTCAGTCCTGTGCCACCTCCTGGCCCATGCCATCTTTGTCCCTCACTGGGCCGAGAGAACTCAGGTCTGATCAGGCATACTGGCTCCCCTCCTCCATCTGCCCTGCTTCTTTCTTCTCAGGCTTTGCTTCCACTAACAGTTCACACCCTTACCTCCAGCCAATCAGCACCTGCTCCTGGAGAACCCACATGTGAGGGCAATGTAATTAGAATCACAAAGCAGCGCCCCGAAAGCAGGAGCTGGAAAGCAACAGTAGAGGACTCGGCTAATCTGAGCACAGAAGCAGCCAGTAAGGCGGCTTTCTAAAAATTATAACGAGTCCACCCTTAACTCAGTAGCTGTTGGCAGCAGACGGATTCTGTGGGAGGAAGAGTCACGTATCTTCAGAGGGTGGCTACTTCTGGGCTGCCCTTGTCCCACACTCAGAGACTTATGGGTAGCCTGGACTGGACTCAGTGGGTTGTATTTTAAAGACTTATGTATTTTATGTGCATGGATATTTTGCTTGTATGTATATTTGTCTATACCACGTGTGCACCTAAGGCCCATGTAGGCCAGAAGAAGGTATTGGGGCCTCTGGAACTGGACTTACAGATGGCTGTGAGTCACTATGTGGGTGATGGGAATTTAACCCAGGTCCTCTGGAAGAGCAGCAAGTCCTCTTAACTGCTGGGTGGGAAGGAGTTGGGGGTGGTGGATAAAGTTAAGATAAACTGTACACATGTATGATAACTGCAAAGAATAAAAAAGAAAAGTTTGGAAAATTAAAAAAACCTGAAAGTAAAACTAGTCTATTACTTAACAAAATTAGTGTATATATGAATTATATACGGATGGGTTTCACCATGACATTTCCATATATACATGCATTATTGTGTTTGCCTGTATTTCTCCTTCCAACTACCCTATCTTACATCCCACCCTCATATACCCCAATCCTGTTTTAATATCCCAACTACTACTTTTGGATTTATTTAAAAATAAGAAAAACAAACAAACAGATGCCATGTTTGAGTGAAAACAGACAACACTCGTGTCTGGCGCACTTTGCGTGCTATGACGACCTTTAGCTTTATCCGTTTTCCTGAAAATGTCACGATCCATTCTTCGTTATGGCTGATATTCCACTGTGAGTATGCACCATGCTCTCTGCACAGGGGGATCCTGCATCAGCCTATTGCCAACGGTGCTGCAAAGAATGTGCACATACAGTTTCCTCCCGTGGGTAGATTCCCAGGAATAGGATAGCTGGGCACGTGGAGAACCCCGTGTCCTGGTTTCCAACACTGTATAAAGGTTCTTTCCTCCTGCAACCTCAGCAGTTAGCGGACGGTGTTTTTGAGAAGTTGGATGAATGCCATTCACAAAAATTTCCTTCACTGCTTCGTAGCCAGAAAAACCAAGAGCAAAGGGCTGCTTGTGACTGGACTATACTCCGACAGCGCTGGAGAAGCTGGGACTACAGCCCCATGGTAAATAGCTTACCCAGCATATATGAAACCCCAGATTCGATCCCCAGAGCCACACAGAAAATGTTGGCTTTATGAAATTCATTTAAATAAAACATCTGGAGCAAGATGGCCCTTGGCTTGGTTCTCAGCAATGTCATTTGGGTCTTTGAGCAAGACCTTAACCCCAGAGACCAACTTCATAGTGTTTAGCAATGGGGATATTAGACTACTCAACTGGATGATGAACAGGATGGCTGCATTTTAGCCTAGCACATTAAACGCCAATAAACAACCCTTCCCCTTAGAAATGTGGTAGATAATTACAAGTCAACAAGTTGTCTGCTATTTCTGTACAGGCGGGAACCTTCCAGAAGATTTGATAGTAAGAACTGGGCAAAGGAGGTTATGTCTCAGGAAAGGGGTATCTGGAGAAGTCAAGTTCACCCAGGCAGATAGTGTCAGAAGTGGGTTTCAAACTGAGAGTCTTAAAGAGGCAAATGCAACCTAGGGCAGAGGCCTTGACAATATGTTTGAAGCCCAGAAATTGTAAGACCTCATAAATCCCGATCACTGTGCTCAGGACGACAGGGTGGTGTGTGCACACATCAGTGGGTGGCTACTGCAGACGACAGTACCGAGGATAGTTAGTCCCAGACTTTGCTCTTTGCCAGAAAGAGATGAGAGAGACTAACAGTGACTTTTGGTTTTGCTTCCATGTCCATCTGGCCAGAGGTTGACTCCCTAACTTTTAGAGCAACCACAAGCGTTCTGGCCTCACTTGAACTCTGAGGCTGGTCCTAGATGTTTTAAGTTGACCCAGAACTCAAGGTGGAGCCTGGGAGGCCGACTTTCCCGGGCAGGACACTAGATGAGCTGGCCCCTTTGTGTTTTATAACATGGGAGCAGCTTACACTGTCAGCGGCAACGGCCACAAACCAGTCAGATGTGAATATATCCTGTGTGGGTGTGGGAGTGGGGAGTTAGTGCCTCCGCTGGTGTCTGTCCACCTCTGACCTACAGGCAGAACAACTGTTCTCTGGTCTCCATTTGTTACAAACACTTGAATGATAAAACCCTGCCTCCAGCGATTCACCTGTCTCCCAGAAGGGCCTTTCCCAGAGTCTTCCAAAACTCAGTTGTTTTCTTATTAAATGCTTCAGTCTACTGCAATGGACAGACAGTACCCTGCATGTTCAGAGCCGACAGCTGCAGACACGTGACACTCCAGCTCCGGAAGAAAACCATGCTGGCATGGATAGCGAGCACATCTGCTTGCGGATGGGCCGGCTTCACGGGCACAAGCAGGTGCAGGCTTGTGAGTCCCATCACCACCACTACCCACTAGAGCTGACTTACGGAATCAGCCCCAGGTGTCCATCAATAGACAGGTAAAAAGAAAGTGTGGCGTAATCTACAGTGGAGTATGATTTTAGCCATAAAGAAGAATGAAATGAATACTTTACAGGAAAACGGATGGAAGTGGAGGTTACTGTGTTAAACAAAATAAGCCAGACCCAGAGAGAAAAATATAAAATATGTGGACTTTTTGTCTGTGTGGAAACAGAATAGGGAATTACTAAAGGTCAGGGTGGGGCCAGCAGGAATGGGGAACAAGACAAGAGAATATGAACGGGGTAAACATGACTGAAGGGTATACCTGGTATGCATGTATGAAAATGTCATGATAAAACCCATTATTTTTAATAACTATCATTTTTAAAAAAAGAATATGACTTGGAAGCCGAGTTCCTGGAGTTGTAGTTAAGGATCAACATGAGATCATATGAGATTAGAGTGGACTCTGGCTCAATGCCAAGAGTGTCCTTAAAGGAGCCACAGAGAGGGAAAAGAAGGGGAAGTTGGAATGAGCATTTGTTACCCCAGCACGGAGACTGTCTCCAGCCAGCAGGCATAGGGGCAGGAGGAGGACCCTCCCTCAGAACTTCTACAAGAACCCAAGCTTCCGTTCAATGCATGACTTCTCCAGATGTGAACAAGGTCTCCCTCTTTAATTTTCTAAACCTTGTGACCTGGGGCTTATGCAACAAGGTGGACACCTTCTAGGACCTGCTTAAGACAATTCCATCGTGTTTTATATGGAAACAAAACCATTTTAAATATATTACTCTATGAAGATGTTTTCAACATGGATTTAATCCTTAAAAAAGGATGTTTAAAAAACATCAAGACAATTCCCACCTTTCCTGAATGATGCATACTGCTTCAGGTAGTTGGGATTATTCCATAAAGGCAAAGATGATGCACAGACTGGAGCTTAAATACACATCATTTGAACATATTAGATGTGTGCATTTTATAATGGAGAATCCTAAGACTGGCAGAGAATCCAAGCCTGTGTCTTACTTCTTCCATGTTAGGAATTTTTGAACTTTAATTATGTAAGATTTGGGGGTTTGTTTTGAAAATGATCGTGTTTAATGTCTAAATGACAAGATGAGAGAGAAGGTTCCCAGCTGTGATGTGTAGCCTCTGCTCAGACGACACAGCGGTCCCCCCTTAGCTGCGATCTCTCTTTCCACAGGTTCAGCTACTCACATTCAACTGCAGTCTGAAAATTCTGAATGAAAAATTCTGGAAATGAACAGCTTGTTTTACCTGTCCACTGCTCCAAGTAACACAGTCCCTAGGCACCCTGCTCTGTCCTGCTCAGGACGCAGATCCCTCCTATGCTGCATATGCTCCCTGCGTAGTGGTTGCTTAACTGCCTCAGTTACTGCAGGACTTTGTCTGAACGGCACTTAATTTAAAAATGACGGCTCCAAAGTGTCCAAGGAGTGGCTGAAAATTCAGTAGTTTCAAACAAAAGCTGCAGCAGGCATTCTTGGATTTAAAAAGTGAATATTATCAGCTGGATGGTGGTGGCACATGACTTTAATACCAGAACTTGGGAGGCAGAGGCAGGTGGATCTCCGAGTTCGAGGCCAGCCTGGTCTACAGAGTGAGTTCCAGGACAGCTAAGGCTACACAGAGAAACCCTGTCTCGAAAACAAAACAAAAATTAAATATGCTCACTTCAAAGAAAGAGAGAAAAATATGATTAAGAGCCTAACTAAGAGGGAATCTTTCGTCCCCATAGCTACAAAGACAGAATGAGACAGCTGTGTTACTTCTGCTGTCACTCCCCGCACTGGGAGAGCAGAAGCGTGTGTCACGGAAAAAATATTAAATGTGTATGTGCCCATTGCATGGCCAGGCTTCGGTGCAGCCTGTGGGTTCAGGCATCCCCAGGGGGTGCTCAAGCACTTCCTCATCAGGGGTGCCATCTCCATTTCGACAACCAGCAGCACTGAGCAGAAGAAGCGATGGCTGTGTTATAGATTATTTAACTTACATTTCCTTTTCTTATTTTAGAGTATGTGCATCTGTGTGGGCATATGCAGAGGTCAGGAGACAACCTGCGGGCAACAGTTCTCTCCTTCCCCCTATGGGTCCCGGCAAGTGTACTAAGATTGTCAGACTTGGCAGCCAGTGCCTTTACCCGCTGAGCCATCTCAATGGCCTGCAGTGCAGAATTTTAATTAGGTGAGTCTAACTTAAATCTTTAGAGGTGCTGTTTGAGACAGGGTTCTCATGTAGCCCAAGTTGCTCACCCACTCACCATTTAGCCTAGGCTAGCCTCAAGCTTCTGGTTCTCCTATCTCTATTTCCTATGTAATAGTATTAGGCATACGCACTCCCATGTCTGCCTTGGTGTAGGATGGTGTGGAGAATCTTGAGAGGGACAGAGTGACGTCATTATTATGCTCCTCAATAACTTTTCTGCTTCCTGTCTAACCAGTGATCCCCCATGTGCTCATGGGATGAAAACGTTTCTCAGTGGATGGGGTCGTTTAAGATCACCTATTGAGAGAAACCCCCACGGAGGACAGAGCTGACCATCTGATGGGTGTCAGTATCTTAGACCATGAGCTCTCTCACTCATTCAGTCCTTGCTTCCCAAACCACTCTGTGTCAGAAGAAAATCTTTAAGCCATAATTTTAGTTTCTGGTTTTCATTCACACAATAAAGACTTGACACATTATCACCTTGAATAAGATCACAAGTGTCTGGAAGGTCTTTGTCAACCCCTGGTTACTTCCCAACACCGCTTACCCAAGGGTGGGAGCCTGAGGGGGTGCCAGCTGCCTAGAGTCAGGCTCACTAACTGCTGATTGCTTCTGGATCAGAGTCAGGAGGCATCAAGGGTTTTTTTTTTTTTTTTTTTTTTTTTAGCCCCCACCCCCTCACCAAGCACCCTGAAGAGGTTGCTGAGGAGCAATGAAGATGGGAAAGCCTACCTCTTGGCCTTTACAAGCTACTGAAGGAGCTGACCTGTGTGCTATGACCATCCTTTCTTTGCCCATTGTCTCACCATATTGGACAAGTTATCAAAGCACCTGTTAACATAGGGCCAACTCCCGCATTTTCACACAGCATTTGAAATGCTAATCTTGTTAAGCATACAGACATATCAAAAAACACGACTGAAGACTCTGGCATTTGCCCTGCCCAGACCTCACCTGGAAGGCCATGTGAGTGTCACTATTAGCACTATCATTATCCAGCCACTGAAATCTGTGAGGTAGACCAGATAGCTGCGTCTATGGGTGGAACACTGAAAGAGGAAGAGACTCTGGGAGCCTGTCTGTGCACCTGGTCCAGAGAGACACCCGTGGAGGGGATACTAGAAGATGGGAAAGCTGCAGCTTCAGGAATTTGCTGAACCCTGACAGAAGGAGTTTTGAGACTTTTCTCTGTAGGATGGGAAGTATGTGCCGTATTTCCTGATGAGTGGGCAGGTGAGATCCAGCCAGCCAAATGGACAGAGGGCAGGTTGTGGAACTGGCAGGCTGGGGTTTGACTGTGTGTCCTTTTGTTTACTGATTGAGGCATGGGAAAGTTAATTGCTTTCACCTTCCTTTTATTGTGTGATTCCTACTTGTGTTTTTTTTTTCCCCAAGTTTTATTAAGGCCTGATAAGTAAAAACTATTTAAATTATATAAACACTGTGGTTCCCTCTGTGATGGGAGAAAAACCATGCCAATGAAGTAGTCCACTGAGTCAGACCCTTTGTAGCAATAGATGTTTAAGATCTATTACCTGGGCAATTTATCTATATATACATCAGCAGTACTTGCGGTGGCGTAAAATAGGTCTCCAGAATTTATTATTTCTGTCCAACAGATTTTTTTTTTTAATCAGTGTCTTTCCAACTTTTTCTCTACCAGTCCTTGGCAATCCCATTTTACTATCTGCAGCTTTGAATTCAACTTTTTTATTTTTTTTTAATTCCACATAAAATTAAGGTCATGAGCTATTTGTTTTTCTGTGTCTGGCTTAATTTATAGTTGTGTCCTCCAAGTTCATCCACGTCATAAATGACATGTTTAATTCATTTTTAAAGACTGAGTAGTACTCCATTGTATACAAACATACCACATTGACTTTATCCGCGGTTAGACACCTGGATGTGATTCCTATCTTGGAAAATAAGGAAGGAATCAAGCTCTTATAAATAGAAGAGCATGGGCATCACTTTCCGCACCGACTTAATTTCCTATTTGTTAACAGAAATTGTTCATAGACTCTTAAAAAACAGATTTATTTTTGAGTATTTTGCCTGCATGTATGTATACACACTGTGTGCCTGGTACCAGACGAGGCCAGAAAAGGGCCCTGGGTCCCCTGGAAGTGGAGCTAAGGATGGTTGTAAGCCACGATACAGCTGCTGGGAATTGAACCCTGATTCCTGGAAAAGCAGCCAGTCCTCTCAACTGCTAAGTCAGCTCTCCAGCCTGGCCCTGTTCATAGAGTCTTGATACCTTCTTTATTTCTGTATTATTTCTATTTTTGTGGCATCAATGACCATGCTTCCTCTTTCATTCACAGTCTTATTTGTTAGAGTCTTTTATCTCTCTTTTTTTTCTGAATCTCCCTCTCTTCCTATTCCCACCCCTGAGATAGGGCTTCACTATGTAGCCCTGACTGACCTGGAACTCACTACGGAGACGAAGCTGGCCTTGAACTCACAGAGATCCACCTGCCTCTGCCTCCTGAGTGTTGGGGGTTAAACACATGAGCCACCACATCTGGTGGCTTTCTTTTCTGTCTTTTTCTAGTCTTGTTAAATATCCATTATTAAAAAAAAATTCCAAAGTTTCATTGCTCTTTTCTCTTGTATTCCCCTGCTCCAATCCTGGAGCACCTACTATATAAATATTAACAGATCTGAAGGGAGACATGAGCACCTTTACAGCAGAGTACTTCCACGTGCTGTTCCAACAACAGGCAGATCTGAACACCACTATGGGCCAAACAAACCAAGTCAGCTACACAAAACACTCCTTTCTCCAGCATGCATATTCCCCGAGAACATGGGGACCATTCTCCAGAAACAAGTGTCAGACCACAGAACAAGTATTAACACATTTGTGAAGATTAAAATCATATCAAGTGGCCATCCTACAGGGGCTATACTGCCCAAACCGCCTCTCTCTTCCTATCCCATTCAGCTTACATCCAGATCCCCACACCCCCTGTCTCCCTCCCTCCCTCCCTCCTTTGGGGCATAGCGCCTCCCTGCCCAGCCTGCTAGGACGCTGGGACCGAATCCGAACCGGGAGGTCAAAGGGGTGGCCGGTAGCTCCTTTGTTCCCATAGCCTGCCCGCAGCCAGCGGGGTGGGCCCTTTGTTCGCGAGCTAACCAAGCAGTGCGGAGTTTCGATCTGGGCACTGAGTGAAACATCATTGTGGTGAGTGAGTGCTGTGGCAGCTGGGAACATACCTCAGCCCGCCCACACTTCCTGGCCATCCTACAGGGGCTATACTGCCCAAACCGCCTCTCTCTTCCTATCCCATTCAGTTTACATCCAGATCCCCACACCCCCTGTCTCCCTCCCTCCCTCCCTCCTTTGGGGCATAGCGCCTCCCTGCCCAGCCTGCTAGGACGCTGGGACCCGGGACCGAATCCGAACCGGGAGGACAAAGGGGTGGCCGGTAGCTCCTTTGTTCCCATAGCCTGCCCTCAGCAAGCGGGGTGGGCCCTTTGTTCGCGAGCTAACCAAGCAGCGCGGAGTTTCGATCTGGGCACCGAGTGAAACATCATTGTGGAGAAACATCTCTGGGGAGTGACATCACTGGGAAGGTACATCAGTGGGCAAGAAGACCTGATCCTGTAAAAGAAGATCCAAAGGGGAGTATTGGGAGGAAGAGATGGGCAGACGCCAATGCAGGAATTCTCCCAACAATCTGAAAAACAACACGAAACCACCAGAAGCCAGTGACCCCACAACAGGAGGACATGAACACCTTAATCAAGAAGAAGTAGAAAAAACTGACTTCATGAAAGTGATTGACACCCTTAAACAGCATATAAAAAATGCCCTTATAGAAATGGATGAGAAGTATAATAGAAAGTTCGAGGAATTGAGTAAATCAGTGAATGATACCCTAGGAAACCAAGGAAAAACAATCAAGCAGATAAAGGAAACAGTCCATGACTTGAAAACTGAAATGGAGGCAAAGAAGAAAACACAAACAGAGGGCCGGCTGGACATGGAAAATCTAGGTAAACAAATAGAGACTACAGAATCAAGTATAACCAGCAGAATACAAGAGATAGAAGAAAGAATCTCAGATTCTGAGGATAACATAGAGAAAATAAACACTCTGATCAAAGAAAACAGCAAGTCCAACAAACTCTCTTCACAAAACATTCAGGAAATATGGGACACAATAAAAAGACCAAACCTAAGAATAATTGGAGTAGAAGGAGGAGAAGAAGTGCAGCTCAATGGTACAGAAAATATACTTAATAAAATTATAGAAGAAAACTTTCCCAACCTGAAGACAGATGTACCTATGAAGGTTCAAGAAGCATACAGAACACCAAATAGGCTGGATCAAAAGAAAACATCCCCTCGCCATATAATAATCAAAACACAAAATATACAGAATAAAGAAAGAATATTAAGAGCCGCAAAGGAAAAAGGCCAAGTTACTTATAAAGGTAAACCTATCAGACTTACACCTGACTTCTCTATGGAAACCATGAAAGCCAGAAGGTCCTGGATAGATGTTCTCCAAAAACTAAGAGACCACGGATGCAAGCCCAGACTACTATATCCAGCCAAACTTTCATTCACTATAAATGGAGAAAACAAAATTTTCCAGGATAAAAACAAATTTAAACAATACGTAGCCACAAATCCAGCCTTACAGAAAATAATAGAAGGAAAATCACTAACCAAGGAGTCCAACAATGACCACAATAACTCAGACATCTAGAGACTCTTCACCAGCGCAAATCAAAGAAGGAAAACACACAAACCCTACAACTAAAAAAGTGACCGGAGTCAACAACCACTGGTCATTAATATCACTTAATATCAATGGGCTCAACTCACCTATAAAAAGGCACAGGCTAAGAGATTGGATAAGAAAACAGGATCCAACATTCTGCTGTCTACAAGAAACACACCTCAACCACAAAGACAGGCACCTACTCAGAGTAAAGGGCTGGGAAAAGGCTTATCAAGCAAATGGACCTAAGAAACAAGCAGGTGTGGCCATACTAATTTCTAACAAAGTTGACTTCAAACTTAAATCAATCAGAAGAGATGGAGAGGGACATTTTATACTCATAACAGGAACAATTCTTCAGGAAGAAGTCTCAATCCTGAATATCTATGCCCCTAATATAAAAGCACCCACGTACGTAAAAGAAACATTACTAAAACTCAAGGCAGCCATCAAACCGCACACACTAATAGTAGGAGACTTCAACACTCCTCTCTCACCAATGGACAGGTCAATCAAACAGAAACCTAACAGAGAAATTAGAGAATTAATGGAGGTAATGAAGCAAATGGACTTAACAGACATCTATAGATTATTCCACCCAAAGAGGAAAGAATATACCTTCTTCTCTGCAGCTCATGGAACCTTCTTGAAAATTGACCACATACTTGGTAACAAAGCGAACTTACACAGTTACAAAAAAATATTAGTAACCACCTGTGTCTTATCAGATCACCATGGATTAAAGTTAGAATTCAACAACAATGCTACCCCCAGAAAGCCTACAAACTCATGGAAACTGAACAGTCAACTACTGAACCATACCTGGATTAAGGAAGAAATAAAGAAAGAAATTAAAGTCTTCCTTGAATTCAATGAAAATAAAGAAACAACATACTCGAACTTATGGGACACTATGAAAGCAGTCCTGAGAGGAAAGCTCATAGCACTAAGTGCCCACCTAAAGAAAACAGAGAAAGCACATACTGGAGACTTAACAGCCCACTTGAAAGCTCTAGAAAAAAAAGAAGCAGACTCACCTAGGAGGAGTAGAAGACTGGAAATAATCAAATTGAGGGCTGAAATCAACAAAATAAAAACACAGAAAACAATCCAAAGAATCAATGAAACAAAAAGCTGGTTCCTGGAGAAAATCAACAAGATTGATAAACCCCTATCCAAACTAATCAAACGACAGAGAGAGAACACGCAAATTAATAAGATCAGAAATGAAAAGGGGGACATAACCACAGACACAGAGGAAATTCAGAGAGTCATTAGATCTTACTACAAAAGCCTGTATGCCACAAAACTGGAAAATGTAAAAGAAATGGACGCTTTTTTAGATAAATACCATTTACCAAAACTAAACCAGGACCAGGTGAACAATCTAAACAGACCTGTAAGTCGCGAAGAATTAGAAGCTGTTATCAAAAACCTCCCTACCAAAAAAAGCCCAGGACCAGATGGTTTCAATGCAGAATTCTACCAGAACTTCCAAGAAGACCTAATACCTATACTCCTTAATGTATTCCACAATATAGAAACAGAAGGGTCATTACCAAATTCCTTTTATGAAGCCACAATTACTCTGATACCAAAGCCACTCAAAGACTCAACCAGGAAAGAGAACTACAGGCCAATCTCACTCATGAATATCGACGCAAAAATCCTCAACAAAATACTGGCAAATCGAATCCAAGAACACATCCGAAAAATTATCCATTATGATCAAGTAGGCTTCATTCCTCAGATGCAGGGCTGGTTCAACATACGAAAATCTATCAATGTAATCCAGCATATAAATAAACTGAAAGAAAAAAACCATATGATCATTTCATTAGATGCTGAAAAAGCATTTGACAAAATTCAACATCCATTTATGTTAAAAGTCTTGGAGAGATTAGGGATACAAGGGTCATACCTAAATATAATAAAAGCTATATACAGCAAGCCGACCGCTAACATCAAATTAAACGGAGAGAAACTCAAAGCCATCCCACTTAACTCAGGAACACGGCAAGGCTGTCCACTCTCGCCATACCTCTTCAATATAGTGCTTGAAGTTCTAGCAATAGCAATAAGACAACATAATGGGATCAAGGGGATTCGAATTGGAAAGGAAGAAGTTAAACTTTCGTTATTTGCAGATGATATGATAGTGTACATAAGCGACCCCCAAAACTCCACCAAAGAACTTATACAGCTGATAAACAGCTTTAGTAATGTGGCAGGATACAAGATCAACTCCAAAAAATCAGTTGCCCTCTTATACACAAAGGATATGGAAGCAGAGAGGGAAATCAGAGAAGCTTCACCATTCACGATAGCCACAAACAGCACAATATATCTTGGGGTTAATCTAACCAAGGAAGTGAAAGATCTATTTGACAAGAACTTTAAGGCATTGAAGAAAGAAATTGAAGAGGATACCAAAAAATGGATGGACCTCCCTTGCTCTTGGATTGGGAGGATCAACATAGTAAAAATGGCAATTCTACCAAAGGCAATTTATAGATTCAATGCAATCCCCATCAAGATCCCATCAAAATTCTTCACAGATCTGGAGAAGACAATAATCAACTTTATATGGAAAAACAAAAAACCCAGGATAGCCAAAACAATCCTATACAATAAAGGATTGTCTGGAGGCATTACCATCCCTGACTTCAAACTCTATTACAGAGCTACAGTAATGAAAACAGTGTGGTACTGGCATAAAAACAGAGAAGTCGACCAATGGAATCGTATAGAAGACCCGGATTTTATCCCACAAACCTATGAACAACTCATTTTCGATAAAGGAGCTAAAAGTATACAATGGAAGAAAGAAAGCATCTTCAACAAATGGTGCTGGCACAACTGGATGTCAACCTGTAGAAGAATGAAAATAGACCCATATCTCTCACCGTGCACAAAACTCAAGTCCAAATGGATTAAAGACCTCAATATCAGCCCGAACACTCTGAATCTGATAGAAGAGAAAGTGGGAAATACCCTACAACAGATGGGCACAGGAGATCGCTTCCTATGTATAACCCCAGAAGCACAGACATTAAGGGCAACATTGAATAAATGGGACCTACTTAAACTGAGAAGCTTCTCTAAAGCAAAGGACATGGTCACTAAGACACAAAGGCAACCTACTGACTGGGAGAAGATCTTCACCAACCCCGCAACAGACAAAGGTCTGATCTCCAAAATATATAGAGAACTCAAGAAACTGGACTTTAAAATGCTAATTAACCCAATTAAAAAATGGGGCACTGAACTGAACAGAGAATTCTCAACAGAAGAAGTTCAAATGGCCAAAAGACACTTAAGGTCGTGCTCAACTTCCTTAGCAATCAGGGAAATGCAAATCAAAACAACTTTGAGATATCATCTTACACCTGTCAGAATGGCTAAAGTCAAAAACACCAAGGATAACCTTTGCTGGAGAGGCTGTGGAGGAACGGGTACCCTCATCCATTGCTGGTGGGAATGCAATCTTGTGCAACCACTGTGGAAGTCAGTGTTTCGGTTTCTCAGGAAATTCGGGATCAACTTACCCCTGGACCCAGCAATACCACTCTTGGGAATATACCCAAGAGATGCTCTATCAAATGACAAAAGCATTTGTTCAACTATGTTCATAGCAGTATTATTTGTAATAGCCAGAACCTGGAAACAACCTAGATGCCCTTCAATGGAAGAATGGATGAAGAAAGTATGGAATATATACACGCTAGAGTACTATGCTGCGGTAAAAAACAATGACTTCTCGAATTTTGCATGCAAATGGATGGAAATAGAAAACACTATCCTGAGTGAGGTGTCCCAGACCCAAAAAGATGAATATGGGATGTACTCACTCATAATTGGTTTCTAGCCATAAATAAGGACCACGGAGGCTACAATAGGTGAACCTAAAGAAGCTAAGTAAGAAGGTGAACCCAAGGAAAAACATATAGTTGTCCTCTTGGCTAAGGGAAGTAGACCAAATTTCCGGGAAGAAAATGGGATCTTGGGAGTGGGGTGGGATGGGGGTAAGGGGAGATGGGGAGAGAAAAGTTAGAAGGGAAGGAGGGGGGACCTGGGGAAACAGGAGAATTGGGATAAAGGAAAGGTGGATAGGAGAGCACGGAACCACAATTCTTAGTTAAGGGAGCCACTTTAGGGTGGGCAAGAGACTTGACCCTAGAGGGGCTCCCTAGTGCCCAAGATGAGGTTCCCAGTTAGTTCCTTGGGCAGCTGAGGATTGGGAACCTGAAATGACCCTATCCTAGAGCAATACTGACGAATATCTTGCATGTCATCATAGAATCTTCATCTGATGATGGATAGAGATAGAGACAGAGACCCACACAGGAGCACTGGACTGAGCTCCCAAGGTCCCAAGGAGGAGCAGAAGGAGGGAGAACATGAGCAAAGAAGTCGGGACCCCGAGGCGTGCATCCACCCACTGAGACAGTGGAGCTGATCTACGGGGAGCTCACCAAGGCCAGCTGGACTGTGACCGAAAAAGCATGGGATAAACCCGGACTCTCTGAACATGGCGAACAATGAGGGCTGATGAGACACCAAGGACAATGGCAGGGGGTTTTGATCCTACTTAATGTGCTGGCTTTGTGGGAGCCTAGCCAGTTTGGATGTTCACCTTCCTAGATATGGACGGAGGGTGGAGGACCTAGGACTTACCACAGGGCAGGGAACCCGGACTGCTCTGTGGACTGGAGAGGGAGGGAGAGAGGAGTGGGGGGAGGGGGAGAGGAGTGGGGGGAGGGGGAGAAGGGTGGGGGGAGGGGGAGAAGGGTGGGAGGAGGGGGAGAATGGTGGGAGGAGGGGGAGAAGGGTGGGAGGAGGGGAAGGGAAATGGGAGGCTGGGAGGAGGTAGAAACTTGTTTTTTGTTTATGTTTTTTTTTCTTCTTTTCGCAATAAAAAAAAAAAGAAAAAAAATCATATCAAGTATCTTTTCCAACCACATTTCCAACATCTGGGGTGAGACCAGATGTTGATAAAGAAAACTGGAAAATTCACAAGTGCGTGGACATTTAAAAAAAGGCAAAAAACTCAAAAGGACAATCAGAAAATATCTTAAGAGAAATTAAGTGTGGACCTCAACCTATCCAAACTCATGGACACAAACAAACACACACAGTTTTAGCAGTGATATTCCTGTGATAATACCAGTTCAGAGAAAGAAAGATCTCAAATAACAAAACCTTAAGGAACTATGAAAAGAATAAACTGTTCAACATCAGCCAAAGGAAGAAAGAAAATCACCACCTCCAAGCAGAAATGTGTAAACACTGAGGAGGACAACAGAACCAAATGGAAACAAGTTCGGTTTCTTTCGGCCTTGGCTGCTCCATCTGCAATGGGTGACAGCGACGATGGGATGTTAGACAGAAGGCAGAAAGTGGCATCACCTAAGAACAGTTGACAGGGACTTCATCCCCACCTACAGACACACATATGGTGACAAGTATCAATAAAAATCCCCAGGGGAAAGGAAGGAATGAGGGCCCACTTGGAGTGGATGAAACGCTGGGCAGCTGAGAACCAGTTGCAGGGTGGTCAGAGAGCAGCAACTCCACGGTAGTGCCAGGAAAAGCCAGGCACCCGCCAAACAAACCATCCTTGTGAGGTGGCCTCCTGCAGGACCGCACATGAGCCAACCCATGCTGAAGCATGGGCTCAGTGGGATTCCACAAGCTTCTGCACCACGGTTGGGCTCCTGAGCCAATGCCACCTGACTCCAGTGGAGACGGTGCTTCTGCTGCAGACCTGGTGCCTGGCCCCTGATGATCAGCTGCCAGTGGGTTTTATTCCTGCACCATGCTAATCAAGACCATGAATGCCTCAAGGAGAGTTCTTGGTCCTCTGGGACCCTCAGTCTGTGCTGCATCCCACATTCTCCAGGAAATACAGCAAACTTTGAAGCATTCTGTAAGCCAGCGGCCACTGCTCATTTAAAAACAGAACGGAATCCTTTACCTTCTACACGGGGTGGCCATTAGAAACCACAGGCAAACAGATTCAGAGTGTCCACAATAAAGAAGCAACGCATTCTAAAACTTAAAGAGAATTTCACAAAAGCATTTTGCTATAGGGCTTTTGCAGTTCGCAAATGGAATTCACTGTTTTTAAAGACACAGATTTTAAAAGAACTGTCACGGCTGTAACTTAAGTGTGTGTTTGCCAGAGCCAACACATGGTGGCGAGCACACTGGAAAACCACTCTTTAAAAAACGTTCGTGTGAGGGAAGTATACTGAGTCCAACAGGAGCGGTCCCTCACACCACCCCAGACATCCCCATTTGACAAGCGCACTGCCCTGCATTTACAACTGAGTGTGACTTTGCTTCCTTCATGCTTCCTGCATTTACAGGCTCACTTTAGAAGACTGCCCAGCCCTAGAAAATAAAATACATGCTTATCTCCTGCGAGTACTTTTACAGACAGCCTCATGTTTAGCATCCATCTGGAATTTATTTCTCTGTAGGCTTTCAGACGGTACGTCCACCCCACAAAGTTTTAGTTAATTATTTCGGCAACACTTACTAATGCTTCTATACTGATATTCATGTCGAGCTATGAAATTTCCATGTGTGAATTCCTTCATACGCACGGACTGTCTTGACTCGCCACTCTGTCCCACGGGTCTGTTTGCTGAGGCGGGTGCCATACTGTCCTAATTACTAGAGCTTTAACATCTAATTCACAGACGGACGAGAATGCATCCTCCCTCACTTTAGTTTTTTTTAACATTTCTTAGTGATTTGCTCACTTTCCTCCCTTCCAGAGGAATTTTAGCTCATTTAAGTCCTCAAATAATTATTTTCAGATTTTTTAAAAAATTTTTAAAAAATTAAAATATTTTGATGAAACTGTATTTCTGAGTAACAAAAGAATATAATAATATCTGGTATTCTGAGAAGAATATAGAGCCAATGAGATGTCTCAGTGGGTTGAAGCTTTGGTTGGCAAACCCGATAGCCTGGTATTGATCCCCAAGATCTACAATATAAGAAAGGGTTAATTCCTGAAAGTTGTCCTCTGACCCTGCATACATGCTGTGGCACATGCACCTGTGCACGCGTGTGTGTGTGTGCGCGCACACACACACATTCATGTGCAGAAGGAGAAAGAATAATAAATTAAATTTTTTTTTAAAAAAAGAATGTCTACAGAGTCCATTCACCAATTTCAAAAACGTTGGCAATGAATATATAACATGAACCACCGTTCTTTAATTCAGGTTTCTGTAAAGTAAGGCTTTTCTCATTAAAAAGCAGCAACTGCATCACTTCCCCGCCCTTGGGGTTGTCGCTGAGTCTTTAGAGCAGCTCTCTATGCTGAGATCAGCATCCCACAAGCCCGCAACTGAGGTTGTGAAATCTGAGGTTTTCTTTAAATATTATGTCTGTCAGATCGTAAATCAAAGGGTACAAATTCAGACATTCCCGTCACGTAATTATTTTCAATCACCCTCTTTCATGATACCCCTTCTCAGCTCTAACCTAAATTTCTGAGTGCTGTGTTCATGATATAACTATGCGTGGGCGTCAATATCGTAAAGTCATTAGCATAGACTTCCAATGGAACACGTCCAATGTTAAACTGAACGCGGTTTAAAAAAGTTTTAAGTTCTGGCATCTCTGTGTAATAATCACAACTTAATAAAGGGTATAATGTTAGAACAGCAGCTCACTTCCTTTAAGGAGCCCGACTGGTGCTTTCTTAAGAACAAGAACCAGGGAGAGTGTAAACTTGGTTCAAAGTATAGTAAGCGTATAAAAATAAAACCCATATGCGAAACCGACACAAATCTAATGTTAATGCTTGCAGGCAAAGCAAAAAAAAAATCTAAATTCACCTAAATACATATTTTTCAGTGTTTGGGAGGTATTAAGAAAATGCCAGGCAGTGTTGGCACACGCCTTTAATCCCAGCACTCAGGAGGCAGAGATAGGCAGATCTCTGAGTTTGAGGCCAGCCCTGGTCTACAGAGTGACTTCCAGGACAGCCAGTACTGTTACAGAGAGAAACCCTGTCTTGAAAAAAACAAAAATCAACACAACCACAACAACTCAATAAAATGTTAATCTAGTATAATTAAATACAGAGACCACACATGAAAGAAAACCCATCTTTGTTCAAGAGACAAAGAAAAGGGTATGGAATACCTTCTTCATAATTACACAGACCTCTATATGGTATGACCACACAGTCAATGAATCAACAGACAAACCACCTGCGGCACCCTATATACACAAGAATGCTGTTCAGCAGTACAAAAGAATAGATTCTTGACACATAAAATTACGTGGGTGAATCATAAATGCATTATTCTGGATGTGCTAGTTTTAATTGTCAACTTTACACTGCCTAGAGTCACCTGAGAACCTTAATTACAAAGTATATTAGGTAGACCCATGGGCATTTCTGTTGGGGATTCTCTTGATTATTACTTGATGAATAATGATTTTGCAAAAATTCTTGCTAATGGAAGCTTCACTACAGCCTTGCCTCCCTCTGGTAGATGCCGCACGCCAATGGCACATGGCATCCTTGTTTGTTTATGTACCAGATCCACTTAATGAAAATAAACTGTATCCCACTGAGTTGTTCTTGCTGATTTGTGTTACTGATTTCTCCAACCACCTGGAGCTCACTTTCTCAGTCCTTTCATGCAGCTCTCTCTGAGATCACAAGCCCTGATGCTAGCTTAGAGCCCCTGAAAATGACTGAAACCACTGAATGCAATTTGTCCGTACTAAAATTCTAATAAAATTTTGTGTTCGGTTCTGCTAAAGTCTTTTCAATCTTCTCCTTTCCCATCTTTGGGCCACATGTGGCCAGTCTCTGAGTGCCGAGGTGACAGGACACCGTCTCCTCAGGCCCCTTCTCCTTCTCAGTGCTTAGGCTCACAAAACTCATGTAACTGTCCCCACACACGCCTGCTTATGAATCAAAGTCCAACTCAGAGCAACCTCCTTCATGAATTCTTTCCCAACCACTCCAATCTATAGATGCTCATAGCATCAGCTGGCCTCCGCTACATAAACACACACATCTATTATCATATGACGAAGTCACATTTTATTTTATTCCATTCTTTATAACCTTGTCTCTCTAAACTGTGCAGCTCTGTGGAGACACTTAGTTCATGGTAATTAGCCTCGGTGTTGCGCGTTCACTAAGTATTTCTTCCTGGCCGAGCAAGACCATTTCCTGGGGGGCGGGGGTGAAAACACTTTATTTTAGGGGATATTTGCTGAACATCTGCAGCCGCTTTTCATAGATATTAAAAAAAACTCTTTGGTTTCAAATCAGACTTGGAACACGAAGTCCAAACGTCTCTCCCTCTGAAAAGGCTAGATCTGGAGGGTTTTCGGCACCCAGGACAACGGAGGAGGCGGGGAGAGAGACATCACTGCCCTCGGGCACACAGAACAACGTCCTGGGGCTTGTACACACTTGCTCACCTGCAGGATCTGCTCTGAGTGCAGTGGGAAAGTGACTGCAAAGGGCAGAGGGTGTGAGGTGATTCATCAGTGGGTGACAGAGCCACTGTAACCAGGAAGTAGGAAGTCCTGTTTCCATGGGAATCCCGAGTCCTTCTCTCACTCCCACGGGGCTCTGAGTCCTAAGAGCATGTTGCTTCTGCAGACAGAGCTTCCATATAGAGCAGTGTTCTCAACCTTCCTAAGGCTGCGACCTCAGGCTCTAGGACCCCCAACCATGACGTTATTTTGTTGCCACTTCAGAACTGGAATTTCGCTGCTGTTGTGGTTTTCACACTGTGTTTCATGGGAATGGATCGATTGCCCCCTTCTCACTAGAGGAAGTTAGGTACTAAGGAATAAAGCAATCGAATAAGAGCCCAGTGGATATACCAAGTGTCACAGCCTGCCAGCTGGGGGAACATCAGAGTGGTTAATGTCACTGAGTTTGAGCCTAGGACGGAGGACTAAGCTTAGGTTGTATCTATTCCAGCAACCCACATGTGTGGGCATTTGACCATCACAATTCTACTACCATACCCCAGAAATAAGATGCCCCAAGGCTTAGGTGATGAGCCAAGGGGCACGATCTTCATACATTAACCCCACAGTCTCTAGCCTGTTTCATCCTGGCGCTCCTAGTGACAGCCAGGCATTTCCAAAGGCCTGTTCTCCTCATCCATAAAACCAGGGCTCTGGGCCTGGGCTAATGAGTCTACAGTAATGGTTTCCAAATTTGGCTAATTAAGTGAATAATTTGGCAAGTCTTATTTGAAGAAAATAAAAACATTGCTTTGTACAGTGATACATATTCACTACATAAAATGTTTAAGCCAAACAGAAAAGTATAGTTCAGACATGAAATCTCCCCTGAACATATTACCCATTGGAGATAAGTTGGCAATGCCACAAAGACATTCTCCCTATTGGGGGCAACCACACTCAGAACAGTTCTAGGGACCAGGGCCATAATGACAACTCAGAATTCTTCCTGTACAATCAGGAACTGCTTGGGACCAATGAGATCGTTCAAAGTGTAAACATTCTCCACAAACCTGACAACTGAGTGTGATATGATCCCAGAACCCACATGGGGGAAGGAGAGAAATGGTGTGCTTTCCTGACACTTGACCTCTGACCTTCATATGTGTGCCTTTACGCATATGCCCACAAAATAAATCAATAGTTAAAAAAAAACTAACAACCCATGTAACATGCCTTTGCCCTGAGCAATACATTATTTCATGATCTGGTCTTTGTGTGGATATCATAGTATTTTATTCAAAGTAAGGTGGCTATGATGTCACTAGACTATGATTTAAAGTGACATCATACGTGTGGGTAAGTCATTGACTGAAATATGGTTACATGGCACATGACTATAAAACACATGAGAGAGAATCTTCTGGGTGGTGGGGCTTCTCAAAGCTGTGGTGTCTCTTAGGGATATGTGGAATTGTCCCACAGTAACAAGGCTTGGATAATGAAGACCATGCTGTGAGGGCCCCAGCTCCCCAGCTCCTCTCCTCACAGACTAATCCTTGAGAATAAATAAAAAGTGAGCAAATAAGTATGCCCAGGAAACACTCAGATCCCACCCAGGACAGCAATCCACATGGAAGGAAGAATAAGCATAGAGGAATGGAGTTGGGGTAGGAGGGAGGCTCGCTAGGGACTCCAGGAAAGGCAGTTCAAACACTGAGCATCCTGGTGTGATTCTTCAGCCCTAGCTATGCCGACAGACACTAAATCTTGATTTCTGGAACAACCCTGAGAACCTCTTCCATGTGAGGTCCTCATAGTTAAGGATCTCTCTCCAGAGAAGACACAATTAAAGAGGACAGAAACAACAGAGGAAGGAAGGTGGAAGACATGTAGTCATGGGACAGATTCTGCCTCTCTTGGGACTCTCTGGACTAACCCAGGCTGGGGTTTGCTGGTGCGGTGTCTGTGGGATCTGTCTTGAGGCAGCTGAGAACTTGCAGTGTCCAAACAAAATTGGATTTCTGGACATCCGTGACCACACTGAAGTCTATGTGACATAGTCACAGCTGACTATGACCTAAGTAGTTTCGCCAAGGCCAGTAGCACACTCCTGGGAGATGGCCCGTCAGATCTGGGGGTGTGGAAGTTCAACCCCACCCCCTGCCACTGAAAGACCTTACCCTAAGATGTCTACCAACATCCTACAACTTGTATCAGCTAATGAAACCCTTAACTAAATGCCCCTCAGGAAAGAAGTTACGGGCCACACACTTCCACGCACAGCATCTGGCCAGCCCACATGTAGCAAGCGTGGTGCTAAACACTGCCTTCTCCCAGGCATGTGGGAGGAGCTCATCGGCTGCAGACAGGCATTGCTTCACGGTTCCTGGCTCATGAGGCACATGCCTGTCCGGAAAAGCCCAGGAAACAACCTTCTGAGGTCGCAGCTATAGCAGGGACTGCAGACTTCATCAGCCACACGGGGAGACACATGTCCACATTGCTATCCTACCTTACAAACTGAGCTGCCACTCAGTGCTTCAAGCTGGCCACAACTCACGGCTACAAATGAGGTGACATATGTCCTCTGAAGTCGGTGAAGTCTGCTGCTGGGCTTCCTCCAACGTTTCCCCATGCTGGGACAACCCCACTTGTAGCAAGAATTAGGGCAAGTAAGCTATTACCCATGCTGAGGTATATTAAAGTTATGGGAACTGAGGTTCAGGGAGCCAGGTCTTCCTCTGGATCACTGTATGCCATATCTTGGCTACTTATGCTTCTTAGAAAAGCAGAATTTCCAGCCCCTCCCAGACTTACTAAACAAGCATGCATGTTGTTTCAAGCTCCTCGATGACTGATAGGCTTGGACCCAACAATGTGTCCTTGGTTAATTTTTTTTTTCTTGCCCCACAAATGAAAATCTAAGCACACACAAAGCAGTTTTAGCACTTAGGATAGGGATCTCCTCTTCTTTCCTCCCATATTTTGTTTCGATTTCTCTGGTTAGCTAAGTCTCAAAACAGTATTTAAATCTCTCTCTCTCTCTCTCTCTCTCTCTCTCTCTCTCTCTCTCTGTGTGTGTGTGTGTGTGTGTGTGTGTGTGTACATCAAAAGAGGCATGAAGAGGGTGTTTGAGCCCTTGGAGCTGGAGTTAGCTGATGGCTGTGAGCCATCCAATGTGGGTGCTAGGAGCCAAACTCAGGTTTTCTGAGCAGCAAGTGTTCTTAACTGCTCTCTTTAGTCCCATTAAAACAATACATACATTTAAGTGTGTAAAATACATAGTTATAAAGAAAATCAATTAAATGAAATACAATGCTATAAATACTTAAAAATGCATGATACTGTAAACCCAGGTGTGCTGCTGTGTTCACACATTAAATCTGAAGAGATGGCAAAAAGGTTATTAGCAGACTCCCTACCCCCACCCCTCCGTCCCGTTCTAGTATATTCAGACCAGCCTCAAACTTGAGCTCCTTCTGCCTCAGCCTCCAGAGTGCTGGGATTACAGGTGTCCTGGCCTAGTTGGCAACTAAAGTCAGAATGAACAGAGATATACAGAGACACACTTGCATTAAATACCATGTGCCATAACCACTGGTGGCAAAGACATGGTCACTTTTGACGCATATATATCCTGCATCTACCATAAGTGGAAACATGGGTTTTTGGAAACAGAGTCTCACTGTGTAGCCCTGATTGGCCTGGAACTCACTATCCAGATTGGACTGGCCCCAGAGGGCCAGAGATCTGCCCTTCTCTGCCTCAGGAAACACTACATTTGGATGACAATAAACATCAAATATTCCCCTCTCTGGGTCCAGGGCATTTCCTACCTCTACCCCCCCCCTCCCCCAAGTCTCTTAATAGAAGGATGCTTCAGGATCCTGTATAACAGGAAGGAAGGAAATGCCACCCTGGTGTCTATCCTCCCGTTTGATCAGGATCAGCATATGCCTACCTATCTGTTCATCCAATCACTTCCTCCCCTGATAGCTGTTACTGTTACCCTGGGGGCTTGGCTCACCTGGCTCGCTCTTCACAACCCCCTAACACAGATGAGTACTCGTGTATTCTGACGAGTACTGAGGATTCAACGCTAAGCTGGTGTCTAATATTTCTGAAGCAGAGATGCCACGCTGCTCACGGAACACCATGATGATCCCACTTCAAAGCAGCGTGCTTTTCCCCTGGCATAGCCATTTTCAAACAAATGTAGCCTTAGAGCAGGGGCTGACGATGAGCTCTTAACTGTCCCTCCTAGCCCGCAAGCATCCTTTCTGGGTGGTTTTCTCACCAAGAGAAAGTGACACTCCCTCCAGTCATATCAACTGTGGGTCTCAAAAAAAGGATTCATTATCAGGAAAAGCCAAATCGATTTGTCTTTGCATTTCAAAGTCATATACCCGCGGCATCTGAAACTGCTCTGTTGGCTATTTCCCCCTCACCCAAAATGCCATGAAAGCCAAGGAGAACTGAGCGCAACAGACTCAGGGGACTCTTCTGACAATGGTTTGAACTCCTACAGAACGAGCTGCAGCTACAAAATGACATTCTTCTACAAAGGGTACATCATAGGGGTGATTGGGTCACATGTTTATAAAAAAGAAGAAGGAACTACGGGTTAGACATAACTTATGTAAAGATTTTGACATGCAGTGACAGCCTGGTCCAGGTCCATGGCACTATGAAATAGCATACACACACACACACACACACGGATAGTGTCCACACTAACCTTTTCCTAAGTTTGCTCACCTGAAAGGACTTCTAAACCAGTGGTTCTCAACCTCCCTAATACTGTGACCCTTTGTACAGATCCTTGTATTATGGTGACCCCTGTAACATTGTTGCTACTGTTAGGAATCTTAGTGTAAATGTCTGATTTTTGATGGTCTTAGGCGACCCTGTGAAAGGGTCCTGACCCACAGGGTGAGACCGGCCGCTCCAACCCATGCCATGTGAACACTCTGTGACAGGTTCATGGCAAAGTTGTTATAATTGCCATCTAGTTCTCTACTGATCATGGCTCCAGGGCTAGTAACCTGGGGTGGCTAATTTGGGTCATCACATGTGTCTTTGGGGTAACCTAGAGAACCAGTGAAGCACACGGCTGCAAGTGTCTGTGGGTTTTTTTCCAGGGAAGATGGATGTGGGGTCAGGATGAATGAAAACATCATCTTGGATCTGGGTACACCCCTCTACCTCCATGACAGAGATGAGGGTGGGGTAACAGGAGGACACCTGCTGCTGCCTCCCTTCCAGAGGGTTCTTTCTGTTGCTATTGCCATGGATTTGGATTCACGATCCTAGCCTTCGGATGTGGACTCACACCAGGAGCACTGTTGGGGCTGAATTCTGTTTTGTCTGAAGGTTTCCCTGGCTCTCTGCTGTGATGGCTGCTGTGGCTGATCACATGATTTCACTCTTACAATCTTACCCATGCTTGGTTCTGTTTTTCAAGAGTGCCCTGCTGCGTAACCCAAGCCACAGTCGGGGTTGGAAGTGGCGAGAGCATCAGTGTGTATGTAGCAGGAACCCGGCACAGTAAATCACACCACAGCAACAGCACTGGGGTAGTCACGGTCACTGGCTTAGGAAGGTGACCTATTTGCCTGGCACCTTGGCTCTGAGACGTCTCTGGTTTTAGCATGACCTAGAGGTTGTTTCTGGAATGGATGACAGACACACAGGGACAAAGAACTAAAATTGGTAACAGATTTTCTTCCTTTCCGGGAGTGCCAGTGGCAACAGATGTAAGTCACTCAAAGCGTGTGGGGGACAGTTGAGATAGGGTCTCATTCTATAGTTCAGACTGTCATGGAACTCTCTGTTCCAGTATCCCAGGATGGCTTTGAACCCATGACAATCCTCCTGCCTCAGCTTCCTAGGTATGAGCCACAAGGCCTGGCTTATTTCTCCTCTGAAGTTTGAAACAATCGACTCTACTCACATTTAAGATGTGAGGCTAAATTATTGCTATACTCACAAACACATTTAGAATATCTATTTATAGGCAAGGGTCATGGTGGTAATAGAGTAGCCCTAACTCTTGTGACAGAGCCAGATGAACCAGGAGTTCAAGTTTATCCTCAGCTACCCTGGAAGTCTGAGGCCAGCCTGAGCTACACTACACTCTGCAAAACAATTGGTCAAACCAGCAAATCAAATCCACTAATAAAGGAGAATTTCTTATATCAGTGGGCTAGGGGGGAAAAAAGACGATGGAAATCTGGAAGAGAAATATATTAGGGTATCCAGAAGGAGTTGGAGGAAGGGAGTAGGGGTGGATATGGCAAAGATGCATTGAACACATCTATGAAATTTCAAGGAATAATAATTTAAAAAAAGAACATCTTGTATAATATTCAATGAAAACAGCAGGATTTTCAACGAAGTTGGATGCCAAGTTTGGTCAGGCCAGTGGGATCCCAATAAAAGCCTACATGCACCCAGATGCCCAGGTCTCTTCCTCAGCTTCCAAGTTTCAGTCTTTCTTACACTGTAACTGTTTGGCTCACTTGAGGGATTAGTTGAAACCAAGCAAGCTGGGACCTGTGTGTTACAAATCCGAGTGGCATCCTTCCTCTTTGCCACCTTCTTCTCTGCAGCACTTAGAGGGCATTTTGTGTTTCCCTTCGAGGTTTTTATCGCTCTTCTGCCAAAACTATTTTGCTTCTGTTACAATAAGATGTACACAATGTTTCCCAAAGCCAGCGGCTGTGCCTGCAGCCGGCACTCTGCCCACAGGCAGCGGTCTAGCTTAAGTCTAAATGCTGCAAGCGGAAGGCAAAAGTGGAATTTGGCTAGGCAAAACACCAGTGCCTTGGAAGGCAGACCCTTCTCTTGGTGATGAGCCAGGAGGGCAGGACAACGGAAGAACACTTTCCCCCAAAGGGGCAGAAATAGGAGGAAGACGCAAGAGTGAAAGGCTGTTGTCCCATCAAGAATATCACCACAGATTCTGGGACTAGTGTCACTCAAGGGGAGGTCAAGTCTGCTACTCTTGAGTTCCCTCTTGATCACCCTGCCTCAGGGGCTCCCTCTTGTTTCTGATTTGGATTATTATTATTATTATTATTAATATCCTAGCCCACTGATATAAAAAATTCTCCTTTATTTGGATTATCAACTGTTAACTGTAGGAGCAAGATAGAGAGTTCGTAAAAACTTATTTTGTTGTTGTTGTTGTTATGAGATCAAATCTTGAGAAGCACAACGCAAGAACAGGCTCATCTAGTCCCTTAAAGGAAGCCTGTGACTGTGTTGCATCTGCCCCTACGGTCTGACAGTGACTGAAACAGAAAGGCTAATGACCAAATGGATTCTCGGGGGCCACCCTGTGTCTTTCTCCAAGTCACCTTCCACCCACTTACAGTTTGGTTTCCCTTCTATGATGGAAGAGGAGGGGAATCAGTGTTGAAATCAGAGGCAAAGCAATGGGTCCTTCAGCACCCCATGTTAGACCTACCCACTAACCTCTGAACCCTGGTACTGCTACAATGCAGACTCCAGGGTGACCCTCTTAGACAGAAGGAGTCACTGTGTCTTCTCACGTAAAATGCAGGCACACTGACCGTTCAGGGAGAATCATGACAGAGAAAGCAGATCCAGAGTTCCGGGTCACCTGTTTTCAGGACCTGACTCACTGTAGAGGTAAGGTCAGGGTGACCTTGTGCCCAAGCACACCCGGGCAGAGTAAACAAGACAACCTGGGGCAGACACGCCTATGGGGACCACAAAACCACCCAAAGATCTAAGCTGTGGTGTGCTACACAGTGCCTTCCCCTTTGCGTCACGGCATAGAGGCCCGGGCAGGAAGGCCGCCATCTTGCTCTCCATCTCACAAGAGAAGGCGGAGCTGCCTCGGATTCCCCACGGGAAGGACCCCCGCTGTGTACACTCAACCCTACTGCAGGTAAACACAGAAACACACTGGGAGGTCTTCACTCCCAGTACCTGTAGGTAGGCTCGTATGCCTTTTTCAAAAAGGATTTTGTCATTTATACGTATGTGCCATTTGTCCTGTTGTTGAAAAGAAAAGACACACTAAATAGATGTCAATTTCAACCCTGTTCAAATGGCCCAAGAGAAGCGGCAAGATTCAGTGCCGCCAAGTGCACCAGTAAGTTATCCAATAAGTCACTCATGGCCTTCAGAGCTTACTCGTACCTGTGTCTTTTAAACAGGAAATGAAAAGGCCCCTTCTGACCCAGAGATATCAGGCAGACCAAGGCTCTGGCATATACTCCGTCACCCACACAAACGAGGCCCTCTGGGGACTGGAGCTGATCCTCTCCTGTCCCACCAAGAATGGCCACGCAGCATCAGCCTTCCTGGGCAAGCTCCTTAAACTCCCTCGTGTGCCCCAACTCGGTGACTTGGCTCCCAGGTTGGGTTGCAACAGTCCTGCAAAGTAGGTTTCTGCAGATCTGAAATTCCAGTGCATACAGGAACAGCAGGTTGCTTAATCTCCCGATTCAGAGCCAACCCCTTGGCCGAACACAGGTGAGGCTCTGCCGGCTCCCATGGCAGATTAAGGGCCCACCCCTCCTGGCTCCAACAACCGGCTCCTCAGGGGTTACAGGTGCCATCTTGTTTCTAGGCTTCACCTCCTGAGAGGCACCGGACTGTTCATAACCTGCACCTTTCCCCACTTATTTTCCTGTCAAGCCACGCTCCTCCTCCACCAGCCTTTTTTACTAACAATGTTCAGTTTTTAAATACCAGAGGAGGATGGATGAATGAAATGTCCTGGTGAAAAAAGCTCAATCTCAGGCATTTCGTTTTCCTCCTCAAACTGGGAACTCCCTATGAAAGATGTCCTCTGTTTCTGCAGAGGACAACAAGCTCCTCACAGAAGCCAGCTCTGGATCCGGGCCTGCAGGTTTGACACAAGTTGAACATAAGCAAAATCCCAGAATTTTCCTTTCCCCTTATTAGAAATGAGAGTAACAATGAGATATTGTGTGCTACAGAGAACTGGACATTCATGGGAAGGCTGGCAGGCTTACACTAAGTGTTCTCCGGGATTCATAAGAAAACCTTGTTCTAAATGAGAAGCCATATTCAGCTGACTTCTTATGCATAATATATATATATATATATATATATATATATATATATATATACCCACATATTGTTATTGTAAGCATCGTTTTGAAGTGGCAGCCCCCAATGCTGAGATGGTAGAAGTCTGGCCAGCGTTGACTTGCTGAGGTAAGTGATTCCACAGTCCAGTCCACGTCTGGCTGATTCTGGGGCTCACAAACCAGGGAGAGATGGAAACCCAACCACAGTCACACACACACTACTAATGTGCTTCCCCATTGATTCCTCACTTCTGAACAACAATGCTTTTGGAGGCAGCGGTGCCATTTAACAAGAAACCGCTTCCCAAACAGTACTGAACACACAGTGAATCGTATTGATCAGCTAGCTGGACATGCTGTTCAAGACTAGAGAGAAACCTGGGTGTTAGAAGACAGTCGTTCCCCTAAGGGGTCAGAGGGGAAATACTTCAGGAGTTGGGCATTATACATCTCTATATTGTTTCTCCAATTCTTTTAAAATGTACAAAAGCATTCTTAGCTCCCAGGCCATATTAAAAAAAAAAGGCTACAATAAACTGGACGTGGCCCTTGGGCCATAGTTTGTTAACCCAACTGTTTCCATAAAGGGCCCCCGTGAAAAGGCCTGCTCCTCAGCTCAGATCTACTCAACCCTCACAGTACTTAAGGGCAGGATCAGTCTAAAGTAAGGGTGAGGGGCAAACCCAGGCACAACAGAGCAAAGCTGTGCCAGCAGGGTAGAAGTTTGAAGCCTTCAAGGGTGACTTGTTGCCTCTTTCCATATGTGCTAGCTGTGGGCTGCTGAGACGTGAGAAAGAGACAGGGATCGGATACGCCTTAGGTGCCTACCCATCTCCCTTGGGCCAAAAATGCAAAACCACAAAACCTGGCCACTCACTACAGACCATTATAGCCTGTCAATCAGCGGCCACCAAAGCAGCTCTGTGGCTGCCACCTCAGACACAACTCTGTGGCTCACAGGCCTTGAAATCCAGGTGGCAGCTCTATCTACCTCTGAGGCTCCCCTCACAGTGACCATGAGGGTCGTCTCTAACACACCCAGGGTCAGCTCAGTTCCACAGCTTTCCGGCTCCTCACTGGAGGAGACCTGTGTCAGGTCAGGCCAGGAGAAGCAATGTCTGGAGAGGGTTCTGGAAACTGGGTTGACCTGGACTTTGTTTCGTTCTGTTTCTCCCTTATCACCCTGCCTCCACCACAGAGAGGATGTTCTGAGATCCGGCTACAATCACCAGAACTGGACTTCGTTTCGTTCTGTTTCTCCTTATCCCCTTATCACCCTGCCTCCACCACAGAGAGGATGTTCTGAGATCCGGCTACAATCACAGAAGGCGCAAATCAAATGTTTCAATTTTCTTCCTGTGTGGTTTGCAGCCAAAGCTGGCCCCAGGAGAACATTCCCTGCGTCTGAGCGTGAGGGCCACCACCGTTGACAGTCACCAGCCCTCCGTCTATATCTCCACTCTGACAAATGTTGTATCTTCTTACTGATTTTCCTTTCTGAGGCTCGGCAAAGGGGGACCGCCTCCACTGAGAAAACAGCAGTGCCCTGGAGTCCTGTTCTGGATCTCAGTCAACCTCTGGATATTCTCCAGCTGCTGGCCATTCACCTCTTTGCGTACAAATGCCAGAAGGAATTAGCAAGGCCCCTCTTTGGTTCTGAACTATGAAATGTAGCAATTATTTTTCAAGTCCGAAAATCAATTTCTGGTCAACTATCTTTGCTCTAAAACAGTATGTGCTATTTATCATCCGCCAATTTAAAAACTGGTTTCTTACTTAAACGCCGCATGATTTTTACATGATTCATTTTTAAAAGTTATCCTCAGACTAAGACTGTCAGTTGGTTATCAAACTAGGAACAGAAACACTTGTGTGGGCAAGTATCAGCACAATTTAGCTTAAGACTACTCAAGTCATTTCTTGTTCATTTCTCAAATACATTTTTTTTTTTCAAATAAATAAGCCATCGAGTCAAAGTTGTGGTTAGAGAAGGAAAAAGGCTCACACTGGCTTCTCGTGCCTGCTTCCTACCTGCATCGTGATCTGGTCAGGTAAACACGCTCCCCTGGGCTCCAGCAGCCACTTGCCCAGCCCAGTTGCCAAAGTTCACCGTGTTTTCTTTCCCTTTTCCATTCAGATCTTCACAGAGGGTTACTAACTATCAACAAAAACATGAGCCGCGCCATGGCGTGCTCCGACTTCCTGCCAGCACTCCATGCTCTGCTGAGCATAGAAGAAGGAGACTCTCTGCTCCAGCCTCACCTGCTGAGCGTGGGGCCCCACCCACCCGCCGCACTCAGATCATTTTTCATTTATGAGTGCATCCAGCTAAACTGTGTCTGTGAGGGAACGAGCCAAACGCGGCTCTGCCGGCGTGTGAAGTCCCAGGCTGCTTAAAACCGCTTCAATTTTGGGGGGACGACAGGGGAAAACCAAACCCCTGGCAGCAGTCACGGGAGGCATCCTTCTGCTGGCATCTGTAGGCCAGCTCTGCCCTCAGCAAAGGACAGCTCATGATATGGATGCAGACCACAGAGGCGGATTTAAGATTTCAGGCATGAATCAACAAACATATACCAAGTGTGTATTTCGCATCCACTAAGAATGAAACACCAGGAAATGAGCCGAGAAACTTTCCACCCAGTGACCCTAGCGCTTCAGAAGGAGCTAAGTATATTTTATACTCTGAAGGGCCAAGGGGGTGGTCTGTGGGTAAGAGGTTTGCTGTGTAAGCACGAGGAGCCAAAGCTGGGCTTGCCAACAGCCATGTAAAAGCCAGTACAGTGGCACACATCTGTTAACTCCTTGAACTGGGGTGGGAGGCAGAGACAGGTGGGTCTTGGGCTCACTGCCCAGCCAGTGTTGCTGAGACAGCAAGTGAGGGCTTGAGCAAGAGACCCCGTACACGCGTACATGTGCACACATGCAGGCATATTCTCTCTGTCTCTCTCTCTGTCTCTCTCTCTCTCTCTCTCTCTCTCTCTCTCTCACACACACACACACACACACACACACACACACACAAGAAAACCTGTGTTCAAATGGATATGAGAATGGAGTTTATTTTATAATGAAATTCATTGGTAAAGGAGGACTACTCGTCACCATGACAACAAATCTCGCCTTTTTTAATCCAGCTCATCCCATCGTCTCTCACAGACGGCCTATCAAATACAGAGATGGCCAATCAGAGCACACACACACCCCTCTAGAAAATCAGCAGCTGCGAAGATGATTTGGTTTCTCCCCCAGACTTTAATCAGGAAATATAATAAAAATAGGCTCTCGTAAACCAACACACATATAACTTGATTTCTACTATACGGAGAATAGCTTCAGTCTACAGTGCAGTCACGGGGTCTCAAGAAGTCCAACCAGAGCCAAAGGTATTGGCAGCCCCGGGGCCTTACCAGTAGGTTGGAAAGTACACATGAACGATTCAAAAGGAAGTGGTGCATTGTTACTGCACTGTTAACAAAACTCTCGCCGGCCACGCTCTGGGGTTCAAATCCCAGCACCTACATGGCATCTCACACCTGTCTGTAACTCCAGTTCCAGCGGACCCCATGCCCTTTTCCGGCCTTTGTGCAGGCACAGACATACATGCAGGCAAAACATACATACACCTAAATTTTTTAAAAAAATTATTATTAACAACAACAAAACAACAAAGAGACAGGTGGCTCTCTGAATTTGAGGCTAGCCTGGTCTACATAGTGATTTCCATACAGCCAGAGCTACAAAATAAAGAGACCAGGTCTAAAAAACAAACAAAAACTAACCAAACAAAAACAAACTGAAAGTCTCTCAAAGGAAGCCATATTTTTCACACATGCTCCCAGCGAGTTCTGATCCTCCTCACAGCCCAACACATCTTTGAGACATACCCAAGTGATGCATCTTTAGTCAGGGTCATCTGTGCTGTTTCACTGGTGGTCAGTTGGGACCCTGAGGAGTTTGACATTCAGCCCAAGGCTAGAGAGCTGACTGTTGGTAGATTTCCCTGCCCTCTTTGGGAAAGCCTGCTCTACTGCATTGAGTTTACAGTAAGAAAAAAGCCTGTTCCTTATATTTATGTTTTAACGTAGTAAAGGAAATGGGGCCAATGATTTCTTCAGTCACAGTGACGCGTTAATCCTGTCTATTGAATATTCTATCATTTTGTGAGGGCTGCCAAAAATCTATGGTAAAACCAGTTTTCCCACCTCTTTGTCATACTTTCTCATCAGAGACTGGCTAATGTATAGCACGCAGCTCCGCATCCAGGGGAATGGCTGTTGTGTTTACTCCTAACATGCCCCTGCAGCAAGTGCCAGAGCCACACACGAGGCACCTTGCCACCCCTGGATTCTGAGACGGGCCCTCACTGACTGAGCCCACCTATGATAGTAGTGTGGAACCTACCTTGGTCCCTGAGATCCGGAACTGCTGGATTCTCACCCTTAGTGACCTGGGAGGGACCCTAAAGACCTCTTCCTCATACCTTCTCATTGCACAGGGGTGACAATAGACCCAAGGAGGTAGGAAAGCTTGCCTGGTGGAAGTGCTGAGATCAGAATATGGAACTTCAGAGGACTGTAAGAGCCAGAAGATTGGGAAATTTCCTATGTGGTTGTGTCTCCTAGAAACGACAGAGAAGCTTCACCTAGGATATCTTAACAATATGGCTGACCTGAACAAGCACCTGAACAACGCTGATAGACACCTTAACGTGGGAGGAGGAAATCTCAGAGCTTTTCCTGTATACAAGGAACCATTGCAACTAAGGGATGCTGAGAAAGGAGAAAGAGTCTTTCCCAGGGATCGGCCCCCTAACTGATCATCTGGTACCAAGTGATTAGCCCAGAAATCGTGTGTGTGTGTGTGTGTGTGTGTGTGTGATATCATATAAACACACACACAATGCTAAATGGACTGAGCTGGTTATGCTTATATATTTAGGAATACACATACACCCTTCAAAAAACAAAGCAACCTAGGCAGTTGGTGCCTGAGGAGCAGCACCTGAGGTTTCCCGGCCTCACATGCATACGCATACATGCGAACATATACCTACTTCTACACTAACACCACCCCCAATACACATACACAAACATAGCACTGATCGTAGAAGCATTGAAGATATCCATCCGCTGACGAAAGGATAAACAAGATGTATTATGTATACAACAAAGTTGATATCATCTTCCCTCTGCTTCCCAAGTGCTGGGATCCTAGCCCTGTACCTCCATGTCCCGCCCGGAATTTCAGTTTTGACAAACTGAGTTCTGGAGACAACGGCTAGGGAGTTTTGTCCAACAACATGAATGTGCTTGAAACCACAGCACTGTATGCTAAGAGAGGTTGAAACGGTAACTTATTCGTACTTCTTAGGATGCCCATGGAATCATTTTTCTCCCATCTTCTCACTAGTTCTTTCATGGCGATTCTTCCCAGTTCTAGAAGAACTGCCATGATTACTATGAAAACTGCAAAATGAAAAGATGATCACGTGCCACAAAACGAAACTCAGCTTTGAAAACAATAGCAGTGAAGTTTCCCTATTTCCCCCTACACCTCAGTCCAGTATAACTCACAGAAAAATATGTAAGCAGGCAAGGTGCTGTTTGTTTCCCTGCTCTGTGAGGAGAGGCAATAGTGTAGAAGCTGCTGGGGAACACCCTGGATTGTGTAAGCCAGAGAGCCCTGGCCTGCAAACTCAGAGGCGCAGCGCCCTTCTATCTACTGCCCTGATGCAGAGTTTACAAGCACCCAGAGAAAGCCCCGTCTGTCTACAGTCTTCCTTTCCTCCTCAGGCCCACATGTAGCCTGCATGCCCCTTGCCACTCCTCACATCTGGCAGCTTCTGGCAGACTGATATTACCATCTTGCTGGCTCACAGATCTGTTTCTCTACTGTGGGATGTGTCAAGGTCTCTGACCAGCGCTCAAGACCCTCTTTCCAGCTGCCTGTTGCCTAATTTCTGGGCTATCTCCTCTGTCTCCATAGTTACAGCATCTAACTGCAAGCACTGAGCCTCAGTAGTCAGCTCTCCTCTGGGCTCTGGCCAGCCTCTGCCTCCTGTTCACCTCTTATGGGATGGCCAATAGATAAAGATTAAAAAAACAAAAAACAAAAACCTCATCATGACCTAAAATGAAATCCATCACGTTCTTCCTCAAGCAGGTTCTTCCTCAGGCAGGTTCTTGCTCCATGTCCCTTCTTCCAATCATTGCCACTCCTGACATTCAACCCGTGAGTCACCTTGACTCTTCCCTCTGTGTACCTGGGAGTTAAATCCCATCAGGTCTACTTCCTTCATCCTTCTTACCTTCCTCCTCCTTGTATCCCCTTCACATTTTAAAGCCTTGATTCCTAACTGTTCTCACTTGCTCAGGTGCCCACCCCTTCATTCCATCTTGTACACAGAGGTACTTGAGAGTGAACATGGAGACCGGTTTGAAATGCTCCACTGTCTGAAGGATGTCTCTGCCTCTTCATACAGCACCCAAGACATCCTTGATCCAGCCCCGCTCCCAGATTCAGAAACATGCGCACTGGGGCTCGGGAGATATCTCTGGGGCTAAGACCATGTACCACTCCTCCAGATGATGGAGTTCCCTAGAACCCACTCCACAACTACCTACAACTCCAGCTCTAGGCTTCAATGCCCTCTTCTGGCCTCCATGAGCACTGACACTCATGTGTGGACATGTGCAAGTACACACACACAAACTAAAATCTTGAAAACAAGAAACCTACACACATGCATTGGCTCCTGTGTTTGCTTTCATGCATACCACTGAGTCTATACACACACACCGTGTATGTGTGCTGGAGATCAAATCCAGGGCTCCATGCACCCAAGGCAAGTGTTCTATCCCTAAGTTATACCACCAGTCACTAGAGGTCCTTAGCAAGGAACACTTTGACTCTGCCAGGTTTGCAAACATTTCTTGGCTGTTATAACTGGCTTGGAGGGAGGGCTTGCTGCTGGTATCTAGTGGTAGAAACCAAAGATGATGCCCTCACAACAAAGACTCATCTACAGCATCTGCCACATGGGTTCTTAGAATATTACAGTACACAGTAGAATATTACACCATGACAGCTTCCCACCCTAGGGGCTATGATCATAATTTTCTGAACCCTGCCAGCATTTTAGTGAATGAGAGAAACCGGTCATACAAAAGCAACAGACATCATCAGAGAACTGCAGGCTGTGCCTCCTCTCTGACACACACAGATTCAAATTTCCCCAAATTTGGGATAGTACGTGGCCAGCCCGCACCTTCCATGTACCTTCTGGGCTATGGTGGAAAGTGTTTTTCTCTCTGGTACTTATTTCTGCCTAAAATTTTAAAGATTGCACTTGTTTATTTATTGTGTGTGTATGCATGTGTCACAGAGTGATTGGGAAGGTCAGAGAAAGACTTGCAAGTTCTTTCCTTCCAACATGTGGGTGGGTCCTGGGGACTGAACTCAGGTTTGGTGGCAAGCACCCTTCCTGGCTTAGCTATCTCTGGCTAAACTATCCCTTCTGGCACTCATTCTAATGAAAATGCTGGGACAACTGAAGTGACAGTGCCTCTCCTGTGTCCCCTCAGGGCCCTGCATGCTCCTAGTGGCTAGCCAAGGAATGAGAACAAGGACCAAGCTCATCAGTTGCTTTTTAAAACTAATTTTAGTGTGTGTGTGTGTGCATGTGTGCACATGCGCAAGGCTGTACCACACGTGCCTGGAAACACACACACCACTGTGCACATATGGAGGTCCAAGGACAACCTTGTGGAGTCAGTTTTCTCCTTTCACCTTTACAGAGGATCAGGGGATTGAACTCAGGCCATTGGGCTTAGTGGCAAATGCTTCCCCTCTGCCGAGCCATCTCACCGACCTGGCTTTGCCGTCTTTTTCAATTTCCTTCTTTAAGGGCTTTCTCTCATTTTCCTAATCTTCTTAATCTAGTTTTTCTAAAAATAGATTCTATAGAATATCACTCGAGGGAGATGCTCTGTGCAAGAAAGACTCTGAACCAATCAGTTTGGGAAATGCTGTTGACTGGCTCATCCTTGAACGGCTGTGCCCAGACCTCCTTCTACTATCTGGTTCCCACTCCGCCTCTTTGCACTACACGTATTAATATTCCTGGAACACGCCTGCTGAGAGCTTCCCCAAATGTTCTTCCTCAGCCCTGTCTGCTGTTGGACCTCTTCTTCCTTTGCATCTGGTACTGAGTTTAAACTTCAACTCTACAAAGAAAAGCTCTGCCCCACCCTGCCCCATCCCACCTCCACCAATCTCAACTCTACACATAAGAGCTTGCCCCACCCTGCCCCGCCCCATCCCACCTCTGATAGTCCCCGACCCCCAGGCACACCTCTTGGCTCAGCCCCTCCTCCTATTCTTAGTTCCTCCTTCTCTCTTCATCCAAGGAGCCATTCTGAGTCAAGATGGAGAGATGGTAACACTAGGTAGGCATAGGTAAATGAGGCAGGAATGCATGTCACTGTGGCCCACGAACCCAAGTCCTCAACAAAGGCAGCTGTCCTCTGGGCTATTTGTCATCTTTCAGCCACATTTTCAAAATCAAGGCCATTCAGGGCCCTGATCAGCCCCTGGGAAGATAAGCACGCTTCCTTCAGATGTGCTGAAAAGGACCAATTTCTTTTGGGTTAGGAAAAGTCTAACTTTGAAGAGCAAATCATCCTTAGTCCCTTCTTCACCCATCCCTGTCCTCCAAATACACTCCTGACACCGCCCATCAGAGCTCCAGTGTGAAGCTGGTGGAGAATGATGGGGGAACTACACACCGTGTGTGTGTGTGTTGGGGGGGCAACATCTTTGGGAATCTGTACAGAGCATGCATTCAACAAACTTTCCTTTCCCTTATCCCTTCTGCTGCAAATGGGTGGTAAAAATGCTTGTGAAATCTCTGTGAATTAAAAAACAATGTGTTGGGGCTGGAGAGAAGGCTCAGCAGTTAAGGGCACTAACTGCTCTTACAGAGGACCTGGGTTCCATTCCCAGCACCCACATGCAGCTAACAACTGTCTGTAACTCCAAGATCTGACAGCTTCACACAGACATACTTGCAGGCAAAACACCAATACACATAAAACTAAAATTATTTTTAAAAAATCATTTGTTTCCGACCAGTTTCCGTGGCTCCTCACTCCCCACCCCTGCTCCCGCCTATGTTCTTCCACAAGCCCAAGAGAGGCCAGGCTCCTGGCAGTGCTCCGAGTTTCAGCCGCTGGCCACGTGCAGGCCATAATTTCCAGATCTCAAGCTAATTCAGCTTTCGGAGTTTACCACAGCCCTATTCTGATCAAATAGGCCTTTCTCCCTCGAGAGGGGAAGGGTGGAGGAAGCCCCATCTAAAGCCACAGGCCACTCTGTGACATGGCTGGGCTCAGAGCTGTACTTTCAAGGCACTTAGCGTCTTTACTCCGAAGAGTCTCCTAGAATCTCAGATGTTTCTGTGGCTGTGGGAACTTGACTCACAAACCCGCGCTTTCTGAAGCGGCTGAGGAAGTGGAGCTGTGTACATAAACTTCTTTCTATGGGCCTCCAAACAATCACTTATTTGTTTCTCCCCTTTCCTTCCCACAAGAAGAATTTCTAGAAATAATTGGAGGCAATTTCCCATGGGAATGAGGCAAGAGTGACTTCCAGGTCTTAAACCTTATCTAAAGCAACTGAAAAACAAAGGGCCTAGCAATGTGTGCACGCGGCCCAGAAACAACACACATTCTGCCAATCAAACTGCAGCCAAGGCGTGAACCTGTTGGGACTTCTGGTCCTTAGGAGGAGGGCAGGCTTTAGGATCAAGCCACTCTGGTTTGTACTCAACTGAGAAACGTGGGCAGCCAGGTGTGCGGTGGGGCACCACAACAAGGCACCTGGAAGGACCTAGCTCAGTGCCAACTTGGTCAACATGGTGAATTCAAAGACAGAGGGAGCTACATAGCAATACTCCCTCTCAAAAAAGTAACAAAATTACAAACAAAAGGAACACGTGGGCCTTCAAGCTGTTATCAGTGATAGCAAATGCAACTCCCTGGTGAAAGGTGTTCCTGAAAGAGGGGTAAGGAGTGTTAGTAACATTGTTAGGGAAGGATGTACATTGGAGATACATACTTGATGCTTAATTTTGCTGTGACCAGAGAGTATAACTTCTCTAGAAATTCTTAAAAAAAGAAAAGAGTGAACATCACCAAATGGCGACAAGTGACTGCAGCTGCTCTGCTTATTAGCTCCGGGGTGATATGTAACTAATAAGCCTCCTCAGACAGAATAATGCATTTGCCAAGTTCTGGCTACAATACTGTTAGGAACACCTTTGTGGTTACACGGTCTACACTGGCCAAGGGACGCTACGGTGTGGCTTGGTCACATCTCAGTTTCCTCTCTGCCCTTCCAGCTTTGGGACATCGCTAGCCAGGCTACACGTGGCTTTTCCCCAATCCACGAGTTCCTGGCTTAATTGGAAGTGACAACAGGGGAACTGGGAAAGAGAAACGGAACTTTCAGTGAGCAGCAGTGTTAAAGGACTCAGCAGTCAACGCTGAGCAGTTCCCAGAGGGGCTGCCAACTCTAATCAGGCCACGGGGTACTTGACAAGGGCGGAACACAAGCACACATTGCCCAAGGTTTCCCAGGGAAGAGAGACGTGGAACACTCGCCCAGAGTTGTGCAGAGAGACATTTTGTCATCTCCTGGGCCAGTTCATCAAGAGCAGGGATGGATGTGAGGTAAACCTTCCTTCTCAGAGGTAAAATGATCTTCAGCTTTTTAAAATTTTCTAAATGAGTTCCCAGTTAAGGCATGAACCAAGTCCTGTTTCCTCTTTTGCTGATTAAAGGCAAAGAAGAAAGAGAGGTATAAAGACTAAGATGACCCTAAAATTCAGAAGACAAGACCAAGCTAGTAGAATTGATTTCTATTTAAAAAACAAAACAAAACAAAAAACCAAATCTCCAGGCTAGAGTGATGGCTCAGTGGTTAAGAGCACTTACTACCCTTGCAAAGGACCTGGGTTTCATTCCCAGTACCCACCTTGGGCAGTTCACAACTGCCTGTAAGTCCAGTTTCAGGGGATCCGAGACCCTCTTCTGGCCTCTGAGGGCACCAGGCACACACGTGGTGCACATACATACGTGTAAACACTCACACATGGCCATCTCTGACTGACGAGAGGCATGGGTGTCGTTATTCTTTCCTTATGCCAGCTTTAACTGCAAGGGACAATTCTAAAATATTCCGAATGATGCCTGTGGATGATCGTCAGAGAGTTCTTTCTCCATTCTGACTTCTCAACCCTGGGAGTCCTTGGGTTCTCACCCAGATGCCATGGGAAGCTGGCATTTCCACCTGTGGTCGTTACATCCGCAGCAGTGTTCATGACTCACTGAACTCAAGGCTGCCTTCCCTCCCTTTCCCTCCAAAGGGCCTCCTACCCCTCCTGGGTATTTTTACCTTATGCTCTTAAGAAAGCCTTCCACCATTTCTTTTATCTCTCTGTATATTCTCCATTGGGAGTGACATTATTTCTTATTTTATTCCTAACTCCCCATAGCCACAAGTTTATAATATGCTCTATCTACCTGGCTGGTGCCAGGTACAACCACACACATCGCACCCCTATCCTGTAGCCCCGAGAGACTAAGCAACTCTGACTATGGCCACCACTCTCCGTTGACATCCTCCTGATATCCTCTGTTTCCCCCAGAAAGCTGTTGTGTCCCTCCGTGTCCAAGTGCTGGTGCCTGCCAGTCTTCATTAGTGCCCTCATGCCCTGCTAGTATATGGCACCCATATCTGCCAACGTTACTATGGAGAGCGCACACACACACACACACACACTCTTCACAAATGAGGCCATATGTCTGTTATTGTGTATCTACACACAGCCTCTAAGAATTCTGATGGACAGCCTGGTAAGAGGCTCATGTGTCTTTCCTATTTTATACTCATGTAAACAGCCCCCACCAACCCTGCAGCCCCTCTCTTCTTCAGGACCCTGGCCACAGAACTTTTATCTGAGGCTGAATGAAATGTTTAACCCACAAACACCCAGCATCTCTCAGGAAAACAACTGAACATATGCAGGTCTCAGTCTTGCAAACATGACCCTCACCCAGCCTAAATATAGATGCATCTGGATTAGGACATCCAAAGGTCTCAAAAGGCAAACACGACCTCACCTTGCTCACATGGCCTCTATTGCTGGGCTGGGCCAGCCAGCGCCCCCAAGGTATGAGGCAACACAAGGAAAGACAGGTGTACACACTCACCTCTGACTCAGAGACAAGTGGGGACCCAGTGGGAGGAGTCAGGCCTCCTCACCTGACTGAGGGCACACAGAGGCATTCTCCCAGTACTGAGGAGCCCTGGTGGGTTGTAGAGGATCACGATAAAGTCGTCCCTTACTAGCTCATAACTGAGTATAATATGAGCGGGGAACAGGAACAGGAATTGAATCCAACAGAAGAGAGAGAGAGAGAGAGAGAGAGAGAGAGAGAGAGAGAGAGAGAGCGAGCACACGTTTCTACATCTGTTTTTATAGAACCCCAAGACCATGCCCAAAGTGGTCCAGCATCTCAAAGGCCATTGGCTGGAGGAGTTCCCACTGTAGCAGGTGACATGGAGAATCAAGCCTTGGGCATGGCCCACCATCTCTGAGCAACACCAAAAAGTGTAGTACTGCTCTATGCAGGGTATCCACAACCCCCTATAGCCACCAGCACCCTGCTCTAGGACAAATGATTAAGGCCTTATATTTTGCAAACCAGTATTCTACATTTGAAAAACCCCCAACAATTAAACAATGATAGACAAGACAGACACGCAGATACAGAAATTCCAACATAAAAAGCTCCAGTTATCTGGTTTCAGTCTTTGGACCTCATGAACACTTATGGCCAATGGGGAGTAAACATGAGGTCCCGAATCTCACATTTGCTTTCCCGTAGCTTACCAGCAGACTTTCTGATGATCCCAGCCCCTGAAAACCAATCTTCAACAGACGTCCCTTAAGAACAAAAGGTTGGGCTGGGGCTGCAGGTCAGTTGGTGAGTGCACACCCAGCATGAGTCTGATCCCTCAGCATCGCATGCACAGGGTCTGGTGATGCAAACCTGAAATCCCAGCTCTAGGAGGCAGAAGCGGGATGGTCAGAAGCTCAAAATCATCCTCAGATACACAGCAAGTCTGAGGCTAGTCTGGGATACATAAAGCTCTGTCCTATAAACCTAACCAAATGAAAAGCCAAGGGCTCTGTTTAGAAGCATGCGAACAAAGCCCTGATCTGAAGGGGCACTGTGAAAAATTAGGTTCTCTTTCAAGATAAAATGGAGCTTGGGGAAGAAGGCACAAGTCCCCACTAGCTTGTCTGCACACCAGTAGGTTCCTACCTAGTGGTCAGAACGCATCTGCGGGGCTAGCCCAATGGCTCAGAGGGTAAGGGGCTAACTGTAAGCATGAGGACTGGCGTTCTGATCCCCAGAACCCATATAAAGAACCAGGCGGGCATGGTGACTGGCTTAGAACCCATGCAGACAGTGGAGGCAGGAAGCCCAGCATAAGCAGGCTGGCCAGGCTAGCCAAAATGGCAAGTTCCAGGTTCAGCGAGAGAGCTGCCTCAATATATAAGGTGTTATCAGTGTCATCTGGCATCTACTCTCACCTGTACAGATATACAAGTGACTCGGAGGTGGCAAGCAAGTTAATTGAAGAGCTGGTAAAGTCAAGGAAGACATGTTTTCCCCAGAGCCTAGGTGCCACTGTAGAGTTCTACAGACACCCGGTACCTTTACACCCTTTTATTTATTTGTAAAGAAAGGGTTCTAAAGGATGCTTCCCCATCAGGTATCCCCAACCTTTTAACACCACAGCACATCACCATTGCAAAGTTCCACCTGAGACCCATGCTGAGGAGTCAGAGAGAAAAGTAAAATGTCTCAGTGTTGGCAATTCTGTGTTGGGCTGCATTCGTATTCTTTTCGGGTTATGTGTGTCCTGTGGGCTGCAGAGAGAATGTGTCTACTGAAGTTCCCCAAAGAAACAGCAGCCCGTCGTCTCTGAAGCACTGACTCTTTGCCAAGACTAGAGGAGTATTCACCACTCAAGGCCTTCTCCATGTCCTACATTTTACTGATCTTAACCTCCAGGTCCATCAATCCCCGCCAGGCCTGTCATAAATATTTCATGCCGCCCCACTCCCTACAAGCAGAGTAATGTCAGAATCACGGAGGCTGCTAGCCTGAATTCAGGCTTGCTTCTCCAGCTTTGTGTGTCAGCTCTGTGTTAGGAAGAGGTCCTGTCACAGCCTCCATTTCAACAGGACCTTGGTGGAATTATCGCCTGGTTTCTTCATCTGGGAAAATGACACCTATTCCATTCTGTCTGCCCTTCTCACATTTATAGGCTGGCCTTCCAAAGGTTGTCTCCTAAGGCATGAACTCTCTTCTTGTGAGCGCGCGCTCTCTCTCTCTCTTTCATGACAGGGTTTCTTTGTATAGCGCTGGCTGTCCTAGAACTACTGGAAGCTTTGTAGACCAGGTTGGCCTCGAACTTACAGAATTCCACCTGCCTCTGCCTCCTGAGGGCTGGGATTAAAGGCATGCGTCACCACCGCCTGGTATCAGTTTTCCTTTTCAAAGCAAGAACCTTGTATTAGAGTTGCTGTGCTGAGTATGGCTCACTGGGAAGGACCACTCAATAAAACCTTATGGTTAGTGATCATACTTTGAAAAAGACAGCCAAGTTTCTACTTTTGTAGGGTTACTTGGATATCTGACACTTGAACTGAGAATTTCCTCAGCTTTTTAATTCAGAGGTCATAAGGCTGGTAGCCACCCGGCATTGACATTTGAGTCACCCAGATGCAGTGACAACATCTGGCTCCAGCTCTCAGCAGCAGAGAGAGCAGCTCAGAGCCCGGGGAGAGGATGGAGAATGACCCAATTAAAATGCAAATGAGCTTGCAGATTGTTGCTGCTAAATGGACCCCGAAGGAAAATTAATACGCATATCGCAAGCCCTTGGCAAAAATCAAGATTTCAAGGCACCCAGAAAACGCAAATTGAAATCCTCTACGATGGCTTTATATCTAATAGTACAGAAGCACTAACTCCAGTTGTAGCCATCAAAGGTGTTAAAGAGACAGATGTATTTTTCCCCAACCCATTCTGGATTACTTAAAACTTTAATCTGCTTAATGACCCGGTGATGTCAACTACCCACATACTGACCAATGTCGGAGAGGTAGAAACCCACATTGGCGGCAGCAGCGGTGTGGGAATGGGAGGCAAATGGAAACGGCCCCACCCAGGGGAGCTGTGGCTTCTCGAAGAGCTAAGAGGTTAACTCTGTAAGATTACACATCAGATACCATGTTCAAATTTGAGCATTTCTTTCTTTCAGTAACTCTTCGGTTCCTGGTGTTGTATTCTTTTCTCTCTTGCAGACTGGATAGCTGGTTGGATAGGTGTATTTAATAAGCAGAGCACCCTGTAACTAGCTTCTGCTTCCCTCTCCTTATCCCAGGGTTCTAACAGACATATTTCCCTTCTAAGACAATGATCCTACCGGTGATGCTTTAGTTCAAAAACCACTGGGAAGTTGAAGTCTAAAGGACACAGTGTATTTCTTAGGAGTAACTTGTTTCTTTTGTTATCCTTGTCCTCAGATTTGGGACCCAGTGAACAAAAGCTTGACCTTCAGAGAGGGAGCCGAGAATGGAAGATTGAACACCAGATAGCATCCTGGACTTCACGCGAAAGGCTCTTGGCAGAAAACGCTACTGTGCTAGGGC
This sequence comes from Microtus oregoni, assembly GCF_018167655.1. Classification (NCBI taxonomy): domain Eukaryota; kingdom Metazoa; phylum Chordata; class Mammalia; order Rodentia; family Cricetidae; genus Microtus; species Microtus oregoni. Next base: position 1,581,386 of record NW_024543207.1, read on the forward strand.
GACCCTTCCACACAGTGAAGTTCCTTTGAGTTGATGAGTAATTTCTCATAAAGGACCATCAGGTTACGGCCTCTGATGTCTGTACCAGTTACCCGGAGAGAAGCTGAGCTATGAGAATCCAGCCTAGCATGGAAACTGAAGTCTGGTGCGTTTAGAATAGGTACGTGTATACTCAGCACTTCGGTCTCCCTCCATTGGGGGCGAGACACTGAGGTACAGATGTCAGCTGCCTGCTGGGATCAACACTGTGTTTTTGTCTCTCTTGAAGATACAATTCTAACCCTCTCAGTGAATGGGAGGTGAGATTCAGGGAAGTAACTAGGTACCAGGGATCAACCCCTCGTGAATGGATGGGATAGTGACCTTGAGAAAGGGCTGCCTGGCTCTTTTCACCGCCACAGGGTGGGGCGATACCACTCCTGAAACAGAAAGTGGGCCTTTCCTAGACACTAAGTCCACCAGGCCCTTAGGTTGCGGGCTTGCTAGATGCCAAAGCTTGAGAAATAAAAGTCTTCTAGTGCTGGTTGGTCAGAGCATCTCAAAAGACCCCATCTGGTTTGGGGGAACTAGGACTGGAGTGGATTAAGTATAGCTGACACTATAAATTGGCTCACTCAATCCCACTTAGCCCCCAACCCCCACATTTCCCATAATCCTTTGCAGCCACAATACAGGCAGGGAAACTCCCTTTTGCCAACCAGATGCATTCTGATATGGCGTGAATGCAAAAGGGAGTGAGAAGACACGGTGCCCACCATGCCCCGGGCCTTCTGCAGCAGCTGGAGAGAATGGCACTGTCCTGGCTGTCTTTCCACGACATCCTGAGAACTCAGCAGAGTCACAGTGCCCAGGCATGCCTTTTCTGCTACAATGGCATGGTGTGGTGCCTTTGCTGGCTCCACAATACACCAGCCCAATCCCTGGTCCTCCCAGAAATTCTGCGAACCACCTGGCATCCTTTAACACAACCTCTTCTGCTTAAACTGGCTCTAGGAATTCCTATTGTTGGCAGCCAAAAGATCTGGCTGGGCTCAGCAAAGAAGAGCACAGAGAAATGGAAGGGAATTGGAAGGTTGGCAGATTCCAGCTGGCAACACCGTGTTCACACACCGTCCATCGGGGACTTCCAGACTCCATGCTTGCAGCCCAGGGGTCACCACATGTACACAAGGCTCAGCGCTGGCTGCACAGAGGGCATGCGACTGGGTGAGTTCTGTAGCGTTCTGGAAAGTTCCTCAGACCCTGAGATGAAGATCCTCATCTTGCCCTAAAGGGCATGCCAGGACTGAAACTAGGTAATAGACCTAGACAGCTGGGTATAATGTCTAGGAACCAGAAGTTGTTCCAGAAACAGAATCTAACTGAACGTGATTGCTCTCACTTATTATTCCAGCAAAGTGTTTCATGTCAGCCTGGGCTACAAAGTGAAACCGTGTCTCAAAGAAGAAAGCCCCTTCTTTATGGCACCTCCTAGGCTGTCATCTGGGTCAAGATGAAGCTAGAGATCGCCTTCCCTGCCACCTACCATCAGAAACTCGTTGAAGTGGATGATGAGTGCCAGTCTATAAGAAGAAAATGGCCATGGAAGAGTTGCTGAGAGTCTGGGTGAAGACCGGAAAGATTCTGTGGTCTGAATCAGTGGTTAGAATGATAAACAAGGTTTTCCCATGAAGTAAGGCATCTTGAGCCCCAGCAGATGTGCCTGCTGGCGAGTAAGGGAATTCGTGTTATAGACAGACCAAGGAGAACTGGAGAGAGGAAGCGCGAGTCTGCTCGCAATGCATTGTGGGTGCCAATATGAGTGTTCTCAACTGGGTTATTTTAACAAAAGGAGAGAAGGATATTCCTAGACCAACAGATATTACTGTGCTTTCATGGTCTCGGCCCCCAAAAAGCTAGCAGAATCCTAAAATTTTCATTCTTTCTGAAGAAAATGATGTATGTCAATATGTTGTCAGAAACTCAGGACCTGGATGGGTATGGTGGCACATGCCTTAAATCCCAGTACACAGGACATAGAAGCAGGTGGATCTTGTGTGAGTTTAAGGTCAGCCTGGTATACATAGCAAGTACTGGGACATCCAGGGCTATGTAGGAAGACCCTGTCTTGAAAAAACAAAAAATAAAACAGCAGCAGCCATAGCAACAGCAGCAACCCAAGACCAAAGCACACAGTTCAGTATCTGCTAACTCCACATGTCCTGCAACAAACCACCGATGCGCTGCTCTGCAGAAGCAATGCATTAAGAAAATCAAAAAGGGGGCAGTAGGATATGCTAAAATTTTGGCTAAAGAGAACGAAGGAAGCTAAAGAAAAATGCCAGAAACAGATTGCCAAGAGATGTAGGCTGAGAGCTCCTACTTCTAAAATCTGAGTCCAGCAGAGAAAGAGTCTTTAAGAGCAGGAAGTGGCCAGCAGTGGTGGCGCACGCCTTTAATCCCAGAACTCGGGAGGCAGAGGGAGGTGGATCTCTGTGAGTAGAGCGAGTTCCAGGACAGCCAGAGCTACATAGAGAAACCTTGTCTCGAAAAACCAAGGGGGGGGGGGGGGTGATCAAACCTTGAATCTCATAAATAAATAAATAGTAGATAAATAAATAAATACCTTAAGAACATATATAGTCATCCCAGCCAGGGTTTACTAGCTGACTAGGCTTGTGTACTGGTGTAAACAAAATAAAAGGCTACCTTAGTTTTCCTCCCTTAAAATCATCCTCACAAAGGGGAAACTGTTATCACTGAGAGCAAGGGATAAACTTCTCTTTGATGACCATGAATGATAAACTAAGATTTGGAGAGGACACCGTTGTTTCTGATTCAATGCAGATTTAGACACTCATACAGATCTGCCTTAAAGTAAGGAGGGAGAAGATATTTGTGAAATGTAAGAATTTGTGAAATAGTCTCATAACCTCAAGCACTGGCTTTCCTGGTGACAAAGAGGCACGGGGTGGTGAAAACCAGGGGCTCCGGAGCTCCAGAGCTGGGCTGGATTTTGACCCAACCTCTCACGAGCTGTCACTCTTGAGGAAGGTTCTCGGCCTCCCTGGGTGTTAGCTCTCTCTGCACAGTGAGATGGAGGAATCTCTCTTGTAGGGTCACTTAAGGAGCAGGGAAGTTTATACAAACAGCATCTATGATAATCCACAAATGGAAGCTATTCTCCATCAGAAGACGTGAGGATAGAGAACCAAGCCAGGGCTGTGTGAATCCGCACTTGTGGCCCTGGATAAAGAGCCCAAGGCAGGACCATACAAGGACATAAAAGCTGCCATCTCTTAAATAATAAGCATGGAAGTGAATTTATAATCCCTGAAAAACTGACTTATAGGATTTAAAATGCAATTCTGAGTTTGAATAAGTTTGTTCCATAAGCTCTCTGGGTAGGGAAAAAAATATTCAAAATGAATGTCGCTTGAATTTTCAGTGTGATTTTATTTTAAAAGTAAATTATTTTAATTTTATCTTATGTGTATGTGTGTTTATGTGTGCACACACCAGTGGAGGCCAGAAGCAGGCATCCGAGACCTTGGAGCTAGAGTTACAGGGTTTGTGCTGCCTCGCCCGGGTGCTGGGATTTGAGCTCTAACGATGATTCTGAGCAGTAAGCACTGAGCCATCCTTATCCCCTCAATGTGAGTTTAAATATGTATGTAACTTAAATTAATAAACTAAATACTAATGGTCTCCACATATAATATTAGCAGCATATTAGCTCTCATCCTGCTAGTACATTAACTATGCTATTTCATGGAGAATTATGCTGCCAAAAGCTTTCCGTGGATCTTACTTTGGTAGCGGCCTTATATATCCTTCCGCATATGGCAAGGGGAAATGTTCTCGTTCATTTTTTAATATACACAGAAAATTAAAACTGATGTTAAGAAGCCATCTTAAACCACATGCCTCTGATCCTTAAATTAATACTCTTATAACTCCTACTCTGGGCATTTGCCTAGATTTAAGTGGAAATAAGATCACAGCAAAGTAAAATAACATTGATGAAATATAAAACATCTTCATGTGTTACAAATATATATTTTTCAAAAGGGATAAGGATGTCATCCAATTATATTTACCGGATACCTCCATTTTGCCTCCAACTCAAAGATTTGGAGGTTTGTCTAGAGAAACCTTAGTCATGGGTGACTCTGACTGGCAGGCCCTCGGAGCGGCAGAACGCTGATAGCATGGAGTAGGCTTGAAAGAAACACACCACAGCCTGGGCACTGTGCTGACTGGAGACTCAGGATGCTGATGGCTCTCGAAGGAAAATCCAAAATGCAACACTGTAGACGACACCCCCATCACTAACGGGAAGGTGTTTAGAGAGGACCTTTGAGAGGCGGTTAGGTTTAGATGAGGTTATAGAGGTGAGCCTTCAGGATGAGCCTGTTTCCTTGTGGGAACGGGTACTAAGAGCCTGTTTGCTCCCTTCCTGGCTTGGGGGGGGGGGTGGGCACAGTGAGGATGCAAGCATCCCACAAACCAGGAAGACGGTTGTCATGAGAAACAGCCATGCGGGTATGTCTGTCCTATATTCCAGAGACCGAACTAGACCCTCCATATGGTGGAGACAGTGGTGAAGCTTGGACTACCTGAGGGCCCCCTAGCAGTAGGACCAGGATCTATCCCTGGTGCACGAGCTGGCTTATTGGAACCCATTCCCTATGGTGGGATGTCACGCTCAGCCTTAATGTGGGGATGGGGTGAGGGGTCTTGATCCTGCCCCAACTTAATGTGCCAGACTTTGTTGACTCCCCATGGGAGGAGTGGATTGGGGGGGCCTGGAGGAGAGGCAAGGGGTCAGGAAGGAAAACTGTGGTTGGAATGTACAGTGAAATTAGGAATAAATAAATAAATATATAAAAATATAAAAAACAGATTTATTTTATTCTCTTAGCAAACAAGCAAGATCAGGTTTACCCACAGCAAGAACTCTGTGCATGTTTCCTTACTGGATGAATGGCTACTGACCAAATAGCTTCCCTTGATTTTTTGTTGTTTTGTTTTTTGAAACAGGGTCTCAAAGTAGCCCAGGCCGGCCTGAAACTTGCTTTGTAGCCACAGATGATCTTCAATTTCTCTTCTTATTTCCACCAACAGGGCTCATCAAGCTTCATTTGAATGGATGAACTCATTTGGAAAAAAGTGCTGTGTAAAATCCAAAGCATACAATGCGGGTGAGTCGGGCAAGCCTAAGCAGGGGCCAGACTGACTCGAAGCAGCTGGGTTTAAGAAAGAACCAAATGTGGGAATCGGCTACGAATGTGACGAGGTAGTAAAGCATCTAGGATGGGGGCTCAGAGTCAAGATTTGCCACCAGGAAACTAGCTGACAGGAGTTATCTAGTCCCCCTCCATTTCCCGTGGATGTCACTCTGTTCAGAATGTGCGGTGCCTCTCAGCACTTAAGAAAGGCTACTTATACAGTCTCATTGTTAAAGAAAAGGATGGCTACTTATACAGTCTCACTGATAGAAGAGGGCCGGTCGCTCTCTCCCCGGGCTGCTCAGTGTTGTGGTGAGTGTATGTGGATGCCCTCAGCACATGGCTACTCAACAGAGTTAGCTCCCTAACAGAGGCGTGAAAATGGTACCTGTGATCCGCAGTCATGGAGAAAGGAGAAAGCCTGAAGAAAAACATCTCTCAGCCAGTCCTTGTCAAATAGCCGTCAACACAGTGGCTGTTCGGGAGGAACAGGGAAGATCAAGTTTGGAAAAGGAGAGTCCTTGGTCTGGGTGTGTATGTGTATGTGTATGTGTGCGTGTGCGTGTGTGTTTGTGTGTATGTGGTGTGCGTGTGTGTGTTTGTGTGTATGTGGTGTGTGTGTGCGTGCATTTGTGTGTATGTGGTGTGTGTGTGCGTGCATTTGTGTGTATGTGGTGTGTGTGTGTGTGCGTGTGCGTGTGTGTGTGTATGTGGTGTGTGTGTTGTGTATGTGGCATGTCTGTGTATCTGTGTGTGTGTAAAAGGACTGTTTATTTCTTGGCTGGGTAAAAAGGAGGAAGGAGTACAACATGCCTCTACAAGATTATGGAAGGAGTTCAAAGGTGACCCATTGGCTTAAGCATATTAGAAGGGCCATGTTCTGACACACCTCAGCAGAAGACAAGTCAGGGAGGGCGGGAACACGAAGCAGCTAGTCACACCACAGTTGTGAGCTTCAAGAAGGAATGTATATATGCTAAGTAGTCTGCTAGCTTTCTCTAGTCTTACATAGCCCAAGGCCCCAAACGGGAATGCACTGCCCACTTTCCACATCAATTAAGGCAGCCAAGACAGACCCCTGCCCACACAGACATTCCCGCAGGCTAATGATGTAGACAATCCCCCATTGAGACTTTCTTCCCAGATGTGTATAAGTTATGTCCCATTGACAAATAAAACTAACCTTTTAAAACCTTTTCATAAACCTCATCATAAATAACTTTTTTTAAAGCGATGATGAGACAGGGTATCATGTATCCTAGGCTAGCCCCAAATTGTCTATGTAAGCGAGGGAATGACATTGAACTCCTGACTCTTATGCCTCTACCTCCCAAGTGCTGGATTACAGATGCGCCACCACACCTGACTACCTGGCTGCCTTTTTACTACATTGTCACAGGAAGAGCAGAAAGGCCTCCTACCAGCATTGTCTTAGGGTTTCCATTGCTGTGAACAGACACCATGGCCACGGCAACTCTCAGAAGGCAAACATTTAACTGGGGCGGCTCTCATACAGTTTCAGAGGTTCAGTTCATTATCATCATGGCAGGGAGCATGGTGGCAGGAATGCAGACAAGGTGCTGGTTACATCTTGATCAGAAGGCAACAGGAAGGAGACTGAGGCATTGGATGTGGCTTGGGCACATGAGACCTCAAGTCCCACCCCCACAGTGACATACTTCCTCCAACAAGGCCACACCTCCTAATAGTACTACTACCTTTGAGGACCATTTTCTTTCAAACCACCACAACATCCATCCACTTCCCAAAGTCCCCTTTTCCTTGAAGAGACAGGAGTGCTGCATGCTGATTTTAGGAGACATAAACATTCAGTTCACTGCTCTTAGCAGAACAAAAGAAGGACAAGGAGGTAATGTACTCCAGAAAGGCAGTGAACCTCTGAGTTCCCTTTCTGGGACATTTCCCTCAAACATCATTACAGATTCATTGGGCTGAAGCTAAAACCACACTCAGAACATTATCTTTCACTGCTTTGAGGTTCACTAGCTCACTCTAAACTTAATACTGGGCTATGGAAACGCCAGAACAAAATAAAAATCAGAATACACTATAATTACCATGTTATTATAAGTGAGCAGACAGACAGGAGTCTGGAAAAACTTGGAAGAGCAAACTACAGTTAATATGTATTGGGTGGTAGGACTGGGGGCGAATTTTCCCCTTCAAATTATTTTAAAATTATTATGACCTTATTCCTGCAATGCGTAAAAGCCAAAGCTGAGATAGGAAAACACAAGTCAGGAGGGCCCAATCTTCTCCATTGGAGAATTTGGCCAGGGATCATTGTTGAAATCACTCTGTGCCATGCCTGACGTCTGACCCCTTCAAGAATGAGCCAGATGTAGCTGCAGGCTAGCACTTTGAAGAATGAAAGGCCAGTCAAAACTTCAGCTCAAATTCCAATCTTATGGAGCACCTTTAAAACATACTGCACGGATCTCAAACCAGATCTGAGACGTTTTGGTCTGTATGACAAGTTCATAGGGCAAACGCCAAAGCCTGCTCTGAAGGCTTTTTTGGTTTTGTAATGTTGCAGCAGTTCACTCATACACATGTGAGTATGTGTATGCACACACACATGCGCACGCGTGCACACACACACACACACACACACACACACACACACATACACACTCCTGCCAAGTATCTCAGCTGTCTTCAGTGTAAGGCAGACACAGGGTAAGAACAGCACAACCTGACTGACATATTAGCGTTCAGAATAACTGGCCACTACAAATCCATCTAGATCCCTTAAAACTTACGCTCAGGGCTGATGAGATGGCTCGGTGGATAAAGTACTTGCTGGATAAGCCTAATTTGAGGGTTCCATCCCTAGCACCCTCAATAGAAGAAGGTTACCTACTCCCAGAAGTTGCCCTCTGACTTCCACATGCGGTACACGGTGCACACGCCTGTGCCCACATGATAATAGAATTAATTTTTAGCCAGACGGTGGTGATGCACATCTTTAATTCCAGCACTCGGGAGACAGAGGCAGATGGGATCTCTGTGAGTTCAAGGCCATCTTGGTCTACAAAGCGAGTTCTGGGACTGTTACATAGAGAAAACTCCTCTCTTGAGAAAAAAACCAGAAAGAAAAATTTTAGAAAACAAAACAGTTACTCACCTATTTAGTGTTTCCTTCTCCCTATCCCCACAATGCACGCTCATTATTAAGCCTAGCATGGTGTGGATACAGGAAGACCCCATCTATGTAATATTCACCAATATTTGACCCAACCAAATTCTATACTCCCCAAAGGAATCCTTTCTAGTCAGTGGGTCCAAGAATAGTACCTCTAAGGTCCATTTCCCTTCTCTATCCCCCTCGAACATTCTGTTCATAGCTATTTCCTCACTCATGGTGGAACATGGTAGGTATTCCGTGCCTGTCTCCACCCCCAGACTGTGAGCTCCCTGACAGGCAATGTGGAGCCTCCTTCACCTACACCCCCAACCCAAGCACATGGGAGATGCTTGCCTTGTTCTGTTCTTTGAGTGCCTTGATTTAAAAGTGGTTATCCAAGTGTAATTACCAGTGCCCCCTTTCACTCCCAGAGGTACCCTGGTGTGTCTGAGAAATTCTTGAAGCACTCACTACATAATGAATAAATGCCAACACTTGTTCTTTGAAATTTGTTTTTAAGGTCATATTTTCCTCACCTATTATGGTACTTGTAGGCGGACCACTAGGTAGATTCTGAGGATTCAGAAATCAGTTTTGTAAAGAACTCGAAAGGATGATAACCTTAATGAACACACCAATTTTCTCCTAATTATCTCGTTTGCTCGTTAACTGTAGCACCAACTTTGCCGGTCTTTGGCTCCTTTGAGTGTATTGGCATGACCTGGCCCCGGGGTGGGGTTGTTCGTGACTGGAGGCAGAGAGGAAAGCCAACCTGGCATTAAATCCCCACAGGGATTCCCGAGAACCAATGGTGCTGGTGACGAGGCATCGTTCCAAACCAGATCTTACGCCTCCAGCATCCTGCCCATAAAGCCATCTTGGGCAGTGTGTGTGTGTGTGTGTGTGCGCGCGCGTGCGTGCGTGCGCGTGTGTGTGCGGAAACATCCAGGTGCACCTCAGAAACAGAATCATCAATTAGCTTCTCTTGCAGTCCTCAACATGAGATGGAGCAGTAAGACTGAGCGAGGGTGAGGAGAGGGCTGGAACCAATTAAAGCACTTGAGGTTGAGGGTTCTGGCCTGGACCACTGCAGTAGCAGCAAGAGGCACACTAACAGGGTTGCCAGAGGCACTGATAAAATCATGATTATCCAAGTATATGGCATGTAGCCTGGGGTCTGGTCTTTTTACAGGGCATTAGGGATAGGAAAGTAGAACCACAGGGCTGTCTCTGCTTGTAACCACCATAGACTGGGCCATGCATCTGAGGCCAGCGGGGAGGGGACTCGCTCTACCTGTCTGGCCCACTTCCTCTGGCTCCTGAGAAACCCCTCCTTGGATTTAAGGGCCCAGAGGGATTTCCCAACTCTTGCTGCTCATTAAGCCTGTTTGATTTTTAAAGCAGAAGATTAAATGCATGGCCCGCTGCCAAGATTCCAGATGTTAGGCAAGCTTTCTTTGTGGATGGGGTCCCCTGCTAAGTAGTACTTCCTGTTAATGTGGAAAGTCAGCTCAGAGGGGCTGGAAGAGGTGGGAGTTGGGGCAAGAGGGGCCCGGCTTTGCTGTTCAGATTGGTCTATGTTTTGAGCCACTCACTGGTCTTCTCTGGGGCTCTGCCTCTCTCATAGACACGGCCTACTTAGTAGACTTTGATCCTTCATGAGCAGGCTGTGAAAATACGAAGATTGTCGGAGGTCTTTAGAGAAAATACAACCCTCCTAAGACTGTATTGGCTGATATAGTAACTGATAATCACCAGGCGTGGCTCTTTGAATTAGAATTCAATCTTTAGTCTGGGGACATAGACGGGTGGTAATGTTACTGGAATCCTTGGATGGGGTGGCCTACATTCAGGGACGCCTCACCCAGAAGCAGTAGCTTGCTTGCCTAGCACAAGAGGCCCTGGGTTTGAGCCCTAGCACCGCACAGAATAAATAAAAAAAAGTTCCACTTCACATGGGGCTAATGGCTGCCATGCTGGCCACCTCAGAGAGAAAACGGTACCCTCTTCTGGAAAGTTCTACTGCATGATGCCATTCTAAAGGTTCCCTGGGGTTTCTACCCTCAGAATCTGGAATGTACGCTGGGTGTGGTGGTCCCAGTCAGCGTGGCAGCCCACACACCTGGAATCCCAGCACCTGGGAGACTGAGACAGGAGAATCTGTGTGTGACACCAGCCTGGGATATATAGGGTGATGCCATAGGAAAACAAAAATGAACAACTTGAACAACCCAGTCCTGTCAACAGAAAACAATGCTCTGCATATGTCCACAGAGGAAAAAAAGCCTGTCATAGTGTCTGCATGTGCCACAACCAGGCCTGCTTCCAAATTCTCAGAAGTGCCAATTTTTCCTTCGAATACATAAGACGGCGTAGGCGCACGCAAGGGACTTTTCTCCCTCAGCTCCACAGCCTGACGTACTCAGTTCAGCCTTGCAGACCCTTTTCAGACACTCTCTCCACAGCAGTGTTAGGCACAAGCTAACCATGTCCCCCATGCTGGCCTGACAGGCCATTCTGCAGAGCCCCAGAAATGCCTGACTTGAACAGTTAACTAAAGGACACAACCCTCCCAGGGCCAAGTGTTAAAAGCATTCCAAAAGAAAACGGCCCCAACAGAAGCTCCACCCCCCTCCAATCTGTTCTTCATCTGTCTAAGGATTTATTGGCTCTTGTAGTAAATTCATCAGTTGCCAAGAGAGAGTCAAGGCTGTGGCTCCAATGGAAATACTCGTTGCTAACAATCTCTCAGTGTGACACTTTAGATTTCAAGAGGCTGGGTGGCCTTCTAAACGCCTCATTAAACGACAACTTTATAGCTGTAAGAGAAAAGGGTGCTGGGTTTTTTCTGTACAGATGCATAAATCAATCTCTTCAAAGACAAACAATGGAACAACTCACAGAATGTGTGTGATTGGGGGAAGCAGGGAGGTGGATCACACAGGCTGAGGAAAGAGCAACCGAGACACACTTGGGGGTCAGTCTGAAGTCTTCCAAGCTCAGGGCATGAGGGTCTCAATTCTGAACATTTCCGTTCAGTCTGACGTGTTTACCCATCCGCAAGAAAATGAACCACTCTCCTGGAGGGCCAGATGTTCCTCACTGTGATAGCTCATTCCACACTGGCCCCCAGCCCTCGTGGAGATTTTCAGGAAGGTTTTCAGGGACTAGGTAGTTAGAACAAGTTCAGTGGCTTCTCTTAGGGAATGGTTTATGTCGAGGAAAGCCACCTTATCAACAATTTGGACAGATGACCTGCTGCATATGAGCCCATTGAGGGATGGTCTGATACCATGCCTTTGGCTCACCTACCTCCGCAAGTTAATTTAATACCACTTGTAGACTACAAAACCGCCATATCAACAACTAAACCCACCAAGGGCCCACTCCCATAGCACTATGGATGCTAGTACATTGTCCTGACCACACCCATATTCCTAGCCAGAGAAGCTTCCATGAGCTTCCTCTGCTCCATTCACATTTCACCGTTCTCAATGGGCTGAAACAGCTGCACCCCTGGGTCCCTGCTTGGATGTGGACATGTTCCTCTCTGATGTACTCCCAAACACCCAGCGTGTGCCTAAGGTTAACAAGCACAATGTCCCTCCTCCTACACCACCTTTCAAGTCTTCAAAGCTAAGCCTGGTCCTCGGTGGGCCAGCCTATTTCAGTTTCCTTTTAGAAAAAGTTTAAGGGAAAAAAATTAGCACTGATGATGACTTAACTAGAGGAGAGAGGTCCTGAGGCAGAGCATCTACAGCAGGCGACCCTCTGCATTTCTGCCTGGGGCAGCCTTGACTGTGTCTCCCTAACTGGAAATGGGTTTTTCTTTTCCTTCTTTCTTTTTTGTAAAACTCTACTATATTTTGTCAGATTCCTACTGGAAAATCATCTCCATTGTTCAGAAAGAACAATATGCAATTGATAGCAAGGACAGAGTGAGGAGGGAGGCCGTGTCTGCAGATCCCAGGAGTGGGGTCTCCCTGCTGCCAAAGCCCTTCCTATTGGAAACATTGCCGTCCTCCTACTGTGGACCTGCTTCCCCAGTAAAGGCAGGACAAGCCAAAATGGTGTGGGCGTGCGTCAGCTGGGAGGTCACTAAAAGAACCTCATGGTGGCCTCTGTTGACACCCCGAGTCTCTCTTCTAGAGAGCGATTCCGGGCAGTTAATGCTCTGTGCATTTCTGAAGGCCGGGTCACTTTCCGAAGACAATCCCTACTCTGTCAGCCGATGCCTCTCCCTGCACACCATAGTCTATGTATAATCTCTCTTTGACTATTTAGATTCCTTTAACTCTGCCAAGTCCATGTTTAGAACCCTTGCAGAATTTTCAGAGCTCATGAGTATGGCTATTATACAGAAGTCCCCAGGAGGAATGAGCCTGGCCCATACCAGTACATTAAGGATTCAAGCACAGAAGGGATGTGTGACTGAGTACTTGTACGGCTGCAGCCATAGGTCTTGCACCCAGGAAGCATGCAGCAGATGTTCCCATGGTCTACTGGGTGCAGAAATACCTTTGGGCTCTCCTGCGGGGGTTGGTTACTCGGTTCCGACTTGAGAATGGAGGTCCACAGGGAGGTCCTGGGATGTGGCAACGGGCCCACATTTTTCAGCATCCTTCATAGAAGAAGACTGCTTTAGGGCATCTAATGGGCATTTGCCAAGCCACAGCTTCCAGAAGGGGCGGGGGGGGGGCAAAGGGAGGAATTTCACCAGCCAGCAGTCCTCACTGGAGGAGGAGCGAGAGAGGAAGGGAGTAGGGGAGATAGGCCGTGTGTGGGAGGAAGGAAGAGTGTCAGGGAGGAAGGGAGCACCGCCGGCAGATGAACATCCGGCAATCAAACCTCTGAGTCTACCAATCTTAGAGCCTGGTTAGCGTGGTGATGTACGTTAAACAAAGGTATCATTAACTGCTTAAGATATGTGTTCACGTCTGTGTGCTTCCTTTCCAACTAACTGTATTCTTTTCCCCCACTTCTTTCTGGATACAAATTGACATCGTGTCTGAGAACACAGCGTCACCAGTCATTAACCAGTCATGGACTGCACCTAGCTTTTCTTTCTTTTTTTCTTTTTTTTTTTTTCAAGACAGGGTTACTCTGTAGCTTTGGAGCCTGTCCTGGAACTAGCTCTTGTGGACCAGGTTGGCCTCGAACTCACAAAGATCCGCCTGTCTCTGCCTCCCAAGTGCTGGGACTAAAGGCGTGCACCACCACCGCCCGGCACACCTAGCTTTTCTTTCCATCACTGATGATTATGAGATCATTCTGCTCATGCAAGCCCACTCCTTTCTTTGAAAACTGCCACATGGCATTCAGAAATGCAGGCTTAGCATGTTTTATTTATTCCTTCACTGATAAATGTTTCATTTTCATGTTGCCCCATTTCAAACCCTTCCAGAGGGAACGTGTTCAAATGCAAGCATTTTACCAGCATGCATCTGGAGAGGTGAACCTCAGGTCAAAGGCTGTGTGTAATTTTAATAAATGCTGGCAAATTTTACTCACTGATGGCATGTAGCTGTCCATCCCACTAACTAAACAGATTTGAGTGTATCGCCTTTCAAAAGTTTCTTCTAAGGCTAACCTTAGCACTAACATTGTCCACAGGGGATGCTACAGAGATGTAGTAAAATAATAATAATAATAATAATAATAATAATAATAATAATAATAATAAATAATGTTATGATTGGCATTGCTCTGATTGCTGAGGGTCTACAGGTTCTATATCAATGGATTCCACAAACCATGGATCAAAAATGTCCAGGGAGATCCCAGATGAAGAGTTATTAGCAGTTAATGCTTGCTGGGGGATGGGAGTCATTTGTCTTTCCAGGGGTGTGGTTGCTATAGGCTGTCTGTAGTCGCATAGATAGCCTCATATCCATGCACATGCCAACAACACTAAATGAAGATGAGAAGGAAGAAAAAGGTGGAGGAAGAGGAAGAAGAGGAAAAAGAAAAAGGAGGGAGGACATGGATGAAGCAGAGTTCTTCTGGCTCCAAGAGCAGAGTTTACAGCTAGAGATTCCGTCCAATCCCCTCGGGTAACAAATGAAGAGACAGGAAAAGATCTGCTTGAGATGAGCCTGAGGCCGCCTAACAGAAAGAGAAGCAACCAGACCTCAGGGTCTTCAGCCTATGAAGCAGCCTAGGGTTTCAGTTACAGAGGTTAGCGCAATTCTAATGATCTGAAAACACGACTGGGCACCTCATCATCTCCTCTGCGCACTTTTGTCCTATTAAAGAAAAACAAAGCAAATAAATAAACTGATAATTTCATTCAAAAACACATTCAATAAGCATCCATCACCACTGCCCGGCTATTTATTAACACATAAACTTTCTGTTTCTCCACACTAGAATTTAAACAAAATGAGAGCAAGAAAGCTTGGCAGGGTTCCCTCTTGTGTCCCTAAGACCCCGGGGAGACAAACGAGCATCTTCCTCCTTCTAATTGGGTGCTAGTGACAAGCCAAAGACCAATACTACCACAGGCCAACTCAGAGACCCAAAGAGCTTACTGGGCTTATGTATAGAGCTCAGGTGAGGGGCTACATAAGGAATGTGGGTGACCCCAAAACAGTAGTACCACGAAAAAGTCCCCCAGCATAGATGGAGCCTCCTTAGTCTTCCATGGTCTGCACATTCTAGCCCCTCCAGAGACCACAAGGTCATGTGAGATTAGGCAAAATCACCTGCACCTGCCTAGGAGGAGAAAGGGATGGCTGGAATCTCAGGTTCGAGTCCTGTGGCCCCCACCAGCCTCTTGTTCTGTGTAGGATATCAACAGTCAATGAAACCAATCTTGGGCATCTCTCGTAAGCAGCCAGAGCTTTTCTGATGAAGGTGACAGCTGTTATGTTTGGAGAATAGTGTTCTACAAGCTAGGCCTGCTATGATGGGTCTCAGTCATTGTTGCTGGTTAGTACTGTCAATTACCTCCTTTAAAACCACCCAAAAGCAAAAAAAAAAAAAAAAAAAAAAAAAAAAAAAAAAAAAAAAAAAAAAAGCAGCAGCAAATGATTCCATGGTGTTTGCCAGTACAATCTTTGTTAGATCAGCTAGGTGGTCTAAAATATGGGACACAGTACTGCCAAGGACACCCTGCTGCCTCTGTGCCTCCTGTATAGAACCCCCTGGGCTTCTGCTGGTGATGGCTAGGCTTCACAAGAACCTGGCACTTGAGGGCCCCATGGCAAAACCTCAACAAGAGATGAGGCATCCCGCAGTAGTTAGAATGAAAATGGGCCCCACAGATCCATAGGGAGTGGCACTACTAGGTTTGGCCTTGCTAGAGTAGGTGTGGCCTTGTTGGAAGAAGTGTGTCACTGGAGGTGGGATTTGAGGCTTCAAAGGCTCAGGTCTAGTGTCACCCTCTCTTCCTGTTGCCGGCTGACCTGGACGTAGAACTCTCAGCTCCTTCTCCAGCACCACATCTGCCTGCATGCCTCCATGCTTCCCGCCATGATAATGGACTAAACCTTTGAAATTGCAAGGCAACCCCAATTAAATGTTTTCCTTTATAGAGTTTTTCTGGGTCCTGGTGTCTCTTCACAGCAATAGCAACCCTAAGACATATCCTGAGTCTGTTTTGTCTCTTACCTACTAGAGTACAAACTGCAACTGCAGGGCTTTAGTAACTGTGGGTTTTCAAGGTCTGTTTCCTGCTCTATAGAGTGGACATGATTGAAAGCTCTAACCCTGAAGAACAGAGAGGATGAGTGTCGACATGTGTTACGTTCTTCTGCGTAAGGATGCAGGAGTGAAACCACTGGAGCAGAGGATTTGTTTACACCTGGAAGATGTGCCTTTGCCACGGCACCTTTGATTAGTTTAATAAAGAGTTGAATAGTCAAAGCCAGGTAGGAGAGAATAGGCGGGATTTCCAGGGAGAGAGAGGAAGAGGAATCAGGTGCACGGATTTTTGCCTGCAAACTCGGAACAAGTCAGAAGTGCCGACTGAGGAGAGACAACTGGGCCATGGGGCAGAATGCAGATTAATAAAAATAGACTAATTTGAGTTATAAGAACTAGTTGTGAAAAACTTTAAGCTAAGGCCAAGTTTTTATAATTAATAAGTCTCTGTGTCATTATTCGTAGATTGGTGGTCCAAGAAAGTCCGACAAGAAAGATTGCTATGGTTTGTTTTATTGGTCAGGGTGGCTTGCAGAATCAACTCTTATGATGAGTATTTGCACAGCCACAGTGAAGGGACAGACCCAGACTAAGAACTACTAAACATAAGAAAATATAATTATAGGACAAGAATTGTAAAAAAAAAATGCATCATTAAACGAATAAATCTAATTTACAAAGCAATCAAAATCCAATCATGATAGTGAATGTTACATGGACCACAGGGTTATAGGTAACCTTCCACTATGTGCCAGCAAGCCGCCTACCTACCACTGTCTGAGACTATGGGAGCTCGTATTTACTCAATCTGTAGCCAGGACATTCACAGCTTCCATTTGGCCCCTTGAAGTCATAAAGCCCATGTTCTGGCCCAGGCCCACCACTCCAGGGAACAATAACCATCTAGTTACAGAGCTATGAATGTCCAACAGCCAAACAAAATATGGTTCCCGGTGATCAGATTTGGATCTTTGTAAATGAGGATACAGACTAAAGCCACTCTGGAAAAATACAAAAGGGAAAGCATTATGTGCATAGAATTTTGAATATTTTTTGATTTAATATGTTAATTGAGAAGCCAGAGAGGCTGTGATAAAATAAATGGCAGGTAGAAGGCACAGGCAAGTTGGAGGACATAGGAGGTTCAAAGAGTCATGTAAATGTCTGGCCTCAAATTGGCCAAATCTGAAAAATCTCAGTAGATTTTAGTACAAAAGAAAAAGGCCCATTACCATACTGGTCTTCTAAAACCAGACGTCTCTAGGGAAGTGATGTACAGTTTTAGAATCCCATCTTTAGTAGAAGCAAACTCAATTATGGGCTTGAATCATCTCAGTTTGGGCACTGAGAAGAGATGCAGGGGAAAACAATTAAAATGACCAGGACATCTCAGAGGAGAACTGTGAATTCGCAGTACATATTTGGGCAGTCCTGCACTGACAGGAATTACAATATAAACGGAACCAGCATCAGTCAATGGCTATATATTCACAGGCCCACTGCCACAAGGATTCCCAGCCACCAAGCCTTCTGTGTCATAATGGATTTTATCTCTTAACCCATAAGGCAGGGTACCCTCTCTTTCTTTAGAAATTGTCTCTGTCAGATATTTGGTCACAACAACAGAGCAACTGTGCAGCCACCTATATGTCTTTGGGGATTATATATGTGGGTAAGAACAACATGCTAATTCCTGCCATGACCTTTCATCTACTTAAATTTATCTTTTAATCCATCTCAAATTTTTCTCTAGAGTGAAGTAAAGATCTAATTATATGCTTTCTGTGTGAAAGTCCCCCCCCCCAAATATATATCACTGGAAGAAAAACAGAAAAATTAGAGATTAAAAAAAAAACTAGTCAAGTAGTTAACAGGAATGAAACCATTCATATGTCCAGATCTGAAATGAGACATAACAGGAAAAGTGGGGTTTGGTGTGGTCTGATACCATCTGTGTCAATTAAAATGTATAAGACCACAGTTTATCTCCCAGTAGCATGTCCTTCTGAATCATCTGAGACCTATATGGAAGGGGACACAGGTACCATGGGCAAGTCTCTAGCCTCTCTTTCTTGCCCTGTGTGTGGAGCTTCAGCCGAGGACTATGCCACCAGTGTTCTCTTGAATTCCCAGCTTCTGGGTTGATCTCCAGATTGTGCAATTACTAGTCACTACAACTATGTAATATGATTTCCCAAACCTCGGTCTTTCTCTGTCTCCCTGATGTCCACACACATATAAAATGTATCTACTACCTACATGTGTCTGTGTATATACAGAGAACCTGAAGGTGTTTATACGTACAATCCTCTTGCTCTGCTTCCAGAGAAATCTGACCTATAGACCAATATCATAAGCTTTGGGGCAGCCATACTCTCTCTCTTTAGTTAAAACAGCCCCAAATTTTGTAACACTGCTACAGAAAAGCTGCCTTGGGGCAGGAAGAGTCCATGATAAGATAGTTGACTGACATGTTGGGATTTAAAACATCTTGAGTTTATCTATGGGAAAATATATTTCGTGAGAAGATAAAATTCTTCAACGAGGTGGTTCCTTTCTGGACTTTTTCACTGTAGTTGAAATCTCCTTGCCTGACCATGATGACTCTCTGACAAAATACCCTGTTGAGAGGACAGACGCCCACACTCCCATGTGAGAGAGAAACAAGCACCGAATGGAGTGTGTTCTGTCCTAAAACGGGAATGTTTCCTCAGGGAAATTCTCCTGCTTGCTGCACCAAAAGCATAGGTGGGCAGCATGAGACCGAGTCTTCTCTGTAGGGGATTTCTGCATGCCCGTGGCATTGCTTTGCCCATGCTGGGACCAGCAGCTTCTGATCTGGGCTGACCACATACAACAGTAACGGAAACATTCAATACATCTCCAAACACTGCCCGTGCCTAGATGCAAGGTGACCTCAGATATCAATCCCCTCCCTTCCTGGTGCAGAGTTCCTCACCAATTTTAGAGACGATGTATCTGGGTTAGTTTAATTTGCTACTTTTCTGTTCACTGTATTTTGCTTCGATTCTTGCAAACCATGAAAGTTCAAATGAGAAATGAGTGAAATTACTGAAGCAATGATCCAAAGCGGTAATACATCATAAAAATGTTTCTTGACATCTCCACTGGATCAGAAGGTGACTCCAAATATAAATGATCTTCTATTGTCCCGTTCAAAAGATAGCCACAGAAATTTGGGGGATAAGTAGATTGAAGATAAATGAGGCAGATGAAAGAATCTATCACTGTGTATAAATATTCTATTATATTAGATTTACAGTCACATCTCTGCATAGTAATACAGAAAATTACATGCATATAAAGTGCATGCACGAATATGTCAACATTAAATTAATGCCAATGGCGATACTGGTGCCCCGGACCTCTAGTTCTCACGCCATAGGGCTTTATTTAGTACCGCTGCATTTTCACACCTATGCCTGTGAAGAGAGTTTCATTCTGAGCTTCCCGAGACACACCCTCTTCACTCTGATCTAAGCTACTTAAATAAGAAGCTACTTAAATAATGTTCTTAACTTGCTCCATTTTAAAATGATCTTTAAAAGTCTTGTTTACAAAGAAATCCAACACTTGTTACTATGAGATCAGAGGCCCTGGAATATGTCTAGATTATTTTTTAAAACCACACCCCCCAACACTTTAAAAATACTATTACCTCAATCGACCTCCTTTAGCATCTAACACAGTAATGACCAAGGTCACTTCAGACTAAAGTGTGTTCCCTGAACAATACTTTGATGTTCAAAATAAATTTAAGCGTAAGCTCTTCTCGCAGGAGGGGGGTGATTTGTTCAGACTTTAACGTGAGGCAGTGCTCTCTTTCCCCCATGGTAACCTTCTCATGGGGCAGGGCCACTATGTCTAAGCATGTGTGGTAAATGGCTCAACTTCATCTCACACAGCTCCCGTCACCTGTCTTTTTTCCTTAGCAGGCAGCCATGGTGACATGGCACAGGATTGTAGTGGGCTTTCTCAAGGTAGTTCTATGAAACTCTAGAGGAATCTAAAATATTGGGTGCTGAAGACCAAAAGGTACACCACTCACCAGACAAAGCCACGCCGAGAGCCACCAGCTTTCTCTCCTCTTCCTGGTTAAAAATAACCTATGCAGAGTGGCATGAGGTTGTTGACAGTTGCAGAGTGTTTGCTGAGAGTGGCCTCTGGGAAACCAGGGTTGGCATGAGTCCTACCCATGCCATCGCTGCTTTCTGAAGGGGCTAGACTCACTCACCCAACTCCACCCTTAGGTACCCCAGAAAACAGAATTTGGAATTTGGAGTCAGTATCTGAGATCAGCTCCAGCACTGCTATCAGCACTGCCAATATAAATACGAGCCAGAAAGGGCCACAATGTAAGAAATTGGGAGATTTTTCTAGAATGTTCAAAAGAAGAGCCTAATATCTTAGGAGCTTCACCAGGAGCCATGACCTGGATCACCAACTGAAGGGGAATGAAACAGTGGAAAGACTCCAAGTTGTACATGCTGCTCAGAGCGGTCGATAATTTCCCATGGGAAGGGATGAGGACTGGAGGAGATGGGGAAGAGACTGATGATGAGAAATACTTCTGTGAGTCAGGAGGCAGAGGAGCCCCAGTTCCCAGAATCCATACTGTGGTTCACAACCATTGGTAACACCAGTTCCAGGAGATCCAATACCTTCTTCTGACCTCCAGTATCGCTAGGTATTGTAGAATATTGTTTTAAGGTATGTTACACTTGTTTATGTTCTGGAACATTTGTTTAATGATGTCGAGATGTGTTGTTTTGTTTATGCTGCATTTGTTTGACTCTGTGAAACTGTTATTCTTTGCCTGTCTCTAACAGTCTATAAAGAGCTGAACGGCTGATAGTGAGGCAGGAGAAAGGACAGGCAGGACTGGCTGGGAGAGAGTATAGCTAGGAGGAGAAATCTGGAAAAAAAAAAAACAGGAGCAAGAGAGCAATGAGAGGAGGATGTGAGGCGTCAGCCTCCTGCCCTGCCAGTCACAGAGGAAGAGTGAAAATAAGATAAATGGAAGCAAAAAAGGGAAAAACCCAATGCAAAAGGTAGTCAGGGTAATTTAAGTAAAGACAAGCTGTCAAGAAAGCAGGCGAGCTGAGATGCAAGATTATAAGGAGGGGCGAGACTCTGCATGTGATTTATCTGGGAGCTGGGGGACAAAAAACTAAGAGCAAAGAAGAAAAAACAGCTAACAACCAGGCACATGTGCGGTGCACACAGATACAAGCAGGCAAAATGCTCATACACATAAATATAATAATAGTAATGCTTTAAAGAGGATTTTTAAAAATACTTATTATGTATACAACACTTTGTCTACATGTATGCCTGCAGGTTAGAAGAGGGCACCAGACCTCATTACAGATGGTTGAGAGCCACCATGTGGTTGCTGGGAATTGAACTCAGGACCTTTGGAAGAGCAGGCAATGCTCTTAACTACTGAGCCATCTCTCCAGCCCTTAAAGGGGATTTTTAAAAGGCTAGAAACTTGCTTCATTTTCTTTGTGTTTCTCTCCACTAAGAATGCTTATCTTGAGCCCAAGAGCATTTTATGAATGACACTGATTTGGGGTCCTTTTAATAGTTGGCCCTAAAGTGACAAAGAACGCAGAAAAAGAAGCATGAAGCCCCAGCGCAAGGGACTCAGGAATCACACTTTCAGAAAGCCACAAGCACAGCACAGTACTGAAGAGTTCACATGCTGTACCCTATTCAGTTCTTAAACCGACTCATAAGGGTGTGGCCAACCTCATCTCTGCTCTGTAGTTGAGAAAACCAAGACAGAAATGCTACACAATCTTCTGTAATGTCTGCCAGCACAGCTAGCTTAGGAACACAAGACTTCTGAGACTCACACATTTTACAGAGATTCATGAATACAGTGTATCATCCCACCTGAGTGTGCCTGTACAACTGTGTGGATACAGTGTATCATCGAACCTCATACTACCTGTGTAATTGTATGTGGATACATTGTATCATCCTGCCTTTTACTACCTGCATAACTGTATGTGGATACAATGTATCATCCTGCCTTTTACTACCTGTGTAACTGAATGTGGATACAATGTATCATCCTGCCTTTCACTACCTGTGTAACTGAATGTGGATACAATGTATCATCCTGCCTTTTACTACCTGTGTAACTGAATGTGGATACAATGTATCACCTTATGTTACCTGTTTAACTGTATGTGGATACAGCATATCACCCCCACCTTATACTACTGCTGTAAATATATAGACAGTTCTTCCAAGCCTGTGGTCTAGATCTACAAAGGTGATACCAAGCTAAGCAAACACTTCCTTCTCATCTTCTCAGACTCAGGATTCACAGATGCGGGGCAAGGCTGCATCAGGCCTGTGGTTGACTTCCACAGAGGCAAGGGCAGCATGCAGAGCGGAGGTGTCATCTTATCTGTGCAGACATGAGCTTTCCTAAAGTGGCCTACCTAGTTGGCTTTCTGTTTTTTTTTTAGGAAAAGCTTTTTGTCTACCTGAAACTAATTGAGGCAATGAATTTCACAGTAAAGGGTTCTGGTTTAGAGAGAATAAGATTCCTTATGGCTTCTGTACCCATAAAAGCCAATTGTTCCTTCACAGATCTGTGTGTGTATGTGTGAGTGTGCATGCGCACGTACATGCACTTACGCGTGTGCAAATGCCCTCCAGGGATAGCGTCAGCCAGCAGCTGTGACCTAGCTGAAAGAGACCACATCTCCTGCAGCAGAGTGCAGGAATCTGGCTCTCCTTAGCACAGCCTCTAACTCACCCAATCCAACCCCAGCACCTCGTACACCCACATAAAACGCTGCTCCAAGTTGAAAGTTGGTGGGGAGTTAAGTCCAAGAGTTGCTACGGATCAGTTTGAGTAGGCTCCCAGCAGTGAGCACATGGCACTAAGGCCGGAGCTTGCATTGGAATCCACCGTCTGTATCCCATTAGGCTCTTTTATGAGCTCAGAGCATGACTGCCTGGTTTGCATTTGCCGCTCAGAGGGAAGCAATAAGGGGCGGCAAGCAGGGCTTCTTTAAGGATACCTGGTGTAGGTCAGCCGCTGCAGTAGAAACACATAGGAGATAACTGGGAGGGTGTGACCAGAGCAAGATGGGAAAAGACCCTAGCAGGGCAGTTGGGATACCCAATCTGGCGGTCTCCCTGCCACCTACTAAACCTGCTTCAGACAAAAGCTCTGAGCTTCTCAACCTGAACTTCACCTCAGAAGGAAACTGGATTAGACATGCTGTGGGAATCCCTTCTACTTCAATATTCTAGTATTCTAGTCCTTCATGAGAGCCCTGGTTCTGGAGGACATGAGCCCATGCACCTCACACAATGCATTACCAACATCTCCCAGGCCATTACTGACTGCACAGTGAGCCAATACATACAGACAGGTTATGAAATCCATTAACACTCACAGACAAATGATATCCACAAATCCTGCACTTCTCTCTGTACATTATTTGACCTCAGGAGTTATAAATTGTTATGACTTCTGGATGCCAAACAGCATTATTAGATATACTTCTCTATATAATTCTCTTCACCCCCACCCAACCTGGGACTTGGAATCTAATAGAGAAGAACAACAGAAATAAGATTATGCGAAACAGGCTGGGCGGTGGTGGCGCACGCCTTTAATCCCAGCACTTGGGAGGCAGAGGCAGGCAGATCTCTGTGAGTTTGAGGCCAGCCTGGTCTACAAGAGCTAGTGCCAGGACAGGCTCCAAAGCTACAGAGAAACCCTGTCTCAGAAAAATTAAAAAAAAAAAAGATTATGCAAAACAACTCAGAAAAGAGACAGTTCCATTCAGATGTGGTCAAGCCAATGAGTTTGGCATCTTAGAGCCAGATTTTATAATTAAGACTAGTAGGGCCCTTTGGATATAGACTCAAAAGGGGTATTGCTAGGTCTTGAAGGTTATTTCCTAAATTTGAGAAATCACCATACTGATATTTAAAGGGGCTGTACTAGCTTGCACTCCCCACCAGCAATGCAGGAGTGTTCCCTTTACCTCACCCACATCCTCTCCAGCATAAGCCGTCAGTGTTTTTGATCTTGGCCATTCTTACAGGTGTAAGATGGAATCTCAGAGTTGTTTTGATGCTCAGTCATTGAGCACAAGGACATGTGCTCAACTATGTTCACAGCAGCATTGTTTGTCATAACCAGAACCTGGAAACAACCTAAATGCCCCTCGACCAAAGAATGGATAAAAAAAAATATGGTACATTTACACAATGGAGTGCTACACAGCAGAAAATGACGTTTTGAAATTTGTACACAAATGGATAGATCTAGAAAGCATATTGAGTGAGGTAACCCAAACCCAGAAAGACAATTATCATACATACTCACTCACAAGTAGTTTTCAAACATAAAGCAAAGAAAACCAGCCTACATTTCACAATCCCAGAGAACCTAGACAACAATGAGGACCCTAAGAGATACATGGATCTAGTCTACATGGGAAGTAGCAAAAGACAAGATCTCCTGAATAAATTGGGACCTTGAGAGAAGGTTGCAGGGAAGGGGAGAGGAAGGGAGGGGAGCAGAGAAAAATGTATAGCTCAATAAAACCAAAAAAAAAAAAAGATTAGTAGGGCCCAACATGGTGGCATGTGCCTTTAATCTTAGCACCTGTGAGGGAGAGCCAGGTGATCTCTGTGAATTTAAGACCAGGATAGTCTTATAATGAGTTCCAGGCCAGACAAGGCTACAAAGTGAGACCCTGTCTTAAAAAAAAAAAAAAAGAAAGACAGTGGCTGAAGAGATGGCTCGGTGGTTAAGAGCACTGTCTGCTCTTCCAGAGGTCCTGAGTTCAATTCCCAGCAACCACATGGTGGCTCTAAACCATCTGTAATGAGATCTGGCGCCCTCCTCTGGCATGTGGGTATACACGGAGGCAGAAAGTTGTATACATAATAAATAAATAAATCTTTTTTAAAAAAAGGAAAGATAAAAAAGTACATCAGGAAGAGAAATGTATCAGTCAATGTCCAGGAATCAGAAGCACATTGAAGGGTTGAGTTCAAAGAGTTTCCTACGGGGATGGTTTACAGAAGGGCCAGGCGAGGCACAGCACCCAGAGGTTGGCGTCTTCACAACTGAAAAGCAAAGGGGAGAAGGAATCCGCATTACCAAACCAGATGGGAGCTGCAGCCATGAGCAAACTGCCTGTCAAGAGCTTGGGAGAAATTGACTGTTGTCAGAACCTCAGCAAGTTTGGGAAGACCGTGAGTGAGTAACGAACACTTCAATCCTCTCTCCTCTTGCTTCCCATCTTCTGCCAGTTGGAGTCCTATTGATTGGCTGGATCCAGCCAGAAGCAAAAGGCAAGGGAACCCAGTGTTATAGATCAGAAACATGATTCTCCTGGTACAGAGGAAGCCAGAAAATGAATTTGGGGCCACGGGAAAGACAAGAAAGCCACACATGTCTGCCATATGCATCGTGAATATTCAGATATATTTAGTACATATGTTTGTGTGTGTTGTGTGTGTGGCACATGCATGAGTGTGCAAGTACTTGCATCCGTGCACACACATGTGGAGACAGGAGCAGGATGTTGGCTAGTTTCCGCTATTGGTCTCCCCTTTACTGCCTTGAGACAGTCTCGCTAAACTAGAAACTCTGAGCTTCAGCCATGCTGGCTGGCCAGAGAGCTCTGGGGAAGACTCCTATTTCCACTGTTCAATGCTGGGGTTATAAGTTCACAGTTGTGCTCAGATTTTTATGTGGGTGCTGGGGATTTGAACTCAGGTCCTCATGCTTCCAGAGCAAGTGCTCTTACCCATACAGCCATGTCTCTAGCCCAAGATAGACATATTTTTGCTTTTTCAAATATTATGCACTGTGTGAAAGGACTGGACCATATGATAAACCTAACGGAAGTATCAAGAACTTCTGCTACATCACAGATGTACTGAGTTTGCTAATAACAAGAACTTGAAGTAATTTGGAACACTTTTTTAATAGTCTAAGGCATAGTGTATTTGTTTATAAAATACCAAAAAAGTGTTTATAAATGACCAAAAAAATGAAACTGTCAAGACACCCATCAACCAGGCAAAATCATCTCCTTATTTTCCTTTACCTTCTAGCCCTATGAGTCCAATTCCAAAGATATCAAACTTCAAAGTTTGCACAGTAATGCGCTTTTTCCACTTGTATTTTCTATCGGCTGGCAATTAAGAAAAGAATCTCAGAGGTCAGCCAAAAGTCTCAAATAATGAATGAGTTTGATATATTATCTCTAAATTGAAAAGAGCAATAAGACATGTTATGAGAAAAATACCTGGAAAATGGCTCTTGGCAGGACGCATTTCAGGGATCGATATCCCAAACAGCAACTCTCTGCCAGCTCATGCTTAACTTTCAACAGGGGCCCCTGGAAACAGTCACAAAAATATTTGTGTTTCCCAGATGCCATGCACTTTTATGCAGGGTTCTAGTAAGAGCAATGGGAATCTGGAACTCGGAGGAAGGAGAAGTCATCTCCTAAGCGTGGTGTGTGGGGAGGCGGAGAGAAGTCAGAAGGACGAAAAGGAGGATACATGCTTGTAATTCCAGGACTTGGCTGGTGAAGGCCAGGAGGGTCAGGAGTTGGAAGCCACCCAGCTTATGAGACCCTATCTCAAAAAACAAAAACAACTAAATGTTGCATGGTCACCTCTCAAGAGATCTCAGATTTTGTAACCCATACTACGGTTCTGCACAATTCTCTAGGAAGAGCTAGATAAATTAAGGTCTTTGATTCTATGGGGAAAATGTGTTGCCGTTAAAACATCAATGAGTTTATAGTATAAAAAAAATCCTTGTGTTTACTCATTCACAACAGTGTCTGAATTCCCTCTGAACAGCACAGACGGTATAAGGGTGTTTAAGATACAATGAATTCCACAGTGGAAAGCTCAGCGTGGAGTGGGCTCTGAATGAAGCCAACAACGGGATCTCGGCACCATCACTGAAGCACTGACCGCCTTGAACCATTTCTTTAAATAGCATGGCTTGTATGAGCTCCTTGGGAAATGGGGATAAGAGTATCTTCATAAGATCATTATGTAGGGCTGGCAAAAGGGCTGTGTGGCTAAAACTTGAGTTCCATCCTAAAGCCTACTTTAAAAAGCCAGATTTGACAGCCTGCATCTGTAACCCTAACGTTGGCTCCTACAGTAAAATGGGAAGCCAGAAACAAGGTGGGAGAAAACTCACCCTGAAATGTTGTCCTCTGACCTCACGTGTGCATTGTGGCATGTGCCAAAAGTTGTCCTGACTTCACATGTGTGCTGTGGCATGTGTGTACCTCCCATCCCCCAACATACACACATTAAGATCCTTGTGTAGAGGGGGTAAGCCCATACAGGTGCCTTGGCAGGGACTCATTCAGAAAACCTTCGCGATATTATAGTGTGAAGCACTCTTCTTCCTTATAGTCCTGCTTTAACAAGGCACACGGTATAACCGGGACAGCAGTGGTACAGAGACTTCTGCAATGAAGGGGCTGCCCTTCTGGCTGGGGTTTTTGAGCAGGAATGGAATTGCTCAGACAAGCTCTTCATTCATAAAAATAGAGAGCGTCCCTGCCACTTGAGTCAAACCAGAAAACACAGAATGGCGGTCTGTTTTCTCCTCCGTTGTATTCTTCCAACACTGCCAAGCCCTTCCAGAGTTTATATCATCTTTAAACACCCCCAAGTCTGCAAAGCAAATAGCAAGTCCAGAAGACAAAGGAAATTGTGTGGTGTGAAACCAGGGGTAGGTTAAAATTGGCCCTTGGCTTTTGAGTTAGACTGTTCTAGGTTTCCTCATTCAAATGAATCTTCACTAGGTTTTACTGCAATCTGCAAAGCAAACAACAACAACAATAAACCCTCTCCCTACTCCCCAAGTGTCTCAATTGTTACTGTTACCTTTGGAGTGGGAAGAGAATTAGGTTATTCTTATCTGCTGGCAAAAGAGGCTGAGTTGAGAGGAACCCAGTAGCAGAATAAAATGAGGAAGTGGGCTGCTCCTAGCTGAGCCTGTGGTTTCCTAACTCCTTTCAGAGATAAGGTGATTTATGATTAAATCTCCACCTGTATCATGTTGGTGACAAATGATTCAAAACCTTGACCCAAAATGGCTTAAGGGGGTGAGGAGAAGGTGGGTACCAGCCACATTCTCCATCTCTCTGTAATGGCTTTCTCCATTACGTTGCCCTCAGGTTGGAGGCTCGAGGCCAGGGGTTGCAGGCAGCTAGATGTGGAAGACAACAAAAGACTGCTATTTTGTATCTTTCTCTAAGGAGTGAACAAACTCCACACAGATCTATTTTCACACCTCATCACTCTGGGTTGTGGATGGATGAAAAGTGCCCTGACGGGACAGGCTGAGCATCTGAGAGAACAGCTTTTCTAAGTCTGCACGATTTTCCCACCACTCGTTAGGAGGCTGGGGGAGGACTGGAGATACAAAGGCACAGGAACGTGCTTCACAGAAATCATGAACACGGAACCTTGTAAGCTGGAGCATCAAATACTCAGAAATACCCTTTGCCCCACACGCTCCAGCCAGTAATCGACATTCAGTTCCAAATCACTCAGCCAATAACCAACCCATTCAGAGCCTAGGGCCCCTTCAGGTACAATGTGCAGGTACAACTGTTTGTGCATCTACTCCAGCTGGTACCTGTAGGGGTGGGACATAAACACAGGAGAAGGAACTGAGGAAAATCTCAGGGCGAAGCTGGGAACATCAGGCAGAAACTACACACCGCTGGCTGGATGTTTAAAAGCTTGCAAGTTGAGCTAGGCTAAAGCAAATGGGAGGAGGAGTGACTGCAGGTTTGGGAAGGGGACAGGCACATAAACTAGCAGTAACTAACTGCCAGTACCTGACTTCCAATGAGAACAAGCTGATTCTAGACAGCCTTGGGGAAAAGCCTGGAAGGCTACTTGCTGGCCTTCATCCCCAGCATCCCCAGGGACCCCTGCGAAGTAGGAGTACCAACCAGACAGGGGTGCCCCCAAATGTAGGTAGGCTGGCCAAGGGTCAGTATATGAAGCCGTGGGATCCCAGCCTTCACTCTTCTGCCTCTTTTCTCAGCTGCATCAGAGCAACTCCAGATATGGAACCAGACATGGAATCACCTATTGAAGCTGGTGGGTGAGGGGGCACCAGTAAATGGGAGAAGAGAAGGTCTCCGGAGCAAATGCTATAGCTTTTTATTCCCTTCAGAATGCCACTGCCAGAGAGTCCCCGTTCACAGAGATGTCTCTCCACCTAGGCAGTTGCCTAAGGGAAGAAAGTGCTTCTGTTGGACAGAGTTCTCCATTGACACCACCAGCCAGCGAGTCTTCAGTGGAGGCCTTGAGATGCGCTTTCAAGTCACTTTAAGAGCTTAACAATTACTGGATCCTGGCCTCGGCAAGCTCCTACGCCGTTCAGTTACTGTGCAAACCCATATGGAGAGTGTATTTGTGCCAGGCATTGTGTGTTTGAAGGCACTGCCCTGGGTCCCCCTTAATAAAATGTTCCTCGGAATCAACCCCAGCCGTTCAGACTTTCCAATTAGCATTTCAGAGATGGGTCAAGGATCATCAAACATGTTAGGAACGCCTTTACCATGGAAGAGATTAAAAACCAAAACAAACAGCTAAGGGGAAATGAGAGGAAACAGGAACAATGCAGGGAGGAGAGAAGTTCTTCAAAGACGCTGTCCCGAGGATGGTGGAGTGGAGAGCCTTTTCATCCCTGAGACAATAGCAGGAGGTTATTCTAAGACAGCTTGGAATCCTAAGCAGCTCTTGGGATTTAGAGATTTGAGGGCCGACATAAAAATGGGATATATGGTCTGGAGGATAAAATGAGGAAATTTCCCAGGAAGCAAAACTTTTAAAAAAGGAAGCAGGAAATACAATAGAATGAATAAGAGTTTAATAATCCAGTCCATAAAATCTTCCTCTAAATTAATGGTGCTTTAGAACAGAGAAAGAGAACTCTTATTAAAAAACAACAACAACAACAAAAACCAAAAAACAAAACAAAACAAAAACTCTAGAAAAAAACTGTTCAGAGCCAAAAGTCTAGGATGAGCAACACTTTCCTGATCCAAAGGGAAAGGGATTTCCACTGTGGAGTTCAAACCTAGCTCAACCCAACAGTTAGCGCTGGAGGCTCTCAAAACACTGACTTCATATGTCTTCTTGGGCACTTATGAAACAGAACATACATGGCAAGGCTTTGGGGGGGGTTAGATGGTAAGGATGCCCATGAGAAAAAGGTGCAAAGCATCCCCAGTTCAGTGGCACACGGGCACACTGTGATGGCTTAGTTCCTTCCCCTGAACTTAAAACACTCCTGTACTCTTTTAGTTCATTGTGCCCACTGCCAAGTGAGTCTCGCTGCTAATGCACACAGTTTTGCTCAAGGGTAGCAAACTCCGGGTGTAGTTGGAAGAGGACAGGCTCTGCAAGAAAAGATGAGCCACAGAGCAGGCAGGATGCTTCCAACACTTAAGATGGGTAGGCTATGTTGAAAGTAGCTGTCCTTCAATGAGGAATACTGAGAATTCAAGAACAATTGCAATGGGTTTTTGATCCTACTTGCACGTACTGGCTTTGTGGGAGCCTAGGCAGTTTGAATGCTCACCTTACGAGACCTGGATAGAGGTGGGCAGTCCTTGGGCTTCCCACAGGTCAGGGAACCCTGATTGCTCTTCGAGCAGATGAGGGGGGGGGGGACTTAATCGGGGGAGGGGGAGGGAAATGGGAAGCGGTTGTGGGGACGAGGCAGAAATCCTTAATAAATAAATAAATTTAAAAAATAAAAAAAAAGTAGCTGTCCTTGGGGCACAGGAACTAGTGCTCGAGAGGGGTAGGGGAATGATGGCTGTCCCAGTAATAAGTCTTATTAAAACAAGTGATTCTCGGACTGAATGTGCTGGGTGCATACTGTTAATTCCAGCACTTGGGAGGCAGGAGCCAGTCTGGTCTACGCAGCAAGCTTGAAGCCAGCCAAGGCGACATAGTGATACACAGTATCAATCAATCATCAATCAGTGACTTAAAAATTACTGGTGAAGGTACTTTGATAAAGGACAGCTTGGGCTTCCCGCTGGATGCCAGAAGAAGAATCGGAAGTCACACAAGAATTGGCAAGAGTCCAACCAACTCCCTGGAGCACACACTGAAGAAGGCAGGTCACATTTGCCAGGACAAAACTCTGGAGAAATGGTATCCCACTGAAGGTAGGACTGAACAGCATGTCCAGGAGACAGGGAGGAAGGGGAACCCCTTCAAGGATTCTGCAGGGTGAGGACCCCGGAGCATCCAGACATTAGCAGCAACAGAGGCTGAGCGGAATCTACCATGTGTGATAGGATGCTGGGTAGTTTATGGTGTGGCTGCCTCTCCTATACTAGCTCCCTTCCACTATGGACAAGGGGCAGGGCTCTCTAAGTGGACCTCCGAACAGCTACAGTTAAACCTAGCAGAGCAGGTCCAGAGATTGGGGCAAACCTTAGGAACCGAGTCCATATTGGTTTCCCCCAACACTTTCCCCCCAATATCCCATTTCATTCTGGCTGTGGTCCATCTAGGAACTTTTGGGGGGGGGGGTGGGCATGAGACAGGGTTTCTCTGTGTAGCCCTGGTTGTCCTGGAACTTGCTCTGTAGATCTGGCTGGCCTCAAACTCAGAGATCTCCCTCCCACATGTTGATTGAAGGCACACATCACCACTGCCTGGCTAATTCTTTTCTATCCAATCCAACAGAGCCTCCATTCACAAAGCTCCGAATGTCACCCCAGGGTACCAGAGCCATTCCTAGAGCCAGTGTAGGTATGACTGGAGGTCTGAAAATCTTGAATCTTAACTTTTTAGTTCATCTATAATGTGAGTTTGGGATTTATAACAGTTACAGTGCTGTGTTTTATAAATTATGCTCCCTGTCATATTCAACTCGACCCATTTTGTGCAAAGAAAAACATTGTTTGTATTCTTAGGAACACATTCTCTCTGGGGCTGGAGAGATGGCTCAGTGGTTAAAGATCAGAGGTCCTGAGTTCAATTCCCAGCTACCACATGTGTGGCTCACAACCATATGTGATGGGATCTGATTCCCTCTTCTGGTATGCATGAAGACAGAGCGCTCATATACATAAATAAACCTTAAAAAAACTTTTCTCTGAAGATGACAGCTTCCTCCCCTTTACTCTTATTACTTGAAGTCCCTTCTCTTAGTACTTCTCAACTGTGCACTACAGCAGGACAATGTGATCCAAAGTGCCATCTTCTGCCAGAGCTAGTTCACAACTATATTATAATCTGGCACTGCAGCCTTTAGTAGGGGGATCGCCACAAGTCTGGGGCCAGCCTGGGCTCACATACAGAGGGAGGCCCTGTCTCAATAAGGCCAGACAAACACCCAAAACAGCAGCAATAAAAACCTATCCTCTTCCCAAGCATCCTTCCTTTAAGAACAAAAAAACAAACAAAACAATCTTTTAACTTCTGGGTATCTTAATCACAACAGTTTGTGCATCGGTGAACAGGGTTACTGTCTAAGCACACTGTTTAGTAATTTGGGGCAAAGATCTGTCCCCAGAGGAGATGGCAGCCTTGTGTGTGGAAACATCCACACAGTTCCCTATGGGAGAGGGAACAGCTTTGCTCTACCAAAGGTAGAGCTGACCAAAGGCCAGGAGAAAGTCCAAGGCCAGTAGAACTGACACCTAGACGTCCTCAACCACAACATACACCACACTGACACCACACACGTTGCCCCTCCTTACGTCATTATTGACAAACCAGTTCCAAATCTCTCCCCTCAGTGAATACAAAACATCTCAGAGAAGCAAATCCCCAGTAGGAAGTCACAAGCCCAGTAGGTAGCTGCTCATTCTGGGAGACTTGTGGATAAATTCCCACACTGGCGGATCCAGCCTCACTAAGCAACCTCAGTGTGGATCACATTGCAAGGCCTGGGTTTTCCCGTTAGATTCTTACCTTCAGTTTTGAAGTCACTGCTGGAAACTTTCTCTCAGACCTCTTTCCTCAGCCACTCCGGGAGCCTTGGGGGCAGGACAGCTGGCCTCCGGGTAATCCGCTGGGGCTGAGCCGAGCAAGCCCCAGAGACCCGTCATTAGCCGGAGCACCTGCTGGCAGCCGGGGACGCGGGGAGGGGCAGGCTTCGCGGGGACGCTGCCCTCTCCAAATCCCTTAGGCTGCCCCGTGGTCCCGAGCCTCAGCTCCTGCAGGACGTCGCCAACGCTCCTCCCTGCGGGCTACGGATGTGCGGGAGGACCCCTCCCTGCTCGGCGGGTGGAGGGGGTTATGAAAAGGCTGTAATGCAATCCCAGCCCGACTGCTCGCTTGTCAAAACTCCACGGCATTCCTGAGTCCTTTCCCCTTCACCCGGTCCTCTGCAGGGAAAAGGAAACCGCCCCGAGGGTTGCATGGAGTTTGGGGTTTCTCTTTCAGACACTTTTGTTTACATCTCGTGTGCGGGAGCTTCCTGCAGTGAACTGGGAAAACGCTCCCCAGCTTGCCCGGCACCCAGTACCCCCACCCTGGCCGAAGTTCTACACTCTAAGAAGCTGCACCTCCAAACATCATTTCATGACTACTCCGCTTCACCGTCCACAGAAACCTGGCTTCTTGTTGGGGCGGGGGAGCCCCCAAGTAAAATCACAACTATCCTACCGGGCGGGATGTCAGGGAACTTTCCAGAGACTCCAAATCAAGATTCCTTCTGCTGCAATAACCAAAATCACCAACCCTGAATTACAATCGTCAGTGACTGCACGGTTAAAGCATTTCCTTTATACCTTCTCCGCTCGCCTGCCCCTCCCACCTTCTGCGGGGCTCAGTCAACAAGTCATCCCCCGAGAGGCCCGAAAGGGCTTGGGCGGCGCAGCCATCTCTCCAGCTGCAAACTGACGAGGAAGCCCGACCCAGGAGCCCAACTTGTTTATGTCACACCCACCGAAGGCTTCCTGTCTTAAATTAATGAGAATGCAAGAACGACTTGAGGAAAACAATGTTTGCTTTTCTTTAAGTAGGAGAGAAGGCTGAGGGGAGGCCCCGCCCCATCATTCTTTTCAAAACTCCAATTGTATTTTCTGCGATGTTTCCATTCCTAACACTTGTTGAAACGTAAAAGCTCGGCTGTGCCAAACCTCAAACCATTAAGGAACTGCTGCTCGAACAAAACATATTTCACCTGGTTCTGGAGGGCTCCAACTTGGTGCTCCCGGGCAGAGTTGAGCTAGGGATATAGAGAGCTCCTGAGGTTAATTGAAGGAATGTCGGCACAAACAAGCTCACTGCAGCCTGATGCCTCCCTCCTGGGACTTGCGCAGACAGGCACACACCCTCCCAGCTCCTTGGTTTGTATCAAAATCTTGCAGAGTTCCACTTCATCCTGTGTCTTCTAGCTATAGGGCTCTGCCTAGACAGCCGGCAGCTCCTGAGAGTAAATGAGTTTTGCAACGGACAAATCTTTTGGAATTCGATGCAATTAATTATATTGGAGGAAGCTGGAGAAGGCTGCAGAGTTCCCAGTACCATTCCCGCCCCTGGAGTGGGTAATTAGAGCCTAGGAGAGGCCAACCCATGTCAAGCCAGGGCTGGAAATCTGCCCACTCTCAGAAGCTGCCCAGGAGCACACGGTAAAAAATCGCCAGGATTACCAGACCTCGGATTACCCCTCCCCCAGTCGCTTCAGCTTCATTCAGACCAGTATAAGGAAAACCGGGAAAAGGCAGGAATGCCAGGCTGTGGCAACCCTTCTTTGACAGTTTCACAGTCAACATGGGAGTCCCAGTGGCCAACACCACCTGGTGGAGGGCCCAGGAACGCTGTGTGTGTCTGGCTTTGCTGGCCAGTTCCTCCAAAGACCTGTGCTTTCAGAAGAGGCTACTATATCTCCGCTCTTAACAGAAAAGCGTCTTGCTTCCAGGCAACAAAACTTTGTGAACTCTTTCCATTCGCAATTCCTTTCAGCCTGAGAAACTGTTATGCAACCTTGGATATGTGAGTGTATAAATGAGACAAACCAACCAAACACGCTGGTAATAAAGCATAAAGAAGCTGACTTAAAACACTTCTTTCACATACATGTCATTTTATCATTTATTAAAGATGAAAGCAAATCGGTATGATATAGGAAGATGCCGGTTTATTTTTTACATAAAGAACTAAATTTTGGGTGGAAAATCTGATATTTCAGGACACAGGGTACCCTCAGTATTTTCCAGAGTTGGTTGACATTTTGTAATTGTCAGCTGAGAATGCTGTTCACATAAATATCAAGACAGGCAAGGTGGAGCAAGCCCTTAATCCCAGCACTTGGGAAGCAGAGGCAGGCAGAACTCTATGAGCTTGGGACCAGCCTGGTCTACATAGTTATTTCCAAACCAGCTAAAGCTATATAGTGAGACCCTGTCTCTAAAATTCAAAGCCAAAAATGTCATTTTCTACTACAGAAGTATGTTTAGGACCATTTCAGAAGTTGCTAGAAATTCTGTCCTAGTTCCAAGTCAGTGTTCATTTAATGATTTTTATAAAACTCAATTTAGCAACGTAAACTGAAGGTTTTAAAACCACAGACTCTAATAGAATCCAATCTATTGGATAAACTAACTTGATGCTTATGTTCTGAGAAATGATGTAGGAAAATTTTGTCTATTTTCTATAATTGAATTGTTACATTTCTAGACAAGCAGGAAGCTTTGTGCAGTCAAAACCATAGTCCGTAACAAACAGTCTGAGTGGAGGTGTTTCGGCGGAGTCATCGCTGTGTGGCCCAATGACACACACAAGTGCTCACGCTGTCACATTGTATGGTGTGAACTAGAATGTGGGGCTGGGGAGACACGTCAGTTTGTAATATGCTTGTTGACCCAGTAAGGGGCCCTGAGTTTGACCTCCAGCACCTATGTAAGAAAAGCAGACACTTCGGGCAGTGGTGGTGCATGCCTTTAATCTGGCACTTGGGAGGTAGAGGCAGGTAGGTCTCCCAGTGAGTTCAAGGCCAGCCTCGGCTACCAAGCGAGTTCCAGGACAGCCAGGGCTGTTACAAGCAGACATAGTGGCATAAGTGGGGCTGGAGACCGACACAGGAAGAGCCCTGGGGTTTGATGACCACCCAAGTATAGCCTGATAGGCAAGCACAAGCCCCAGTAAAAGACCCCTAAAAATACCCATTTGGCAAGCTCCGGACACGCGCACACACATGGTAGGGGAGGGGGCAGTGGTAGGGTTGGAGAATACCAAAGATAACACTAAATTTGCAAGATGCAACACAGGCAAACCACTTCAGATTCTTAATAGATTTGATACTGAATTTACTTTTGGCTAGGAACATTAGAAACCTTTTGCTATTCCATTTTTCTCACTGCCCCCACATTCTGTTATGATTGGGCCATGACCCACAGTTCAGGAAGTTGGGGTATCATGGAGGTTAATGCCCCCTCCCTTCCCTTTTCCAGCTCTTCTGCCTCGGGTGGACATCCCGGTGGGTACACTAGCATCCCTTCACATGCCACCTCAGTATCTAAGAAGTTTCACGGAGCTAAGCTTGAATAA
The DNA here is from genome assembly GCF_018167655.1 of Microtus oregoni. Taxonomy (NCBI): domain Eukaryota; kingdom Metazoa; phylum Chordata; class Mammalia; order Rodentia; family Cricetidae; genus Microtus; species Microtus oregoni. Next base: position 1,617,989 of record NW_024543207.1, read on the forward strand.
TTGTCTGATCAGAATTCCAATAGTGTCTTTTCCCTTTTGGGTGTCTGGTTGAGTGTCACGTGTCAGCATCTAGCTTTTCCATGACTTCAACCCGGTACAGAAGTTATGATAGGTCAATTTGTGCTGTTTAAAGTAGTCTACGGATTCAAGGATAATGCAAACAAATAGCCCTCTTTCCCACTGAATATCAGTTCAGGGTGTGTATGGGGGGGGGGGGAATTAGCAATTTGTTCACATCTGCATAATGTCTCAATTTCGGGAAAGCTTTGGAAACATATGACATTCTCATCAGACTGTCAGAAAGATAGGAACTAGCCTGTCTTTCCCTCCCCCCAGCCTCCACTCCTGGCTGGAAAAGAGATCAATGGCTCAGTAAACAAAGACAGACTTCAAGTGTGCACCATGATTTTTATCTCGGGTCTGGTTTCAATAATACTGGAAATCTTTCTGCGGACACCCAGAGACTACGAATAGTGCGGATCCAGGAGGGAATCGCTGATATGTTAAGAAAACCAAAGCAGCTTCAACACATTAAGGAAATGGCTCATTAAAGACAGTTTGGGGGTTCAGCGTGATGGCTGATTACAGAATTGTATCCTCGGGGGTGATAATCAGCGGGGACAGACGCAAATGCGCTCAGTGTCTCGTTTCAAGGCAAACTGAAAGGGTAGCGATCAAAGCGGGTCATGCACTGACTAAGAATCTGCCTGGTGGATTGACAGGAACCAGGAACACGCTACTAGGATGCTTGCGACCGTAGAGAGCCACCATAAAAGTGAAGCGTGCCATGGCTCACGTTATCCTGTGGTAACGAGTTTGACAGCAGGCACACTCTTACCAGGGCATGTGTTCAGCCTGGGGTCCTTTATTTAAAAGAAGATGCGGAGACACTGGAAAAGTTCCAAAAGAGAACCAAAATGATTAAGGAGACAGAAAAACAGAACCCATGAGGCAAGGTTAAAGGACCTGGAGTTGTTTAGTCTGTGCGGAAAAAAGTGGCCCAGGCAAACTTAACAGTCTTCTCCTATAAAGAGGATGCAGGCCAGCTGTTCTTCATCTCATCAGAGGACAGGAGAGGTAAGAGACTAAATACACCATTAACATGTGGGTTAGATATAAAGAAGGCTCGCTTATCCTAATACAGACCAGCTTAACATAAGAAGAGCCTCACACTACATCACTGGTAATCTTCGCTTATCTACTGCCATTCTTAGCAAGTCCTGCAGGTTTAGGCAGAAGCCACATTGAAGAATGGGTCCCCATGCCATCCCAGAACTGCAGTATTTCCCAGTCATCCCATCAAATGTGACAGCAAAAGGCCTGGGCTTCCATGGCTAATATTATTAACTCATGAGAAAATGCCATGATCTACCCAACAGGGACCTTTGCATTTGGGTGGGTACCTCTAAGAATGCGTCCATCCTTGGTTGTTGAACATAAGTATGTTGAGCATAAGTATATTTCATGGATTCACTCCTATGTAAACTGTTTAAACATGCAGAAAGCATTGCTTCCTCAACCAGCAGCTGATGATAGTCGTGAATTATTAAGCTCTTACTATTATTATACGGGCACTGTGCCCGTTCTATTTTATGCCTACTATCTATCTCATTTAGGTTGCAGTACCTCTGTGAAGGAGGAGTAATTACTGGTTTTATGGAGCACAAAGAAACTGAGTCACAAAGAGGTGAAGTAACACAGCTAGTAAATGCTGGAGTCCCAATTCAAACTCATTTCGTCTGACTCAGAAGGGCGGGCTCCATTCCCCACACCACTACCTCCCGTCTTTACGTGTTCATCCTCAGTCAGTGGGCAGAGATGCTGGAAACAAAAACAAGGGCTCCATGGTAAGTACAGACCAGGTGTACAGAAGGAAACCTTTTCCTAGTACAACCAGAAAGGGATGGATGGAGCCATTCCACAGCAGAGACAGTGCCATGCTTCAGTTTACAGAACTGAAGAACCCAAATGAACAAGACAAAAAGCTGGGAGCTGGAGAGTTGATTCAGCAGTTAAGAGAACCTGATGCTCTTGCAGGGGACCAGGGTTCAGTTCCCAGCACTCACATGATGGCTCACAACTGTCTGTTAACTCCAGTTCCAGGGAAGCTGGCACCCTCTTCTGGCTTGCATAGAAACCACACACACAGAATGCTCATGTACACACAGGCAAATCCTATAAAATAATCTTTAAACACTGGTGCTCATTAATTTAGTAGTTGAGTAAGTACCACTCTCTTGTGTTGTGAGACCCTAAGACAAGTGAATTGGAAGGAGATTCCCAGGATGTTGGTGGGCAAGGCTTTGGTCAGTTCCTGGGTCTCCTATCCAATGTCCTCTATGAGTTTTCAAATCCAATGGTGTCTTTTGGTTTAGCATCCATGGGAACAAACATGGTTGGGTCACATATTTCCCAGTGGCAGCTACTTTTAGATAAAAACAGGCTTTGTGAGGTTTATTGAGTGCCATTGTTTATCAGCAAGGGACGAGTCACATGAATGAAGCAGACATCAAAATGATTTTCAGAAAAGCAGATGAACTGCACACAGACACAAAATAAAGAGCCTTGATCCAAGTCACTCCTGAAGACAGATATTTCCCATTAGGGCAATTTATCCTGAGTCTATAAACAGAGGCATCATTATACAAGTGTTTGCTAGCAGATCTAAACCTTATGTAACTATAAAAAGCCGGAGAGAAACAGCGAGCGGAAATTCCCAGGAGATCACCAAGCTCCCCAGCCACATCTAGGCCACGAGGTCTCCATAGATACAAAGCCAGTGTCAGCAGCTGATGCTGAGCAAGGCACAAGAAGACATCTCTGGATTCTGACACAGTGCCCACCCACTAACAACGCCAATCCTCCCCAGTCAGGTAACATGGGGACAGGGTTGACTCACTGGCATTCCAGGTGTAGTTATTAGGAACATGATATTCAGAATCAAAAGGGTCTTTAGTTCGTGCGGTGTATGTGGACAGACACGTAGTGATATCTCAAGAGATGCCCCCATTGCCTCTTTCTCCCTTTGAAACCTTCCTGGGAAGATGACATCACCACCATTGAGGCTCCCACAGAAGTATGGAACCATTTGCAATGGAAATCAACCCAAAGATATCAACTTGGGATTTTCCATGCATAAGGGAAACCGTGGTTCCCTATAGGACATCTTTTGGGGCTTTGATTCCAAAGCTATTATACCAAGAATTCTAATTTTTCGTGAAGTACAACAGAATCAAATACTAAAAATCCAGCATTCATTGTCTCTATTCTAGACCCCAAGTTCTTTCCTAGGCCCACTGCATTTTAACTCGTTAAATTCTCATTCCAGGCTTGGCATCTTTCTATCATCCAGGGAAGTAGATTTGGCTTCACTTTAACAAAATACCTGATGGCATTAACTTCAAGAGAAGAGGTCGATGCTCATGGTTTTACAAGTGCTGGCCCATGGTTAGGTAGACTCATTGCTTTTAGGCCTTTGGTGGGCGTGGCAGTGCCGGGAAGTATTCCTTGGAGAAAACTAAATTCCTCCTGGCCAGGAAGCATGAAGGAGAGAGCTTTGGTCTCACAGTCTTTGGGGCACGATGCTAATTACCCAAGCACTTCCTACATACTACCCTCTCTTAGAGATCCACAGAATGGAGTATCTAGAGCCAGTGTCGTTAGCACATGGGCCTGTTTGGTCCCATCTAACATCTAAACTACAGCAGAGCATGAATTACTGAGATTTTTGTTTCAGACAATGAAACTGGGCAGTAAGATCAGTCTGTTCTTAGTTGTTATAGTGTTTTCCAACCAAATCTTATTTTGTGCCAAGTTTACAATCAGGTAGACCCATTCATTTTAGACTTTTGCTGAGGGTGCCCAACTCACTGTACCAATTCACCTGTTACCTACAAACACGCAAAGACCATTCTGACGTCTTGGTGTTCCTCGCCCCTCCCCCAGCCCACTGCGACCTGTCTTTTGAACACTCGATCTCTGATCTTCTAATAAACTCGTGGTAACTTATTTGGCTCTCACCACGGCTCTCCAACCATCACCCCTGAGGATTCTATGTCCATTTGGAGATATGGCAGGAGAAAGTCCATATCACTACTGTCACCCACCGGGTTCCTAACTCTGATGGTGAAGCTCCTCCATGTAGGCTTCTCAAGGAAGGGAGATCACATACAACAAGGGTATCTGGAGCACCCGGGATGGCGGCTTAGGAAGTAAGCCTGGGGTCGCACCCAGGACCTATTCGCACCTTCCCCTCACTACGTAAAGATATGTGTAATGTCTGGAGATGTCATAACTGCAGCGAGGATTGCTTCTGGCAGCTAGCGGGTAAGGGACACAGATCAGTCTCACCCAGTGACTCCCCAGTTCAAAGCAAGAAGAATGCTCTAGCTGAGAAGTTACGCTGTGAGCCCTTTAGAGGCCACTAACAATCTACACTTTCCTCCTCTTCCTCTGTCTCCTGTCCTTCAACACAGCCTCACAGGGGGAGCTGCCTCAAGCCTTGCTCTATAA